>NC_034177.2:25565948-25870948 GCF_002021735.2 Oncorhynchus kisutch | reverse complement strand
CTCCAATTAGGTGACATTAATCCTAGCGCAACCTTTCTAGCCAATTAGAAGGCAGCTGGTTCTCCTTGTGGAAATAACATTTCATTCTACCTCAGGAGTCCTATAAGACATGTGCCACTGTCTTATTATATTCTCTCTGTGTTTGGGAAATGTACTGCACCTCACCTGTAGATAGACCAATTATGGAAGGTGTCCTCAATAAGAATGTCAGATAAGCAAATAAATAATAACAAAAAATACACACATCATTCTCTACTTCATGCATGCACCTTCCTTTCTATCTGTAACAACAATAACATGGAAGCCATCTTCATTACTGTCAATTTCTTGATCATACAGTGTGGGGTAATTGAAATAACTCCCTTGTTCAATTGATGCAGCTGTTTTATAGTCCATAATCTTCTTAGGGTGTGCTGTTGACTGTCAACACGGAGCTGTGTTCTATCTGCATTCAGCCCTCCTCTATCCCTACTTTCCCTCTCCTCCCCCTCCTATCCCTTTTCTCTCCCCCTCCTCTCCACTCCTCTTCCTCTCCTCCCCGTCCTACTCATGTCCTTCTCCCTCTGTCCTCTGTAGCTAGTTCTCCATAGGGGGCTAGGACCATAGAAATAGAATGAATAGAACAGGCTTGGAACCTCTAACTCTGGCATCATGTCATCATTGACTTGAATGGATTCCTGTTCTATTACTTATATTTCTATGGCTAGGACTCTCTGCTCTACCTGCCATGCTAGTCTCTCCTCTGTGACAATGGAAGGAACCAGTTCAGCCCAACCCAATGCTTTTTCACAGCATTGTACTGTACTGCATGTTGTCTAAATGTTATTGTTGCAGTTTGCATTGTTTATTTATGGAGGTTTTAACCATCGGCAACAAATCATAATTCAATTGTTACAGTTACAGTCACCAACACTCTGGATAACATGAAAAAAGCCTAACCAGCTCTGCTATGGTGAGTAAAACAGTCAGAGTGGGGTGTTCTCTCATTATGTGTGTGGAAGTAGCTAGCCAATGTTAGCCAGTTAGCTTGGTTGCTTACCCGTAGTTGGTTTCATCTGAAACCAGAGCTTTTGGAACAGCCCTACTTATTGGCCAGAGCATCCAGTGTGCACACTGAATGTGAAACCACAGATAGAGCGATAGGGTGAGTAATGTTCAGTGAGCTGTGATGTCTGGAAGTAGCTGGCAAGTTAGTACAGAACGGATGGATCAACCCTTAATGAGATGGTTGGGGTTAAGGCTTAAGAGGGTGTGAACAATGCTGAAAGGGTGTAGACAAAGAAGGGCTCTCCAATAGTAGAACCAAAACATTGAAAAACGTGTTTCTCAAAAATGAGTTTACAAGTTGATCAACTTTCAAAGCAGAATTACTTTCCCACTGTTTCCCCAAATGCAGTGCATAATTTACAATTTTGTAGCTCTGAGTCTCTACTTTTATCCAATGTAAAAAAAAAACATAAATTAAAATGTTGCTACATAAGACCGAATCCAGGTGGTGAGTCACATATGTCATGTCTTCCTTTGAGAAGGTCAGAGTGTAAAATCAGCTTTTTTTCTCCACAGACGGTAGTCCCAGCAGGTCCACTCTCTTTCAGTACTTCCTGTCTGAGGCTAACTGCAGGATGCAATGATGTGACACCGGGAGCTGTGCTGCTGCCGTGTGAATGCATGGGACAGTAGAAACTCCCATACTGGAGAACAGAATAGCAGAGTGCATAGTGGACTGTGTCTCTGTGCCACAAGATGACATTTTTTCCCACAATTAGTTTCATAGAGAAAGTGTAGGTGTCATTATTTTCTCCTACTGAGAAGGTCTTGTGAAAAATGTTGAGAATATTTTTACACAAAACTGCACACACAGAGATGAGTGGGAAACAATGTAACCCGGTCTGTTATTCTAAAGCTGCTAATGACAACTCATTCTCTGGTAAATAATACAATTAGCAATCATGACATTCATCAGGAATTTTGTTTCCACAGTTTACATTTTTTTTCAAGTTTCTGCCTGCTCTATGCTGATATAAAAGCATGCTGCTTAGGATGCAGTGAAAGAACCATACCCAGGCATCTACTATGATGTTTATGTGGCAATATCAGTCCCACTTCTTAGGAAATTGTTAATTTATCATCCTGAATATCATTACTGATGTCAAGTTTGTTGTGATACTCTTATTACGTTTGATACTACATTATATTAACAGAGATGACAGGCAAGGCCAAGCTCTTGTGTGCTATACTATCCACAAGTGTATCCTGTCATCTAGCTAGCCTCAGTGTGTCCCTCCCTACTCCCACCACCCGCAGACACACAGTTGTTGAAAATTTATTACAGATCACACTTGACTTTGAAAGTATACTAAAAAACATAGTAAGAGATGCAGCTAAACATATGTAACTCTCACACAGCCACTGCTCCAGAATAACAACCTGATTTCAAATGTTTATTGCTTGAAGTGTTTCCTCTTTTCACGCTCAAAAAATGTATTTCTGCAATCAAGGGGCATGAGCAATTTAAGCTGTCTGCAAATTCAATCTGTGCACACATACATGCTGTACGTTTATGTGTGAATGAGTGTTGTGCAAATTAATGTGGATATGTATGTTGATGTCTGCATTTTTGCCTATTTATGTGTACATCAGAAGATATGGATATGTGTATGTGCATATTGTTTTCTCCTGGGATGTGTATATTCCTACTAGTACATCACACATGAAGCAGATATAAAAGGATACATCAAAGTCACTTCGATATGACATGGGAGAAATGTATTAGCAGTAAATTATATTTTTTTATGGGCAGCCATAATAATTCAGGGATGTGTTTGCAGACATTTGAATAAACACCATCAATCCAGACAGTCACTGCAGGTTTGGACCAGAAAATTAAATGGATTGCTGGGATGTTTTAATGTGCGGTGTGTCTGATGTGGGGTGATAGACGTCTGCTAGGGCTGTGGGTGGATAAGGAGAAATGGGAAGTGAAGGGAAGGGGAGGCGCGGCAGAGAGACAGAGAGGGGGGGAGGGGGAAGTATATACAGATGTTGGATCTTAATTTGAGCCTGTTTTCTACAGCATGAAATAATCTTGCAGCAACAGGAAATGTGGATTATAATGAATGGACAAATTTGTAGGGGTGGTACATTTTTGTCAGGGCAAATAAAGTTTGAATTTTCTAAGTGGAAATTACAAACTTTAGAAGCCTTTTTAAAACTCAAATGCACCACAGGTTTGCATTTTCTGCAGTGCAGGAAAATTATCAGCAACAAAATACTGATCAAATTATGATCCTACATCTGGAGCACAAATCAATGAGTTGTATCTCCTCTGAAGCTTTTCTTCCCTATCTACCCATCTGTACACATCAAGTCTCCGTATAAATGCACCTGCACTGTGATAGTCTCAGAGGTCCGTTAAAAGCGCAGAGAGCATCATGAAGAACAAGGAACACACCAGGCAGGTCCGAGATACTGTTGTGAAGAAGTTTAAAGCCGGATTTGGATACAAAAAGATTTCCCAAGCTTTAAACATCCCAAGGAGCACTGTGCAAGCGATAATATTGAAATGGAAGGAGTATCAGACCACTGCAAATCTACCAAGACCTGGCCGTCCCTCTAAACTTTCAGCTCATACAAGGAGAAGACTGATCAGAGATGCAGCCAAGAGGCCCATGATCACTCTGGATGAACTGCAGAGATCTACAGCTGAGGTGGGAGACTCTGTCCATAGGACAACAATCAGTCGTATATTGCACAAATCTGGCCTTTATGGAAGAGTGGCAAGAAGAAAGCCATTTCTTAAAGATATCCATAAAAAGTGTTGTTTAAAGTTTGCCACAAGCCACCTGGGAGACACACCAAACATGTGGAAGAAGGTGCTCTGGTCAGATGAAACCAAAATTGAACTTTTTGGCAACAATGCAAAACGTTATGTTTGGCGTAAAAGCAACACAGCTCATCACCCTGAACACCATCCCCACTGTCAAACATGGTGGTGGCAGCATCATGGTTTGGGCCTGCTTTTCTTCAGCAGGGACAGGGAAGATGGTTAAAATTGATGGGAAGATGGATGGAGCCAAATACAGGACCATTCTGGAAGAAAACCTGATGGAGTCTGCAAAAGACCTGAGACTGGGACAGAGATTTGTCTTCCAACAAGACAATGATCCAAAGCATAAAGCAAAATCTACAATGGAATGGTTTAAAAATAAACATATCCAGGTGTTAGAATGGCCAAGTCAAAGTCCAGACCTGAATCCAATCGAGAATCTGTGGAAAGAACTGAAAACTGCTGTTCACAAATGCTCTCCATCCAACCTCACTGAGCTCGAGCTGTTTTGCAAGGAGGAATGGGAATGGGTCTCTCGATGTGCAAAACTGATAGAGACATACCCCAAGCGACTTACAGCTGTAATCGCAGCAAAAGGTGGCGCTACAAAGTATTAACTTAAGGGGGCTGAATAATTTTGCACGCCCAATTTTTCAGTTTTTGATTTGTTAAAAAAGTTTGAAATATCCAATAAATGTCGTTCCACTTCATGATTGTGTCCCACTTGTTGATTCTTCACAAAAAAATACAGTTTTATATCTTTATGTTTGAAGCCTGAAATGTGGCAAAAGGTCGCAAAGTTCAAGGGGGCCGAATTCTTTCGCAAGGCACTGTATAATGTGAATTGCATAAGAAGTTCTATAATACCAACATGATCTCAGAAACTCTTCACTGATCAAACAGGGTGCATTATAAAGCACACTTCAAATCAAATGAAAGTGTATTGGTCACGTACACCGTTTAGCAGATATTATAGCGGGTGCAGCAAAATGCTCGTGTTACTTTGGTGAACCATTCTTTCCTTTAACTGTCTCTGTGTTATAAAACGCTGACGCTGCCATCATGGAGCTCTATAGCAACAATATTTACAGCCATTGATTCAAGACTGGGGAGGTCGAACAGATGGCTTCATAGACACAGAGCTACAGAACATGCTATAAACTGTAGTTATAGTCTAACTTAAATAACTGATAACTATAAACCATTGTTATTAGCAATAACAAATGGCACTATCCTCTGTCAATTAAACATATATTTAACAGTCTGAGTTCCTTACACATGTAAGTCTGTGATACTTGTCACAAACACGCACATGCATGCACACAAATATAAAGACACAATACAAAAAGTCACACAATCAACCATTCCAATCTAATATGTATTTTTCTTCAATTTACAACTGTCTAAATAAGCTCTCAGTGGGAGCTCAACTTCAGTCGGTGAGAGAAAAGATGAGGATAAATAATGTCAAAGTTAATTTGCTGAACTTGCTGCCGCATGTGGAGCTGGAAATGAATGTTTACTGCATCTGAAGTAATTTTCATAAAAAATGCACTGTGAGAGTTCATCCTTTTCCATGCAACAGCAATTTAATAGCAGTTCCTCAGTGAAAGTGTCAGCATAAAGATGGAATTTGGGCTGTGGCTGTGTGTTTACATTCCATATGTTAGCCACTACACTACCAGGGCAGCGCAGGAGACTGGAGTAAATTAAGATGTTGCATCTTGTATGAGCTCCAGATCAGGAGTTCCCAAATGTTTTCACTCAGGCCCCCTTTTCAGCATTGGGGAACATCCTTCAAATCAAATCAAATCAAATTTATTTATATAGCCCTTCGTACATCAGCTGATATCTCAAAGTGCTGTACAGAAACCCAGCCTAAAACCCCAAACAGCAAGCAATGCAGGTGTAGAAGCACGGTGGCTAGGAAAAACTCCTAGTAACATTCTCCTTCATTGGGGAACAATGTGTCTGTCCTATATCTACGAGATATGAGAAAGCTCAGGAAATATATATTTGTATAAATTTTTTACACATATTTAACCCCTTATTTTTGCTGGCACAAATCTATGCCCATACTTCCATGAATAGAAAAAGCCCCGTGACACTAGAACAAAACGGTGAACACCATCATGAGAGTCTCATCTTTCCACAGAGTGGTCACATTTGTTTGGATGCTACAGTCGTTTTTGTGAGAAGACCAATTTTCGGGATGTCTCATGGACTTACAAACACCACTGACGCAGCCCTTGAAAAAAAATACGTATCTCTAGCTTAAACTGGTGGATCTTTTGTATTATGTTACTTAGATTGGCACATGGATGCATCAATAGGCTCTTAAGGATTAAATCCGGGACACTCAAATTAGTATATGTAACATTTGATATGGTATGTATTTATTTGTGGATGACCATCATTCATTTTTATATGATATGTTACAAATGACAATTTGTATGAAATGTTATGAATTACAATTAGTACAATATGTTACAAATTTGCAATTTGTACAATATGTTACAAATTTGCTAAATGTATGATACTGTATGTTACAAATTCCAATTATCTGTGGCTAATGTTAGTTAGTGGCTAGGTGGCTAACGTATAATGTTAGCTAGTTGGAAAACATTATCTAGGCTAGGGGCACGGGTTAAGGTTAGGGTTAAGTTTAGGAGTTCGGTTAAAGGGTTAAAGTTAGGTTTAAGGTTAGGGGAAGGGTTAGCTAACATGCTAAGTAGTGGCAAAGTTGTTAATTTCTAAAATGATTTATGTTGCTGGACATTCGTGTTATAGTCTACCCATCCACCCCTACCATCCACCCTTGGGTTAGTTTGTGCCTTAAGTAACCTTCTGTCTTATGTAACCACATCAAACGTAACATATTGCCCTATTTTTTGTATACTATGTTACGTCTAGTCTATGAGACCATGCTAGCATTTTGCCCATTGTCACCAAAGATTTGGTCAAAATCTGTTCAAATCTTATTGGTTGCGTACACATATTTTGCAGATGTTATCGCGTGTCACGCCCTGGCCTTAGTTATCTTTGTTTTCTTTATTGTTTTGGTTAGGTCAGGGTGTGACATGGGGGATTTATGTGTTTTAATCTGGTCTAGGGGTTTTGTATGTTTATGGGGTGTGGACTAGTCTAGGTGTTTATGGAAGTCTATGGTTGCCTAGATTGGTTCTCAATTAGAGGCAGGTGTTTATCGTTGTCTCTGATTGGGCACCATATTTAGGCAGCCATGTTCTTTGGGTATTTTGTGGGTGATTGTCTTCTGTCTTTGTGTCATTGCACCAGATAGGACTGTTTTGGTTTTCACATTTGTTGTTTTGTGTTCTGGGTGTAGTGAAACGCTTATGTTCCTTGCTACAACTGTGCAGTAATACCTAACAGTATAAAACAATACAAGTAAATCCCCCAAAATTAAAGAAAGGAATTAAGAAACAGAAATATTATAACTAGCAATGTCAAAATCCGGAATATGAATATATATATATACATACACTGAACAAAAATATAAAAGAAACATGCAACAATTTCAAAGATTTCACTGAGTTATAGTTCATATAATATAAGGAAATCAGTCAATTGAAATAAATTCATTAGGCCCAAATCTATGGACTTCATATGACTAGGAATACAGATCACATACCTTAAAAAGAAAGGGGTGTGGGTTAGAAGACCAGTCAGTATTTGGTGTGACCACCATTTGACTCATGCAGCGCGACACATCTCCTTCTCATAGAGTTAATCAGGCTGTTGATTTTGGACAGTGGAATGTTTTAGCCTAACCAGAAGAAGGTAAAAACCTGTTCTCCACCCTCATGCTCCTGCTGCTGGTCTTTGCAGATTTTGCCATTATGCTCCTTAGGTTGCCGGTAATAGGCTACACCAGCGGTCGGGAAACCTTTTCCATTTGGAGTGCCACATTAACATAGCATTTCTACTGATCTGCCAGTTATGATTGTGTTAGCAAACTAGCAACATTGTATGAAATATTCTGGGCCCTCAGAGTTTCCCACGCCAGTGAGCTCTGGACAAATACACAGCTGTAGACTATTTGCGCAACGGATAAGAAGTAATCAGGTAGGCCTATTTTATGATGTTTCCACCTGATCAGAGCATGACATTTTTCCCCTTTCATGCTGAGTGGTTATTGAAACAGAGAGAGCTGGAAAGATTTTTCAAACAGGCTACATTGGGGAACTACACTACATGACCAAAAGTATGTGGTCACCTGCTCCTGCTAATATGGAGTTGGTCCCCCCTTTGCTGCTATAACAGCCTCCACTCTTCTGGGAAGGATTTCCACTAGATGTTGGAACATTGCTGCGGGGACTTGCTTCCATTCAGCCACAAGAGCATTAGTGAGGTTGGGCACTGATGTTGGGCGATTAGGCCTGGCTCGCAGTCTGTGCAGGCCAGTAAAGTTCTTCCACACGGATCTTGACAAACTATTTCTGTATGGACCTTGCTTTGTGCATGGGGGCATTGCCATGCTGAAACAGGTAAAGGCCTTCCCCAAACTGTTTCTACAAAGTTGGAAGCACAGAATCATCTAGAATGTCATTGATTGCTGTAGTGGTTAGATTTCTCTTCACTGGAACTAAGGGGCCTAGCTCGAACCCAGACCATTGTGTTCTCCTTGCATCCGTCAAACCCAGATTCGTCGTCAGAAGATAGATGGTGAAGCCTGATTCATCACTCCAAAGAACGTGTTTCCACTGCTGTGTGGCTGCTCGACTATGGAATCCCATTTCATGAAGCTCAGACGAACAATTATTGTACTGATGTTGCTTCCAGAGGCAGTTTGGAACTCGGTAGTGACAGAGGAGAGACGATTTTTACGTGGTATGCGCTTCAGCACTCGGCTGTCCCATTTTGTGAGCTTGTGTGGCCTACCACTTCACAGCTGAGACGTTGTAGCTCCTAGATGTTTCCACTTCACAATAATAGCACTTACAGTTGACTGGGGCAGCTCTAGCAGGGCATAAATTTGACAAAATGACTTGTTGAAATGGTGGCATCCTATGACGGTGCCACATTGAATGTCACTGAGCTCTTCAGTAAGGCCATTCTACTGCCAATGTTTGTCTATGGAGATTGCATGGCTGTGTTCTCGATTTTATACACCTGTCAGTAACAGAGGTGGCTGAAATAGCTGAATCGACTAACTTGAAGGGGTGTCCACATACTTTTGTATCTATAGTGTACTTCATAATATGATATAGCTCTCAGCTACTCATGTAATTAGTGATGGCATTACACCAAAATAAGGTGGTGTAACATTACAAAACCACTGAAATAACGCCCTTGTATTACATAGGCTACAACAGTAGCTAACGTTACATAATTCTCCCATTATACAGGCTAACAGTAAAATTAAGCATAGAAGAGGCATGTATATATTCAGTGTAACAAAGACCCACTGACAGCTAGCTAATAACAGAAGCTTAAAAAAGTGGTGTAATAACGTACTAGCTAGGACCTAGTGCTAAGTTAGTTAGCGGTTGTCACGTTTCTCGTATGAATCGGACAAAGGCGCAGCGTGGTATGTGTACATTCTTTATTATTATAAGAATGAACACTGAACAAACTAACCAAAATAACAAAACGACACGTGAAGCTATACAAATGAGTGCTGACAGGCAACTACACATAGACAAGATCCCACGAAACACAAAAGGGAAATGGCTACCTAAATATGATCCCCAATCAGAGACAACGATAAACAGCTGTCTCTGACTGAGAACCATATCAGGCCAACATATAAATACAAAACCCCTAGACCTACAACAACCCTAGACATACAAAAACCCTAGACAATACAAAAACTAGCGTACCCACCCTAGCCACAGCATGACCTAACCAAAATATAAATAAAACAGAGATAACTAAGGTCAGGGCGTGACAGTATCCCCCCCAAAGGTGAGGGCTCCCGGCCGAAAACCTGAACCTATAGGGGAGGTTCCGGGTGGGCATCTACCCTCAGTGGCGGCTCCAGTTCTGGACGCAGCCCCCACTCTTTACGCTGATCCCTCTGCCTTTGTAGAACCGGACCGTGGATCATAGCCGGAGGCTCTGGACTGCGGATCATCGCCGGAGGCACCGGACTGGGAACCATCGCTGAAGACCCCGGAATGGGGAACGTCATTGGAGACCCCAGACTGGGGACCGTCGCTGGAGGTTCCGGACTGTGGCCCGTCGGTGGAGGTTCCGGACTGAGGTTCCGGACTGTGGCCCGTCGTTGGAGGTTCCGGAATGTGGCCTGTCGTTAGAGGTTACGGACTGTGCCCGTCGTTACTGAGTACCATTCTCTATATTTTCAAGCGTAGTGGTGGCAGCATCATGATATCAAATCAAATTGTATTTGTCATATGCGCCGAATACAACAGTTGTAGACCTTACTGTGAAATGCTTACTTACATGCCCTTAATCAATAAACTAAAGTAAAAAAAATGTAATAAGTAACACAAGACAATTACAATGACAAGGCTATTTTTAGGGGGTACCGGTACCAGGTCAATGTGTGGGGGTACAGGTTAGTCAAGGTAATTGAGGTAATATGTGCATGTAGGTATGGGTATGCTTGTAATCGTTAAGCTCGGTGGAGTTATTCAGGACAGAAGAGTAAATGGAATGGAGCTAAGCACGGGCAAAATCCTAGGGGAAAATCTGGTTCAGTTCGCTTTCCAGCAGACACTGGGATATTAATTATCCTTTCAGCAGGACAATACCCTAAAAGACAAGGCCAAATCTACACTGGAGTTGCTTACCTAGAAGATAGTGAATGTTCCTGAGTGGCCGAGTTACAGTTTTAAATCTGCTTGAAAATCAGTGGCAGCTAATAGGCCGGTGACGACGACCGCCGAGCACCACCTGACCGGGAAGGGAAGCCACCCTCGGTTGAACTCGTGACAGTACCCCCCCCCCCCCCCCCCCCCTGACGCGCGGCTCCCGCAGCGCGCCAACACCGGCCTCGAGGTCGCCCCGGAGGATGAGGTGCAGGGCGATCCGGATGGAGGCGATGGAAATCCCTCAACATGGATGGATCCAAGATGTCCCCCACCGGTACCCAGCACCTCTCCTCCGGACCGTACCCCTCCTAGTCCACGAGGTACTGCAGGCCCCTCACCCGGCGTCTTGAGTCCAGAATGGCCTGGATCGTATACGCCGGGTACCCCTCGATGTCCAGAGGTGGGGGGAGGGACCTCCGGCACCTCACTGTCCTGCAGGGGACCAGCTACCACCGGCCTGAGGAGAGACACATGAAACGAGGGGTTAATACAATAATAGGAAGGGAGTTGTAATCAAAAACACCCCCTCCTTGGAGCGCTGTACCCATTCCTCCACCACAGGAGCTTCGGTCTGGCTCGGATGCCATGGTGCCAGGACCGGCTGGTACCCCAACACATACTGAAAAGGGGACACGTTAGTAGAGGAGTGGCGTAGTGAGTTCTGGGCCATTTCAGCCCAGGGAATGTATCGTGCCCACTCCCGTGGCCGATCCTGGCAATACGACCGCAGAAACCTACCCACCTCCTGGTTCACTCTCTCCGCCTGCCCATTACTCTCGGGGTGATAACCGGAGGTCAGGCTGACAGAGACCCCCAAATGTTCCATGAAGGCCCTCCATACCCGGGACGTGAATTGGGGGCCCCGATCAGAAACGATGTCCTCCGGCACCCCGTAGTGCCGAAAGACATGGGTGAATAATGCCTCCGCAGTCTGTAGGGCTGTAGGGATACCGGGCAACGGGAGGAGACGGCAGGACTTAGAGAACCGATCCACAATCACGAGAACCGTGGTGTTCCCCTGAGACGGCGGAAGATCGGTCAGGAAATCTACGTATAGATGTGACCGTGGCCGTTGTGGAACGGGGAGGGGTTGTAACTTCCCTCTAGGAAGGTGCCTAGGAGCCTTACTCTGGGCGCACACCGGAGACATAACCCTTAACGTCCTTAGCCAAAGTAGGCCACCAATACCTCCCCCGAAGGCGGTCGGTCCAGATGAGTGGTCGGTCCAGATGAGAAAGGGGTGCTTAGCCCCCTCAAGCCAGTGTCTCCACACCTTCAGAGCTCTAACCACCGCTAGCAACTCCCGGTCCCCCACATCATAGTTACGCTCCGCTGAGCTGAGCTTCCTTGAGAGAAAGTTTTGGTGGTGTACGCGAGCGCTGTGATAGCACCCACCCCAGCCTCGGACGCGTCCACCTCCACTATGAATGCTAGAGAGGGGTCCGGATGCGCCAACACGGGTGCATCAGTGAACAGCGCCTTCAACTTGTTGAAAGCTCCGTCCGCCTCTGCTGACCACTGCAACCGCACTGGGCCCCCCTTCAGCAGTGAGGTAATGGGAGCCGCTATCTGGCCAAAACCCCGGATAAACCTCCGTTAGTAGTTGGCAAAACCCCAAAACCGCTGCACCTCCTTTACTGTGGTCGGAGTCAGCCAATTACACATGGCCCTAATGCGGTCAGCCTCCATCACCACCCCCGAGGTGGAAATGCGATAACCCAGAAAGGAGACGGCTCATTCAGAGAACACGCATTTCTCAGTCTTTACTTATAGGTCATGCTCCAGCAGTCTACCAAGCACCTTACGTACCAGAGACACATGCGCGGTGTGAGTGGCCGAGTAGATCAGAATGTCATCGATATAAACAACCACTCCCTGTCCGCACAGGTCCCTGAGAATCTTGTCTACAAAGGATTGGAAGACGGCTGGAGCATTCTTTAACCCATACTGCATGACGAGGTACTCATAGTGGCCTGACGTGGTACTAAATGCGGTTTTCCACTCGTCTCCCTTCCGAATACGCACCAGACTATACGCGCTCCTGAGATCCAGTTTTGTGAAGAACTGCGCTCTGTGAAATTATTCCACCGCCGTAGCGATGAGAGGTAGAGGGTAACTATACCCCACTGTGATGCCGTTTAGACCTCTATAATCAACACACGGACACAAACCTCCCTCCTTTTTCCTCACAAAAAAGAAACTTGAGGAGACGGGTGAGATGGAGGGCCGAATGTACCCCTGTCCCAGCGACTCCGTGACATATGTCTCCATCGCCAACCTCCTGGGACAACGGGTACACGTGACTCTTGGGAAGCGCAGCGTTTACCTGGAGATCTATCGTACAATCCCTTCCCGGTCGATAAGGTGGTATTTTAGTCGCTTTCACTTTACTGAAAGCGATTGCCAAATCGGCATACTCGGGGGGAATGCACACCGTGGAATCCTGGTCTGGACTCTCCACCGACGTGGCACCGATGGAAACTCCCAAACACCTTCCAGAACACTCCTCTGACCACCCCTGGAGAACCCCGTCTCCACGAAAATGTAGGATTGTGCCGGGCCAGCCAGGGAATCCCCAGCACCACTGGAAACGCAGGCGAATCAATAATAAAAAGACTGATACGCTCCCTATGATTCCCCTGCGTCACCATGTCCAGTGGAACCGTGGTCTCCCTGACCATCCCTGACCCTAATGGCCGGCTATCTAGGGAGTGCACGTGAAAAGGAGAATCTATCGGTACCAGCGGAACACCTAACTTAAGGGCGCGTCCGCGATCCATAAAGTTCCCAGCTGCGCCTGAATCGACTTATCGAAGAGGGAAAAAAGTGAAGGAAAAAGGTTAAGACAAACAAGTGGCCAACAAGGGGTTCTGGGTGAGTTTGATGCTGACTCACCTGGGGTGATCGAGAAGCATTCCGCCTGCCATCTCTACTCCCAGACGGACCCCCCCAGCACCGATTGGCCGTGTGTCCGACCACAGTTGGTGCAGGGAAGGCCTCGTCCTCCGGTACCCCTCGGCACAGCCCCTCCCAACTCCATCGGAATGGGAGCGGAGGGGCTGGGTGGTGGAATGCACAGGACCCTCTCCGTGGGCAGCCAGCAGATTGTCCAGTCGAATGGACATGTCAATCAGCTCATCCAGTGAAAGAGCGGTGTCCCGACACGCTAACTCCCTGCGGACGTCCTCCCGGAGACTACACCTGTAGTGGTCAATAAGGGCCCTGTCGTTCCACGCAGATCCTGCTGCCAAGGTCCGGAACTCCAGCGCGTAATCTTGGGCGCTCCTCTTCTCCTGCCTGAGATGAAATAGTTGTTCTCCCACCGCTCGGCCTTCTGGAGGGTGATCAAACACGGCACGAAAACTCTGGGTAGTGCTCCCGCGCTGAGTCTGGGCCATTCCAGACTGCGTTCGCTCACTCCAGAGCACGATCCGTGAGGCAGGAGATGAGGACACTCGCCCTCTCCGCTCCCGAGGGAGTGGGTCTGACGGTGGCCAGGTATAGTTCCAGCTGAAGTAAAAACCCCTGGCAACCCGCCGCCGCTCCATCATAAGCCCTCGGTAGCGTCATACCACTACCTTTTTAAAACCATGTCTGTCTTTATTTACCAAACAACATTCAACATAATCACCATCTCTTTCTGTATTTGAATCATTTTAAGCACATGTTTTGTACTTTTAACATACACTGAGTGTACAAAACATTAGGAACACCTCCTCTTTCCATGACAGACTGACCAGGTGAATCCAGGGGAAAGCTATGGTCCCTTATTGATGTCACTTGTTAAATCCACTTCAATCCGTGTAGATGAAGGGGAGGAGACAGGTTAAAGAAGGATTTTTAAGCCTTGAGACAACTGAGACATGGATTGTGTATAATTCAGAAGGTGGATGGGCAAGACAAAAGATTTAAGTACCCTTTGAATGAGGTATGGTAGTAGGTGCCAGGCGCATCGGTTTGAGTGTGTCAAGAACTGCAAACGCTGCTGGGTTTTTCACTCTTAACTGTTTCCCAAGTGTATCAAGAATGTTCCACCTACCAAAGGACATCCAGCCAACTTGACAACTGTGGGAAGCACTTGAGTCAACATGGGCCAGCATCCCTGTGGAATGCTCCTTGCTCCTTGCTCCAACGAATTGAGGCTGTTCTGAGGCCAAAAAGGGGTGCAACTCAACATAAGGATGATGTTCCTAATGTTTTGTACACTCAGTGTATAATGTCATTCAACTCATTCCATGAAACATTTCATTTCTCACCATGTATTTTCGGAAACTATTCTCCATTAGCTGCTCTTCGATCTTTAGTAAATCTTCAGATTGAAGTTTAAAAAGGTCACGGATCTCACAAAGTATACAACAAATCTAACAGCCTAATTTCAATATCATTAAAAATGGTTTAAATGTGTCATACTTGCATCCGCCATAGGTAAAGGGTCTGAGCCTTTGCAGTGCTTTGGTGAGGGGGATCTCTCAATTGAAGAGGAAGAAGGTGACCTTTCTCTCCCTGGAGCATGAAGGATCAATATTCTCTGCAGTAAAATATTGGACAACATCATGGCAATTCTTGGTACAATTAGTTTGCCATTTCCCCTCACCACCAATACTTGGTGGCTTGCAGGGTGTTTTAGCCTTCTGCTTCTGAGTGGCACTGGCACAGATTCTGGCGCATCAGAGCAGATTTAAGTGGGGGCTTGGGTAGGCCTAAAAAATGTACACAAGCTAGTGTTTGTCCATACAGTGTCATAGTGAAAGACAACCAACATATTGATTTAGCACCAGCTTCCTCATCAACAACACTCACTATAGAGTGCTTTCAAATTTGCAACCCTGTCTGTGTTGCTTCTTTAACATAACCGATTTATATTTGAGTGTCTGTTCTATCTTGTTGATCTCCAACATTAATTCTCAAAGGGGTTTCGCTGTTCCATCTCACACAGTTATACATCTACTTCTGTCAAGTGTGGAAGGATAAATGAACCCTTTCCCCAACAATAACACCCTGAGAAAGTGACCCTCTGGGTAACAAAAACATAAATCACACCATATGGACTGCTTACATTTATATTGGTTGATTTTGACTTGGACACCAAGTAGGTGCAATTAATTATCTGGTAGGGCAGAAAACCAGCAGGCTCTGGACCACGTAGGGTAAGAGTTGAATACCCCTGCTCTGCATGTTAAGTGTTTCAGTTGCCTCTGTAAGCACAGTGTCAGAGTATGGATAGTGTAGGGCCAGTACATTAAACCTTACAGTGTGAGTAGTATAATAAACATTTTATACTTGGCAGGAGATGCGATTGTTAATAGATTCCTTAGACTAGTGCTTCAACCATAATAGCTTTTTCAATATCTGTTATTTTATCTTATTTTTCTCTCAGCAGTGTAGCCTTCACAATTAACAGTGTAATTGTGTGAACATAAGAAAGATAAGAGCGCAACCATGTCATTCTCAATATGGTATGTCAGTTGTCAACCATTACAACAGCACCCCATGGGGCAGCCCCTCCTGTGTCACTACGTTTAATTGTCAGAACTATGCCAAAATCCATCAGGTGTAATTTATTTTTCTTTAAAAAAACATTTACTTTATTATTCAATGACTGCTGACTAATTCGGTGTCATACTGTAGTTACACATTTCTCATTTTAATTTCAACCATTTGATGTCTATGATGTAATAAGTGCCTTATTGAAGATCAATAAAAAAATCCACTTTCTTTTTTGTGAAGAAGAAGGAGGAAGGTCTGCACCCGTGTATTGCCTATCGGATCTGAACCAGATCACTGTGAGGTATAGTTACCCGCTACCACTTATAGCCACAGCGATTGAGTCAATGCACAGGGTGAGCTTCTTCACCAAACTAGATCTCAGGATCTCTTACAACCTGGTGCATAACTGAGAGGGAGACGAGTGGAAGATGGCTTTCAGTACCACCTCAGGGCATTATGAGTACCTCGTCATGCCGTACGGGTTGATGAATGCACCATCAGTCTTCCAAGCCTTTGTAGACAAGATTTTCAGGGACCTGCACGGTCAGGGTGTAGTGGTGTATATTGATGACATTCTGATATACTCCGCTACACGCACCGAGCATGTGTCCCTGGTGCGCAATGTGCTTGGTCGCCTGTTGGAGCATGACCTGTAGGTCAAGGCTGAGAAATGCTTGTTTTTCGCATTTCCACCTCATCGGTGGAGATGGAGAGTGACTGCATCTCAGCCATGCTTAATTGGCCAACTCCCACCACGATAAAGGAGGTGCAGCGGTTGTTAGGGTTTGCCAACTACTACCAGAGGTTTATCTGGGGTTTTGGTGAGGTAGCGACTCCCATTACCTCACTACTGAAGGGGGGCCCGGTGCGTTTGCAGTGGTCGGCTGAGGCGGACAGGGCTTTTAGTCACCTGAGGGCTCTGTTTACCTCGGCTCCCGTGCTAGCTCATCTGGATCCCTCTTTGGCGTTCATAGTGGGTCAGGGCCTTGAAGGCGTGGAGGCATTGGCATGAGGGAGCTAGACACCCTTTTCTCATCTGGACTGACCACCGCAATCTGGAGTACAACCGGGCAGCGAGGAGACTGAACCCTCGCCGGGCAAGGTGGTCCATGTTTTTCACCCATTTTGTGTTTACCCTTTCCTACAGACCAGGCTCCCAGAACGCGAAGGCAGACACATTTTCTCGGCTGTATGACACAGAGGAGCAGCCCATGGATCCCACTCACATACTCCCCGCCTCCTGCCTGGTGGCACCGGTAGTGTGGGAGCTGGACACGGACATTGAGCAGGCTAATTCGGTGTAATACTGTAGTTACACATTTCTCATTTTAATTCCAACCATTTGATGTCTATGATGTAATAAGTGCCGTATTGAAGATCAATAAAAAAGTACATGTTGTGTATTTAACCCTCTGTTCCCCCCCCCATGTCCTTGTCTGTAATTGTTTCTTGTAGTGCTTGTGCACGGTGTGGATCCGGCACCTCTCGGATTTTCCTTTGTTTGTTCCGTCACCTATTTTCCCAGATCCGGTACCACTCAAGGCATGATTTATTAATTATTTAAATGTTCACACTGTAATCATTCTAATAATAACGATCAGTATTAAAACAAGTTGCCTCCTCATTATTTCTCCTGGCACCCATGTAAAAGTGAGGTGATCCTGCCACACTGATTCCAGACCTGCTCTCTTATTTCTACAAAGAGGTTATGGGGAGGGCCTGTGGGTTAAGTAACTGATCTTGACACAGGTCTTGGTGGTGGTAGTGGTCAGCTGGTGAAGAGGTCAAAGAAAATACAATTAGATTTGTCACATGCTCCGAATACAACAGGTGTAGACCTTACAGTGAAACGCTTACTTACAAGCCCTTAACCAACTATGCAAAACAAGAAAGAGTTCAAACTTCTTCAGGATTGGTCGGTCCCCTGCAGGAAGTTTGAGCTAACGTATGCTAATGCGATTAGCATGAGGTTGTAAGTAACACGAACATTTTCCAGGACATAGACATATCTGATATTGGCAGAGAGCTTAATATATTGTTAATCGAACTGCACTGTCCAATTTACAGTAGCTATTACAGTGAAAGAATATCATGCTATTGTTTGAGGAGATGGTTCATTGGATCAGACAAAAACGTTGCATATACGCTGCTGCCATCTTGTGGTCAATATCTAAATTGCACCTGGGCTGGAATAATAGAATATGGCCTTTCTCTTGTATTTCAAAAGATGATGGTACAAAAAAAGGTTGTTTGTTTTTCCTTTTTATTATATCTTACCAGATCTAATGTGTTATATTCTCCTACATCCCTTTCACATTTCCACAAACTTCAAAGTGTTTCCTTTCAAATGGTACCAATAATATGTATATCTTTGCTTCAGGGCCTGAGCTACATGCAGTTAGATTTGGGTATGTCATTTTAGGCGAAAATTGAAAAAAAGGGGCCAATCCTTTTAAGGAGCCTTTTGGTCCTAGACTTGGTGCTCCGGTACCGCTTGCCGTGCGTCTATGACTTGGGTGAAGGGAGTCTTTGACTATTTTTTGGGCCTTCCTCTGACACCGCCTAGCATATAAGTCGGAACTTTACATACACCTTAGACAAATACATTTAAACTCAGTTTTTCACAATTCCTGACATTTATTCCTAGTAAGAAATCCCTGTCTTAAGACAGTTAGGATGACCACTTTACTTTAAGAATGTGAAATGTCAGAATAATAGTAGAGATAATGATTTATTTCAGCTTTCATTTCTTTCATTACATTCCCAGTGGGTCATAAGTTTACATACTGTCACGTTCTGACCTTTATTTCCATTGTTTTGTCTTTATTTAGTATGGTCAGGGCGAGAGTTGGGGTGGGCAGTCTATGTTTGTGTTTCTATGTTTTTTCTATTTCTGTGTTTGGCCTGATATGGTTCTCAATCAGAGGCAGCTGTTTATCGTTGACCCTGATTGAGAACCATATTTATGTAGCCTGGGTTGCATTGTTGGTTTGTGGGTGTTTGTTGCCACACGGTACTGTTTAGGTTTGGTTATTTCACGTATTTGTTTGTTGTTTTTGTATTTCATAGTGTTCAGTGCTTTTCTTATTAAAATGGTCATGAACACTTACCACGCCGCATCTTGGTCCGATCCTTACTCCTTTTCAGACGAAGAGGAGGAAATCTGCCGTTACACATGCACTCAATTAATATTTAAGATGGGTGAATTTTGAACCATTCCTCATGACAGAGCTGGTGTAACTGAGTCAGGTTTGTTTTCCTCCTTGCATGCACACACTTTTTCAGTTCAGCCCGCACATTTTCTATAGAGTTGAGGTCAGGGCTTTGTGATACCCACCTGTCCGGCCCCGCCAGAGTCTCCCGCCTGTCCGGCCCCGCCAGAGTCTCCCGCCTGTCCGGCCCCGCCAGAGTCTCCCGCCTGTCCGGCCCCGCCAGAGTCTCCCGCCTGTCCGGCCCCGCCAGAGTCTCCCGCCTGTCCGGCGTCGCCAGAGTCGCCCTCCTATTCATGGCTCGCTGCAAGGGTCCCCAGTCCAGGGTTGGCGGCGAGGGTCACCGCTCCAGAGGCGCCACCTAAGTGGGCCAAGACTAAGGTGGAGTGGGGTCCACGTCCCGCGCCAGAGCCGCCACCGCCGATAGATGCCCACCCAGACCCTCCCCTATGGGTTTAGGTTTTGCAGCCGGAGTCCGCACCTTTGGAGGGGGTACTGTCACGCTCTGACCTTAGTTCCTTTTTTATGTCTCTATTTTGGTTTGGTCGGGCGTGAGTTGGGATGGGCATTCTGTTGTTTTTCTATGTTTTCTTTTCTATGCGTTTGGCCTGGTATGGTTCCCAATCAGAGGCAGCTGTCTATCGTTGTCTCTGTTTGAGAACCATACTTAGGTAGCCTTTTCCCACCTGGTGTTTGTGGGTAGTTGTTTCCTGTTTTGTGTTGTGTTGCCTTTCAGGACTGTTTCGATTTTTGTTGTTTCACTTTGTTATTTTGTATTTCGTGTTCAGTTATATTAAATTAACATTAACACTTACCACGCTGCGTTTTGGTCCGATCTTTCCTGTCCCTTAGATGAAGAAGATCATTACAGTGTCTCTGTGTGTGGAGTAAAGGTGGTCTAGAATTTTTTTTCCCCTCTGGTTGCACACATGACATGCCGGTTAAAAACAAATTTAAGTTTGCCTGCATTAGAGGTCCCTACGTAATTGCGTCATGTAGCCTAGTTGAGTTGTCTCCCAACTGAATTTGTATCGTGTGAAAGCCAAATAAAATGTAATGAGAAAAGGCAATTGAGTTTATCTTTTTTTTTGTCCCAAAAATCCATAGAAAATTGGTGAATAGAACCCAGCCAGAGAATTGTCAGTGCCAGAGGAGAGGAATGAGGGGAAATTGTTCCTGATGGCGATGCTAATCCCGCCAGTTCAGTATCACCACCTGCACTTCCACTAGCTAGTAGGCCTACTTGCAAGTCAGACTCAGCAGGAGATGGGGAGCTGGGGGGAGAGGGGCAGTGCACCCACCGACAAAGTGCTTGGAGAAAAGTATAACCCATGGCTTGTAAAGCAGAATTCAAAGTTGGGCTATGCATCAGATGTAAAAAAAATTAAAACAACAAAGAGCCCTTTGAAAAATGTTTTTTGATCATACCCGGTTGAAGCAATCCTTGTAGACAAGGCTAAAGAGGACAACAAGGTTAACAGTGATGGCCTTGAGATTGAAAAACATTTTCTGTCTCTCGGTCACAGCTTTGATGCACCTGTACTGACCTCGCCTCCTGGATGATGGCAGGGTGAACAGGCGTTGGCTAATATGGTTGTTATCCTTGAATATGTTTTTGGCCTTCTTGTGACATCGGGTGCTGTAGGTGTGCTGGAGAGCAGGTAGTTTGCCCCCGATGATGCGTTGGGACAGACCAAACCACCCTCTGGAGAGCCCTGTGGTTGCAGGCGGTGAAAACTGGTCTATACCAGGCGCTGATACAGCCCGACAGGATGCTCTCAATTGTGCATCTGTGAAAGTTTCAGTCTCCTAAGGTTGAAGAGGCGCTGTTGCACCTTGTTCACCACACTCTCTGTGTGGGTGGACCATTTCAGTTTGTCAGTGATGTATACACCTAGGAACTTGAAGCTTTCCACCTTCTCCACTACGGTCCCATTGATATGGATAGGAGGGTGCTCCCTCTGCTGTTTCCTGAAGTCCATGATCCTTTGTTTTGTTGACATTGGGTGAGAGGTTATTTTCTTGGCATCACACTCCCAGGGCCCTCACCTCCTCCTTGCAGGCTGTCTCATCATTGTTGGTAATCAGGCCTGCTACTGTTGTGTCATCTGCAAACCTGATGATTGAGTTGGAGGCGTGCGTGGTCACGCGGTCATGGATGAACAGGGAGTAAAGGAGGGGGCTAAGCACGCATCCTTGTGGGGCCCCAGAGTTGAGGATCAGCGAAGTGGAGGTGTTGTTTCCTACCTGGGGGTGGCCTGTCAGGAAGTCCAGGATCCAGTTGCACAGGACGGGGTTCAGACCCAGGGCCTTGAGCTTAATAATGAGCTTGGTGGGTACTGAGGTGTTGAATGCTGAGCTATGAACAGCAATGAACAGCATTCTTACGTACATTAGGTGTTTCTCTTGTCCAGATGGGATAGAGTAGTGTGCAGTACAATGTCGATTGTGTCGATAAGGTAGAGGTGACATGATCCTTGACTAGTCTCTCAAACCTTCATGATGACAGAAGTGAGTGCTAGTCATTTAGTTAAGTTACATTTGCTTTCTTGGGTACAGGAACAATGGTGGACATCTTGAGGCATGTGGGGACAACAGACTGGGATAGGGAGAGATTGAATATGTTCGTAAAAACACTCCAGCCATCAGGTCTGCACATGCTCTGAGGACGGGCTAGGGATGCTGTCTGGGCCGCCATCTTTGCGAGGGTTAACACGATTGTCTTACTCACGTCGACCACAAAGGAGAGCCCACAGATCTTGGTAGCGGGCCGCGTTGGTGGCACTGTGTTAACCTCAAAGCGAGTGAAGAAGGTGTTTAGCTTGTCCAGAAGCAAGACATCGGTGTCCTCGATGTGGCTGGTTTTCCCTCTGTAGTCCGTGATTGTCTGTAGACCCTGCCACATACTTCTCGTTTCTGAGCCGTTGAATTGCGACTCGACTTTGTCTCTATACTGACGTTTTGCCTGTTTGATTGCCTTATGCAGGGAATAACTACACTGTTTGTATTCGTCCATATTCCCAGTCACCTTGCCATAGTTAAATGCGATAGGTCGCGCTTTCAGTTTTGCTGAATGTTGCCATCTATTCACGATTTCTGATTTGGTAGGTTTTTATAGTCACAGTGGGTACAACGTCTCCTACACACTTCCTGATAAACTCAGTCACCATATCAGTATATTCGTCTATGTTGTTCTCGGAGCCTACCCAGAACATAGCCCAGTCCACTTGATCAAAACAATCTTGAAGCATGGATTCTGATTGGTCAGATCAGCGTTGAAGTCCTTAGCACAGGTACTTCCTGTTTGAGTTTATGCCTGTAGGAAGGGAGGAGAAAAATGGAGTCATTATCAGATTTGCCAAAGGGAGGGCAGGGGAGGGCTTTGTTGGCATCCCGGAAGTTGGAGTAGCAGTGGTCGAGTGTTTTATTAGCGTGAGTACTACAGTCAATGTGTTAAAACTTCAGTAACGTTTTCCTCAAATTTGCATTGATAAAATCCCCAGCTACAATAAATGCGGCCTCAGGATATGTGGTTTCCAGTTTGCATAAAGTCCAGTGAAGTTCTTTGAGGGCCGTCGTGGTATCGCCTTACGGGGGATTATACACGGCTGTGACTATAACAGGAAAGAATTCTCTTGGGAGGTACTGTAATATGGTTGGCCTTTGATTGTGGGATCAATAAAATAATTTGAGTTCCTGTATGTTATCACAATCACACCATGAGTAATTAATCATGAAACATACCTCGCCGCCCTTCTTCTTCCCAAGATATATTTTCTCCTGTCTGAGCGATGAACTGAGATCCCAACTGGCTGGAGCGACTCAGACAGTATATCCCGTGAGAGCAACAGAGAATGAAACAGAGAATGTTACAATCTCTGATGTCTCTCTGGAAGGAAATCCTTGCCCTGAGCTCGTCAACTTTATTACCCAGAGACTGAACATTAACGAGTAATATACTCGGAAGCGGTGGGTGGTGTGCTCGACTCCTGAGTCAGACTAAAAGTCCTATTCGAGTGCCTTTTTGGAACAGCCTCTGGGAACCGTTTTGGAACAGTCTCTGGGAATAGTTCAATTGCACTGCGGGATACGAACCAAGGATCCGGTTCGAGAAAGTTGTATTCCTGGTCGTAATGCTGGTAATGCTGATGAGGTACAGTCACTCTGATACCCAAAAGTTCTTCCCGGCTGTATGTAATAACACCAAATATTTACTGGGCTAATAATGTAAGAAATAACATTTAAAACACTAAATTCAGCAAAGTTTCCTAATGGCTCGGACAACAGCAGTTCTATTCGTTGGCGCAATTAAGGTTTATACCACTACGTTGGCACGAGAAGAAGAAAAACAACAGAAAATATTTATTTTTATTTATTTATTTCACCTTTTATTTAACCAGGTAGGCAAGTTGAGAACAAGGTGTCATTTACAATTGCGACCTGGCCAAGATAAAGCAAAGCAGTTTGACACATACAACGACACAGAGTTACACATGAAGTAAAACAAACATACAGTCAATAATACAGTAGAAAAATAAGTCTATAAAAAAAAATAAAAAAAAGGCCATGGTGGCGAAGTAAATACAATATAGCAAGTAAAACACTGGTAGATTTGCAGTGGAAGAATGTGCAAAGTAGAAATAAAAAATAATGGGGTGCAAAGGAGAAAAATGAATAAATAAAATAAAATAAATACAGTAGGGAAAGAGGTAGTTGTTTGGGCTAAATTATAGGTGGGCTATGTACAGGTGCAGTAATCTGTGAGCTGCTCTGACAGCTGGTGCTTAAAGCTAGTTAGGGAGATAAGTGTTTCCAGTTTCAGAGATTTTTGTAGTTCGTTCCAGTCATTGGCAGCAGAGAACTGGAAGGAGAGGTGGCCAAAGAAAGAATTGGTTTTGGGGGTGACCAGAGAGATATACCGACTGGAGTGCGTGCCACAGGTGGGGGATGCTATAGTGACCAGCGAGCTGAGATAAGTGTAAATATCTATATAAAAATATGGTTGTTTAAAATAAGAGGCTCAGCAATGTTAGTATTTTGAAAGTCATGTAGTGTACACCCAGCATAGTATTAACTTCTTGTTGCCACATAACTATTTTTTTTAAAATTTCTCCCCAATTGGTAGTTACAATCTTGTCCCATCGCTGCAACTCCTGTACAGAGGAAGGTCAAGAGCCATGCGTATTACAAAATAGGACTCTGCCAAGCCGCACTGCCCTCTTAATCCAGAAGCAAGCCACACCAATGTGTTGGAGGGAACACCGTATAGCTGGTGGCCAAAGTCAGCATGCATACTCCCAATACTGGAGCGCAATGGGAGAACGCAAACCAGCCAAACCCTAACCTAACCCGAATGATGCTGGGCCAATTGTGTACCGCCTTTGGGTCTCTCAGTCTACAACACAGCCTGGGATCGAACCCGGGTCTGTAGTGACACCTCTAGTATGGCGATGCAGTGCCTTAGTCCGCTGCGCCACTCGGGAGGCCCACATAACTAATTTTATGAGTCTGAGAGCATCCTCAGTCACCTAGCAGGGATACTTTACACACACCCCAAATTTTGGATGGGAAAAACATTTGAGTCACTTAAAGAGATAGGTGTGCTGTCGAGAATTGTCCAGAGTTGAGGTAAGTAATAAAGAGAATGCAACCGACAGAAGTCAAACCATAAATTTGCCCCAACAGGCCCAAAACTCAACTCCCTCTTTGGCCACAGAGCTCCACTGCTGCCAGCACCGGATCAAGAAAGGAGTAGGATGACTTCATTCCCCCCTAGTGGTCAGATAGGAGAGTAACACTTGGAGACAGACCAACCCCATCCACCTTTACACACCATTGAGTCATTCAAATGAGATGTTGCATCCGGTCTAATTAATATGAATGCTTTGATTTCTTATGAAATTCCTCTGAAACGAATTGACACAGTGTTCGCGGACAGCTGATCAAGGAATTAATATATGTTATGTTTCATTAGTGGTGCTCGGGCCTTGAGAGGTGGTCTGTCTGTTGCATCCAGTGGTGCGCTGCAGTATAATTCAACCTAATCAGGCTCTTCAGTCCGTGTGTCCCCTGTGTGTTCTTGTTTTTGTTCCAGATGATTAAACAAATGAATGCAAATTTAGAACATGCATAGATGGTTTGATTCACCTCAGTTTAGTTTGGGTTCAGTACAGAGGGAATCATTATTCTCATGGGTGGACAGATTTCACTATGCTGAATCAATATCCCTCAATCATTCAAAAAGCTATCCATAACTGTCAATTATTCACATTTATTTATAGACCAGTTTTTTGATGATTGATGCTATAATTGTGCTAACAATTCAATAAATTAAAGCTCCTGAATTTCCACAAGAACTAAAAATCCATAAATTATTTTGGTAAAGCTACAACACTCCACAGTGAATTTCACAGTGTACTATTGACCCCTGCTTCTCTGAGGCACAGTTGATACTGTAAAATGATTACTCTATCTCCTGGTCCAGTCCAGGGTGCACTTGCTCTCTGCCCCAGGGTTTGTTTAAAGTTAATCTAGCCTCTGGTCCTATGGGTCCTAAGGGGGTTACCAGGCAGTCGAGTCTCTAACCTCTCTTCCTAACTTTCCTCTCTCCTCCTTCCCAGCAGCTTGATGAGTCAAACCCAAGAGGATCATAATACATCTCCCATCTTTCTACTGAGGGGGAGAACCATGGAGTATGCCCTATGCTTCCAAGGGGGCCAAGTGGATTACGGCAAATAAGACTTATTCTATCCTATCTGCTTTTCAGCACCATGTTTAAAAGTTCTTACTCCTGCAATCCCGTTAACGGGATGATATGACAACAGCCAGTGAAAGTGCAGGGCGCCAAATCCAAAACAACAGAAATATCACAATTAAAATTCCTCACACACATGTATTTTATACAGTTTTAAAGGTGATCTTGTTGTTAATCCCACCACAGTGTCCGATTTCAAATATGCTTTACAGCGAAAGCACCACAAATGATTATGTTAGGTCTACACCAAGCCACAGAAAAACACAGCCAATTTTCCAGCCAAAGAGAGGAGTCACAAAAAGCACAAATAGAGATAAAATGAATCACTAACCTTTGATGATCTTCATCAGATGACACTCATAGGACTTCATGTACACAATACATGATTGTTTTGTTTGATAAAGTTCAAATTTATATAAAACATTCTGAGTTTACATTGGCGCGTTACGTTCACTAGTTCCAAAAACATCCAGTGAATTATAGATATACCTCTCCTTAACCTCTTGAAGCTAGGGGGCACTAATTTTATGTTTGGAAAAATAACATTCCCAAAGTAAACGGCCTATTTCTCAGGACCAGATGCCAGAATATGCATATAATTGATAGATTATGATAGAAAACACTCTAACGTTTCCAAAACTGTCAAAATATTGTCTGTGAGTATAACAGAACTGATATTGCAGGCAAACCCCTGAGAAAAATCAAACCAGGAAGTGGCTTCTATTTTGAAAACTCCATGTTCCATAGCCTCCCATTGCTCCATTTAAAGGGATATCAACCAGATTCCTTTTCCTATCGCTTCCTCAAGGAGTCAAGTCTTCAGACATAGTTTCAGGCTTTTATTTTGAAAAATGAGCCAGAAAGATCGCGTCAGGTGGTCACATGAGTTTTGCTCGCGCAACAGAGTTGCAGAGTTCGGACAGCCATTTCCTTTCCCTCTCCTTCTGAACAAGACCATTGCGGTTGATATATTATCGATTATATATTTTAAAAACAACCTGAGGCTTGATTATAAAAAACTTTGACATGTTTCTGTGGACATTAGAGATATTATTTGACCACTCTTTCCTGTGAATTTCTAAATATATTGCGCCAAACAAACTATTTTGGATATAAAAATAATCTTTATGGAACAAAAGGAACATTTGTTGTGTAACTGGTTGTCTTGTGAGTGAAAACATCCGAAGATCATCAAAGGTAAACGATTAATTTGATTGCTTTTCTGATTTTCGTGACCAAGCTACCTGATGCTAAGTGTACTTAATGTTTTGTCATGCGATCGATGAACTTACACAAACGCTTGGATTGCTTTCGCTGTAAAGCATGATTTCAAAATCTGAGACAACAGGTGGATTAACAAAAGGCTAAACTGTGTTTTTTCATGAATATGAATATTTTTTGTAATATTATTTGACTGGGGCGCTATGCTATTCAGCGGTTGCTGATGACAATTATCCCGCTTAAGGGTAGCATCAAGAAATTAATGCAACCGCTGTGTTTTAAATTAAGAAAAAAGCAAACCATGCAATAATCTGAGTACAGCGCTCAGAAAATTAATCAAATTAGCTGCCATGTTGGAGTCAACAGAAACCAGAAATTACATGATAAATATTCCCTTACATTTGATGATCTTCATCAGAATGCACTCCCAGGAATCACAGTTCCACAATAAATGCTTGATTTGTTCGATAATATCCGTTATTTATGTCCAAGTAGCTACTTTTGTTTGCGTTAGGTACACATAAACTTCAAAAAGTTATATTACAGGTCGAAGAAACAGTTCAAACTAAGTATAGAATCAATAATTAGGATGTTTTTATCATAAATATTCAATAAAGTTCCAACCGGAGAATTCCTTTGTGTCTACAGGAGCAACGGAATGCAAGTCGTGTGGAATGCGCGTGACCAGGAAATGGCTCTCTGCCAGTAACCTGACTCATTCAGCTCTTATTCAGTCCCACAACACAGTAGAAGCCTCATTCAAGTTTCTAAAGACAGTTGACATCTAGTGGAAGCCCTAAGAAGTGCAACTTCATTCATATCCCAATGTGAATTCAATAGGGCCTGAGTTGAAAATCGACCAACCTCAGATTTCTCACTTCCTGTTTGGATTTCTTCTCAGGTTTTTGCCTGCCTTAGGAGTTCTGTTATACTCACAGACATCGTTCAAACAGTTTTAGAAACTTCAGAGTGTTTTCTATCCAACACTAATAATAATATGCATATATTAGCAACTGAGACTGAGGAACAGGCCCTTTACTCTGGGCATCTTTCATCCAAGCTACTCAATACTGCCCCTACAGCCATAAGAAGTTTTTAAAGCCAAGTTCCGTAAAGTCCTCAACCAAACATGAGCTGCAGTGTTTGGTATGTAGAGACACTCACATTAGTAATAAATGAGGGACACAACAAGGACAATCTTGCCATCAAAACAGAAGACATGTACCTGATTTGCAGTCATTAATTTAGTTAATTAGAATAATAGAATATTAGTTAATTTGACTATTAGAATATTACAGTATTTTATTCAACATTAGAAATCAATGAATAAGTGACTGATGCATGTAGTAGCCTAATGAAGGCCAAATCTGTAAAGCCTGTCATGTTGATTTAGTAAAGCCCCGAATGGCTTTTCAGTATGCAAAGGTTCCACTTTTGATTTGTAGACTCTCAAGCATGAAATTCAGACTGAAGTCTTCACATTTAACAAAACAATTTCAATTTTCAACGTCTAAAATATCAAAGGCATTTTAAGAACGTGTCACCAGAAATGTTGTTCTCTTTGACATTTCACTTCTGATCCACCATTATGTCATATTTCATTAATTATTACCATACTTCCTATTTCACCTCATTTATAGAATTTGATAACCAGAACTTCTGGACCTGAAACAGAGCCATCAGAGCCATGTTGATGTGCCGTTTCCCCTCCTATTCTTTAGATAAGTAAATATGGCGCAATAATTGTGCAACATTGTCTTGGAAAGCAATTCCTCTGACCGTCACAACAATTCCCAGCCTCATGTTTCACATCCGGAGAGAAGAGTAAAGAAATCTGACTGCTTCCTGAGCAGAAGGAATACAGGAAACCTATCTTTGTTGGGTGGCATGGCCTTTTTCCTTCCCTACTCACAATGGATATATGCACAAATCCTTCATCGTCATAATATGCAACCTTGTGAACGCATGTCTCTGTGGGGCTTTGAGTTTTTTAACACTTATTTTTTTCATTCTCTCTTGGTTCAAAGTTCATATCATCTCTCTCTTCAGGAACATCCCCCGGTGTCATCCCTCTCCAGAGTGATTTGTCTGCCATTAGAAGGCTGAAGGGTTCTTTGCATGAAGATTAACATCATGATGTTAATGTCCTTCCGATGAAGGAGAGGAGGTCCAAAATGCAGCATGGTTATTTCGATACATCTTCAATAAAAGATAAACACGAACAATACAAAAACAATAAACGTAACGTGAAAAACCTAAACAGCCTTATCTGGTGCAAACAAACACAGATACAGGAACAATCACCCACGAAACACTCAAAGAATATGGCTGCCTAAATATGGTTCCCAATCAGAGACAACGATAAACACCTGCCTCTGATTGAGAACCACTCTAGGCAACCATAGACTTACATAGACAACTCTACTATGCCACAATCCCATAACCTAAAACCCCCCAAGACAAAACACACCACATAAATAACCTATGTCACACCCTGGCCTGACCAAAATAATAAAGAAAAACACAAAATACTAAGACCAGGGCGTGACATAACCCCCCCCCCAAGGTGCGGACTACCGGCCGCACACCTAAACCCATAGGGGAGGGTCCGGGTGGGCGTCTGTCCACAGTGGCGGCTCCGGCGCGGGATGTGGACCCCACTCCAACAAAGTCTTAGTCCGCTTAATACGCGTCCTTAGATATGCGACCCTCGCCGCCAACCTTGGCCTAGTAACCCTAACCAAGGGCCCCACTGAACTGAGGGGCAGCTCTGGACTAAGGGACAGCTCGGGACTGAGGTAGCTCGGGACTGAGGGGTAGCTCAAGATTGAAGGGTAGCTCAAGACTGAGAGAATGCTCAGGACTGAGGGGAAGCTCAGGACTGAGGGCAAGCTCAGGACGGAGGGCAAGCTCAGGACTGAGGGCAAGCTCAGGACTGAGAGGAAGCTCAGGCAGGTTGATGGCTCAGGCAGATCCTGGCTGACTGGCGGATCCTGGCTGAATGGCGGATCCTGGCTGAATGGCGGATCCTGGCTGAATGGCGGGTCTGGAAGATCCTGGCTGACTGGCGGATCCTGGCAGACTGGCGGCTCTGGCTGCTCCATGCTGACTGGCAGCCCTGGCTGCTCCATGCTGACTGGCGGCTCTGGCTGCTCCATGCTGACTGGCGGCTCTGGCTGCTCCATGCTGACTGGCGGCTCTGGCAGCTCCTTGCAGACTGGCAGCTCTGGCAGCTCCTTGCAGACTGGCAGCTCTGACAGCGCTGGACAGGCGGGAGACTCCGACAGCGCTGGACAGGCGAGAGACTCCGGCAGCGCTGAACAGGCAAGAGACTCCGGCAGCGCTGAACAGGTGGGAGACTCCGGCAGCGCTGAACAGGCGGGAGACTCCGGCAGCGCTGAACAGGCGAGAGACTCCGGCAGCGCTGAACAGGCAAGAGACTCCTGCAGCGTTGAACACGGCGGGAGACTCCGGCAGCGCTGAACAGGCGGGAGACTCCGGCAGCGCTGAACAGGCGGGAGACTCCGGCAGCGCTGGAGAGGAGGAAGGCTCTGGCAGCGCTGGACAGGCGAGGCGCACTGTAGGCCTGATGCGTGGTGCTGGCATTGGTGGTACTGGGCCGAGGACACGCACAGGAAGCCTGGTGCGGGGAGCTGCCACCGGAGGGCTGGTGTGTGGAGGTGGCACTGGATGGACCGGACCGTGAAGGCGTACTGGAGATCTTGAGAGCAGGGCTGGCACCAACCGCCCTGGCTGGATCTTCACCCTAGCCCGGCAGATGTGAGGAGCTGAGATGTAGCGTACTGGGGACACCGTGCGTTCCACGGCGTAAAACAGTGCCTGACCAGTACCACGCCCGCCACGGTTAGCACTGCTAGGCGCACTGTAGCGCTGAGCTGGCACAGGACGTGCAAGGCTAGGGAGATGCACAGGAGGCCTGGTGCGTGAGGCTGGCACAATCTTCACCAGCCGACTAGCACGCACCTCAGGACGAGTATGGAGAGCTGACCCAAATCCCCGACACGCTCCGTCGGGCGAATTCCGTGCCTCATGCACCAACACAGCAACTCCCTCATAACTCTCTCCTCCAATTTCCCCATTAACTCCTTCACAGTCTCTGCTTCACTCACCTCCAACACCGGCTCTGGTTCTGGTTTCCTCCTTGGCTCCTTACGATAAACAGGGGGAGTTGGCTCAGGTCTGACTCCTGACTCTGCCACACTCTCCCTGTGCCACCCCCAAGACATTTTTGGGGCTGACTCTCGGGCTTCCATCCGCGCCGCCGTGCTTTCTCCTCATACCAGCGCCTCATCGCTTTCGCTGCCTCCAGCTCTTCTTTGGGGCGGCGATATTGTCATGGCTGTGCCCAGGGTCCTTTACCGTCCATTTCATCCTCCCATGTCCATTCCTCTTTGCACAGCTCCTGCTGCCTGTCACCACGCCGCTTGGTCCTGTTGTGGTGGATGATTCTGTTAAGGTTTTCTTCTTCCTCTTCCTCTGAAGAGGAGGTGTAACAGGGATCGGACCAAAATGTAGCGTGGTTATTTCGATACATCTTTAAAAAAAGATAAACACGAACAATACAAAAACAATAATCGTAACGTGAAAAACCTAAACAGCCTTATTTTTTTTAATAAAAAATAATTTATTATCTTCAATACCATTCATTCTTTACAACTCATAATTTTCATACATACTCAAATAATGGTATTTTAATTTAACTAATTTAACTAAACATAAACCCCAAACAAAACCTCAGGGGAGCATCTTCCCTCCCGTCACCCTACAAAATACCTTTCCCTATCTCCCCATCCCTAATCTATCCCCTTACAAATCTAAATGACACCCAGCCCTAAACCCCCCTTCCACCTCTCCCGAGCAGCATGCTGCCCCCACTTCCTCTCCTCCCTCTTCATCCTCCCCCTCAAATCTCCTTCCACCCTCCTCACTATCCCTTCCACCCCCCAATCTCTCCCTGTCTTCACCATGTTCTGCCTGGCTTCCCACAGCCCCCGTTTAAAGAGACTCATGAGAAGCCAGAGCAGAAACCTGTCCCTATCCGTCCCTCTCGCTCTCCCTACACCTCTCTCTAACCTGGCCCACGTCAATACAAAATCCCCCCTTACCAAACCTAACAACACCCGTGCCCTAGACCATACTACTCCGGCAAAGGCACAGTCCCAAAAGACATGGCGCACAGTCTCCTCCCTGCCACAAGAGGATCTTGGACAGGTGGGGGATTGCACCAAACTATACCGGTACATGATGGAACGTACCGGCAAGCACCTATGGAGGCTCAACCAATTCAGGTCCTTGAGCCTGTTGTCCAGACCCCGCGTCTGCACTCCCTCCCAGACCACTTCCGAGATGCCCACTACAGGCACCGGACTCCCTGCCTTTCTGGCCTCCTCGTACAGGTGCCTGTGATCTAAACCTACTCGGGCAACTTCAACCTCAGGGTGCGCACGCAGCCACTTGGCCGCATGACCAAAGTGCCACGGCAGCTGTTCTGCCCGAGGACCCGTGTTAGACCACACCATTATGCTTCTCGCCTGATATGAGAAGAACACCCGCAGGAGGTAACCGGATGGGTGTATCACTGGATGAGCAAGCTCCGTTAACAAGAAAGAAACAAAAATTGTGTCCAGCTTGAGGGGGAAATGTGGTACCCCCCTACCTCCCTCCCCGATGGGACAGATCATGCGCGCCCTGGCGACCCACTCGCACCTGCCACTCCACATGAACTGAAACACAAGCCTCACTAGAGGCCTCCTCAGACAAGCCGGCAATGGGTAGATGTACGCCAAATACAAAAGAGACGGCAACACATCCACCTTTAGGACCAGGACTTTGCCCATAAAAGACAAATACCTAGCCTTCCACATTGCTAGCTTCCTCTGTACCACTGCGATATGCATGTTCCAGTTCAGCGTCGCTGAGCCGGAGGTCTCAAAATGGACTCCGAGAATCCTCAGGGCCCCCTCACAGAGAGATAACCCCCCGGGCACATCCGTTCTACCGCGCCATCTACCGAAAAACTTGACGGAAGACTTTGCATGGTTCAGAACCGCTCCCGACGCTCGGGTGAAATCCCCAAAGATGGCAAGGGACCTTGTCAGGCACGAGTCCTTGCACAGCAGCAAGGAAGTGTCGTCGGCGTACTGCGTCATCTTAACACGCAGCCCACCACTTCCAGGGATCAACAAGCCTTCCACCCCTGTGTCTGCCCTAATGGCAGCCCCCAGAGGCTCCATGTACAGAACGAAGAGGAGAGCCGAGAGTGGGCACCCCTGCCTGACCCCAGACGAGAGCTCAAAAACGTCACCCAAGTGACTATTTACACTAACTCGGCACCCCGCTCCGACATATAATGTACGAATCCATCCTATGAACTTCTCCCCAAATCCTAATCGACCTAACACTCTGAATAAAAAGGATCTATTCACGCGATCAAAGGCTTTCGCCTGATCTAGCGCTGCTACCATTAAAGGCAGTCCTCTATCTTCAACCCAAGCGATGGAGTCCCTGATTAACTGTAGGTTCCATCTAATAGAGCGGCCCTCTACCCCGCACGTCTGATCCTCATGAACGACGTAGGGAAGGGCTGTGCGCAACCGGTCTGCTAAAACCTTTGCAAGTAGCTTGTAATCTACGCACAGCATGGTCAATGGCCGCCAGTTGCCAAGGTCTGTTACTTCCCCCTTCTTATATAAAAGTGACAGCACACCAACAGCCATTGATCCCCCCGGGACCCCCGTCTCAAGGATGGCCTTCAAGACTTCGAGGACCACTGGTCCAAGTATACCCCAAAACTTGAGATAAAACTCAGCCGGCAGCCCATCCATCCCAGGCACCTTCCCTTTTCCCATCCTCCTAAGAGCGCTCTCAACCTCTTCTAGTGAAATCTGGGCCTCCATCACTTCTCTAATGTCCTCCGGCAACCGCCTGGACAAGTGTTCTAAAAACACATTTCCCTGCTCTACATCTATTTCCCTTTCCTTAAATAAACCTTGGAAATGATCAGTTGTCACCCTGACCATATCCTCTGGTTCTCTAACTATACTACCATTTTCTTCCCTAATGCCATGCATTACCTTCCTACTCTGTCTGGCCCTAACCGACTTAAAGAACATAGCGGAACAAGTCTCATTGTGTTCTAGAAAGCCACTATGCGCACGCTCCAGGAAAGCTCGAGCCTTCCGCTCCTGCAACTCCCTGAGCTGCGCCTTTAGGGTAGCGGATCTCTCCCAGTCAAACGACCCGCCGAGGTTGCCTGCCTCATACTCGAGTTCAATTAACCTTTGGATACGATCCACCTCCCTCCTCTCCTCCCTTTTTTTCCTCTTGCAATACCCTATTATAAAAGCCCTAATCCTCACCTTAACTAATTCCCACCACTCTAACACCCCCTCGCACATGGACCGGAGGCCTTCAAGCCTCCAAAAGAAATCATAAAACCTGTCAACAAAAGCCTGCTCCTCCAGCACATCCCGATCTAACTTCCAGTACCCCCTACCAAAGAGGCAGACTGGAGACCCCACCTGCAGGAGCACCCCGTCGTGATCCGAAAAGAAAACAGGCAACAGCCGCCCAGACAACTTACCCAAAGACCTGGGTACAAAAATATAGTCGAGCCTCCGCTCAACCCCCCTGGAGTTGCGCCATGTAGGACCGGCCATTTTCGGAGTAGTGTGCAGACCACCATCAACCAGACCATGGCAAGCCATTAGCCTGGTAATGGCGCCTGCACTGCTATCCCCCCCTATTCCTAAATCTGTATTAAAATCCCCCCCTATCACTAATTTCCTATTTGTGACACACAGGGGCGTCAGACAGTCCACCATCTCCCTCCTGTCTGCCACCACCTGTGGCCCATACACCACCACTAATCTAAATTTACAATCCCTTATCGTGACATCCACCCCTATAACCCTCCCCTGCATTACCACAAAAGAATCCTCCACTTTTACCTCCCTGTGCCCACACAAAATCCCTACCCCCGATGAGTGCACCCCCCCAATACCCCAAACCGACTCCCCCTTGTCCCACTCCCTCTTAAACCTACTAACATCCCCTCCATCCCTCAGGTGAACCTCCTGTAAAAAACAAAAATCAAACCCCACACCCTCCAAATAACTAAAAACCGCCCTCCTCTTAACAAAATCCCTTAAACCCCTTACATTTAAAGTAACAAAAGTAAAATTAGACCCCATGAAAGAATCAAATAAAAACATGTAATACACTCAAATTCTAAACCCAGACAGAAAAAAAATCAAAAACAGGAGACTCACCCGATGCTCCCCTGCTCCATATCTACCGGTGAAAACACCATCCGTACTCCCGACATCCCCCCCACTTCCTCCATCTCACCAACCCAGGATGCAGGAATAGTGTTTGGCTCCGGGGTGCCCTGCACCCTGGGTCTACCCCCACAATCCTCCCCCTCCCCAGTGCTGCAGCTGGATTGGAAAAAAATCGGGGAGGCTGAGTCCCCAAACAAAAAACTCCCCACCTCCTCCTGTACCCAGTCCTGAGTCTTGTTAGGTGTGTCCCCACCCAACAGAAGTTGAGGGCCTGGGGAAACCAGCAGCAACCCAGAGGTTTCTCCCACCCCCATCACTCTCTTGGCCATCCCCTCCCTCTCACTGTCGGCCAATCGCACCCTCCTCTTCATTCTCTTCTTTGGTGATGGCGGTAGTGGAGAGATACCACCCTCCCCCCCCACCAGCTCCTCCACCATACCCCTCATCTCTTCCACCAGGGCACTTTCCCCCCAGTCCACTTGCTCTTCCACCGTCTCCTTCTCCAACACTCCTCCCTCGCTTTCTTCTCTCTCATGCTCCTCCACTCGGTTGCCTTCTTCCGCCGCTTTTCCTGGTTCTCCTACTCCCGTGCCTTCCGTTTCCTTCTCTCTTCCATCCGCCGCTTCTTGCTCCTCCTCCTTCCTTGCGGCCTTCCCCTCTGGACCTGTACTCTGGTCATGAGGCTTGCTTCCTTCCCCCCCTCTTCTTCCCCCATCCCCCGCTCCTGCTCCCCCCCCAGCCGCAGACGCATATGACCTCTGACGAGCCGGGCACCCCCGCCACAGGTGTGCTGCCGAGCCACACCCGTGGCACGCCTTAGGCTTGTCACAATCCTTCGCCTCGTGTTCCTCAGATCCACAAAATCTGCATTTTCTTGTGCTGCACGAGGCGAATATGTGGCCGTAGGCCATACAGCGCCTGCAAAATGGGGGCTGACGTGCATAAAACAACGTCCCCCTGTCAGCCCCTAGGGAGAACATAGCAGGAGGATGGAGGTAGCCACCATGTCCCTTTGGGTCCTCTCTGAGGAGGGCCTGGAAGCCTCTCCTCCCATTCCAAAACCCAAGGGAGTCTTTGAGGTGCCTTGCTGAGGAGACGTTATCCATGTATCTCCCCAGAAAGGCCCTCACCTCTTCATCCTTAACGTATGGGTTGTAAATGTTGACAGTTACAACCCTAAAGTTATTCTTCGCCAGGCTTGTTATTTCATAGTGGCTCATCGGCCTCTCGCCTCCCACTGCTCTTGCCCTTCTCAGGATATCATCGTGTTTCTCCTCTGTATATAGTGCCACATCGTATGCTCCCTCCAACGAGTTGCCTTGGAAACAAAACACGTCCTTCACCGTCAGCTTTAGAATCCCCATCAATATTATCCTTCCAAAAGTTTCCCGTCCTAAAGGCTCCAACTCCTTTTCCTTCCAAGCAAAACGAATCGTGTTGGCCAGCCCAATCCCAGGGACCGACCGTGTTGATGTATTTAGCACCATCTCCGCAAGGAGAATGGCGCTCGTTCTCTTCTCTTCCAAAACAATGAAAAAAGAAAATCCAAAGTGACTGAGGCTATTTTTTTTATTTTTATAAAAAATAATTTATTATCTTCAATACCATTCATTCTTTACAACTCATAATTTTCATACATACTCAAATAATGGTATTTTAATTTAACTAATTTAACTAAACATAAACCCCAAACAAAACCTCAGGGGAGCATCTTCCCTCCCGTCACCCTACAAAATACCTTTCCCTATCTCCCCATCCCTAATCTATCCCCTTACAAATCTAAATGACACCCAGCCCTAAACCCCCCTTCCACCTCTCCCGAGCAGCATGCTGCCCCCACTTCCTCTCCTCCCTCTTCATCCTCCCCCTCAAATCTCCTTCCACCCTCCTCACTATCCCTTCCACCCCCCAATCTCTCCCTGTCTTCACCATGTTCTGCCTGGCTTCCCACAGCCCCCGTTTAAAGAGACTCATGAGAAGCCAGAGCAGAAACCTGTCCCTATCCGTCCCTCTCGCTCTCCCTACACCTCTCTCTAACCTGGCCCATGTCAATACAAAATCCCCCCTTACCAAACCTAACAACACCCGTGCCCTAGACCATACTACTCCGGCAAAGGCACAGTCCCAAAAGACATGGCGCACAGTCTCCTCCCTGCCACAAGAGGATCTTGGACAGGTGGGGGATTGCACCAAACTATACCGGTACATGATGGAACGTACCGGCAAGCACCTATGGAGGCTCAACCAATTCAGGTCCTTGAGCCTGTTGTCCAGACCCCGCGTCTGCACTCCCTCCCAGACCACTTCCGAGATGCCCACTACAGGCACCGGACTCCCTGCCTTTCTGGCCTCCTCGTACAGGTGCCTGTGATCTAAACCTACTCGGGCAACTTCAACCTCAGGGTGCGCACGCAGCCACTTGGCCGCATGACCAAAGTGCCACGGCAGCTGTTCTGCCCGAGGACCCGTGTTAGACCACACCATTATGCTTCTCGCCTGATATGAGAAGAACACCCGCAGGAGGTAACCGGATGGGTGTATCACTGGATGAGCAAGCTCCGTTAACAAGAAAGAAACAAAAATTGTGTCCAGCTTGAGGGGGAAATGTGGTACCCCCCTACCTCCCTCCCCGATGGGACAGATCATGCGCGCCCTGGCGACCCACTCGCACCTGCCACTCCACATGAACTGAAACACAAGCCTCACTAGAGGCCTCCTCAGACAAGCCGGCAATGGGTAGATGTACGCCAAATACAAAAGAGACGGCAACACATCCACCTTTAGGACCAGGACTTTGCCCATAAAAGACAAATACCTAGCCTTCCACATTGCTAGCTTCCTCTGTACCACTGCGATACGCATGTTCCAGTTCAGCGTCGCTGAGCCGGAGGTCTCAAAATGGACTCCGAGAATCCTCAGGGCCCCCTCACAGAGAGATAACCCCCCGGGCACATCCGTTCTACCGCGCCATCTACCGAAAAACTTGACGGAAGACTTTGCATGGTTCAGAACCGCTCCCGACGCTCGGGTGAAATCCCCAAAGATGGCAAGGGACCTTGTCAGGCACGAGTCCTTGCACAGCAGCAAGGAAGTGTCGTCGGCGTACTGCGTCATCTTAACACGCAGCCCACCACTTCCAGGGATCAACAAGCCTTCCACCCCTGTGTCTGCCCTAATGGCAGCCCCCAGAGGCTCCATGTACAGAACGAAGAGGAGAGCCGAGAGTGGGCACCCCTGCCTGACCCCAGACGAGAGGTCAAAAACGTCACCCAAGTGACTATTTACACTAACTCGGCACCCCGCTCCGACATATAATGTACGAATCCATCCTATGAACTTCTCCCCAAATCCTAATCGACCTAACACTCTGAATAAAAAGGATCTATTCACGCGATCAAAGGCTTTCGCCTGATCTAGCGCTGCTACCATTAAAGGCAGTCCTCTATCTTCAACCCAAGCGATGGAGTCCCTGATTAACTGTAGGTTCCATCTAATAGAGCGGCCCTCTACCCCGCACGTCTGATCCTCATGAACGACGTAGGGAAGGGCTGTGCGCAACCGGTCTGCTAAAACCTTTGCAAGTAGCTTGTAATCTACGCACAGCATGGTCAATGGCCGCCAGTTGCCAAGGTCTGTTACTTCCCCCTTCTTATATAAAAGTGACAGCACACCAACAGCCATTGATCCCCCCGGGACCCCCGTCTCAAGGATGGCCTTCAAGACTTCGAGGACCACTGGTCCAAGTATACCCCAAAACTTGAGATAAAACTCAGCCGGCAGCCCATCCATCCCAGGCACCTTCCCTTTTCCCATCCTCCTAAGAGCGCTCTCAACCTCTTCTAGTGAAATCTGGGCCTCCATCACTTCTCTAATGTCCTCCGGCAACCGCCTGGACAAGTGTTCTAAAAACACATTTCCCTGCTCTACATCTATTTCCCTTTCCTTAAATAAACCTTGGAAATGATCAGTTGTCACCCTGACCATATCCTCTGGTTCTCTAACTATACTACCATTTTCTTCCCTAATGCCATGCATTACCTTCCTACTCTGTCTGGCCCTAACCGACTTAAAGAACATAGCGGAACAAGTCTCATTGTGTTCTAGAAAGCCACTATGCGCACGCTCCAGGAAAGCTCGAGCCTTCCGCTCCTGCAACTCCCTGAGCTGCGCCTTTAGGGTAGCGGATCTCTCCCAGTCAAACGACCCGCCGAGGTTGCCTGCCTCATACTCGAGTTCAATTAACCTTTGGATACGATCCACCTCCCTCCTCTCCTCCCTTTTTTTCCTCTTGCAATACCCTATTATAAAAGCCCTAATCCTCACCTTAACTAATTCCCACCACTCTAACACCCCCTCGCACATGGACCGGAGGCCTTCAAGCCTCCAAAAGAAATCATAAAACCTGTCAACAAAAGCCTGCTCCTCCAGCACATCCCGATCTAACTTCCAGTACCCCCTACCAAAGAGGCAGACTGGAGACCCCACCTGCAGGAGCACCCCGTCGTGATCCGAAAAGAAAACAGGCAACAGCCGCCCAGACAACTTACCCAAAGACCTGGGTACAAAAATATAGTCGAGCCTCCGCTCAACCCCCCTGGAGTTGCGCCATGTAGGACCGGCCATTTTCGGAGTAGTGTGCAGACCACCATCAACCAGACCATGGCAAGCCATTAGCCTGGTAATGGCGCCTGCACTGCTATCCCCCCCTATTCCTAAATCTGTATTAAAATCCCCCCCTATCACTAATTTCCTATTTGTGACACTCAGGGGCGTCAGACAGTCCACCATCTCCCTCCTGTCTGCCACCACCTGTGGCCCATACACCACCACTAATCTAAATTTACAATCCCTTATCGTGACATCCACCCCTATAACCCTCCCCTGCATTACCACAAAAGAATCCTCCACTTTTACCTCCCTGTGCCCACACAAAATCCCTACCCCCGATGAGTGCACCCCCCCAATACCCCAAACCGACTCCCCCTTGTCCCACTCCCTCTTAAACCTACTAACATCCCCTCCATCCCTCAGGTGAACCTCCTGTAAAAAACAAAAATCAAACCCCACACCCTCCAAATAACTAAAAACCGCCCTCCTCTTAACAAAATCCCTTAAACCCCTTACATTTAAAGTAACAAAAGTAAAATTAGACCCCATGAAAGAATCAAATAAAAACATGTAATACACTCAAATTCTAAACCCAGACAGAAAAAAAATCAAAAACAGGAGACTCACCCGATGCTCCCCTGCTCCATATCTACCGGTGAAAACACCATCCGTACTCCCGACATCCCCCCCACTTCCTCCATCTCACCAACCCAGGATGCAGGAATAGTGTTTGGCTCCGGGGTGCCCTGCACCCTGGGTCTACCCCCACAATCCTCCCCCTCCCCAGTGCTGCAGCTGGATTGGAAAAAAATCGGGGAGGCTGAGTCCCCAAACAAAAAACTCCCCACCTCCTGCTGTACCCAGTCCTGAGTCTTGTTAGGTGTGTCCCCACCCAACAGAAGTTGAGGGCCTGGGGAAACCAGCAGCAACCCAGAGGTTTCTCCCACCCCCATCACTCTCTTGGCCATCCCCTCCCTCTCACTGTCGGCCAATCGCACCCTCCTCTTCATTCTCTTCTTTGGTGATGGCGGTAGTGGAGAGATACCACCCTCCCCCCCCACCAGCTCCTCCACCATACCCCTCATCTCTTCCACCAGGGCACTTTCCCCCCAGTCCACTTGCTCTTCCACCGTCTCCTTCTCCAACACTCCTCCCTCGCTTTCTTCTCTCTCATGCTCCTCCACTCGGTTGCCTTCTTCCGCCGCTTTTCCTGGTTCTCCTACTCCCGTGCCTTCCGTTTCCTTCTCTCTTCCATCCGCCGCTTCTTGCTCCTCCTCCTTCCTTGCGGCCTTCCCCTCTGGACCTGTACTCTGGTCATGAGGCTTGCTTCCTTCCCCCCCTCTTCTTCCCCCATCCCCCGCTCCTGCTCCCCCCCCAGCCGCAGACGCATATGACCTCTGACGAGCCGGGCACCCCCGCCACAGGTGTGCTGCCGAGCCACACCCGTGGCACGCCTTAGGCTTGTCACAATCCTTCGCCTCGTGTTCCTCAGATCCACAAAATCTGCATTTTCTTGTGCTGCACGAGGCGAATATGTGGCCGTAGGCCATACAGCGCCTGCAAAATGGGGGCTGACGTGCATAAAACAACGTCCCCCTGTCAGCCCCTAGGGAGAACATAGCAGGAGGATGGAGGTAGCCACCATGTCCCTTTGGGTCCTCTCTGAGGAGGGCCTGGAAGCCTCTCCTCCCATTCCAAAACCCAAGGGAGTCTTTGAGGTGCCTTGCTGAGGAGACGTTATCCATGTATCTCCCCAGAAAGGCCCTCACCTCTTCATCCTTAACGTATGGGTTGTAAATGTTGACAGTTACAACCCTAAAGTTATTCTTCGCCAGGCTTGTTATTTCATAGTGGCTCATCGGCCTCTCGCCTCCCACTGCTCTTGCCCTTCTCAGGATATCATCGTGTTTCTCCTCTGTATATAGTGCCACATCGTATGCTCCCTCCAACGAGTTGCCTTGGAAACAAAACACGTCCTTCACCGTCAGCTTTAGAATCCCCATCAATATTATCCTTCCAAAAGTTTCCCGTCCTAAAGGCTCCAACTCCTTTTCCTTCCAAGCAAAACGAATCGTGTTGGCCAGCCCAATCCCAGGGACCGACCGTGTTGATGTATTTAGCACCATCTCCGCAAGGAGAATGGCGCTCGTTCTCTTCTCTTCCAAAACAATGAAAAAAGAAAATCCAAAGTGACTGAGGCTATCTGGTGCAAACTAACACAGAGACAGGAACAATCACCCACGAAACACTCAAAGAATATGGCTGCCTAAATATGGTTCCCAATCAGAGACAACGATAAACACCTGCCTCTGATTGAGAACCACTCTAGGCAACCATAGACTTACCTAGACAACTCTACTATGCCACAATTCCATCCCCTAAAAAAAACCAAGACAAAACACACCACATAAATAACCCATGTCACTCCCTGGCCTGACCAAAATAATAAAGAAAAACACAAAATACTAAGACCAGGGCGTGACACATGACAGCTTTGCCACCTAAGAAGGAGAGATGGGCAGCTTAATAAGACACCTGAGCTTGGGTCCTAAAATGGAAATGTTTTGTATTCACAAGGTAACCTTCACTGAGGGGTGTGGATTTTTTCCTCTCCTCAAACCAAAACCCATGGCCGTCATGTTGCACATGTTGCACATAATCTCAACATAGATTTTTGTTAAAGCAGGTACTTTAACAAATCAGCCAATCAACTCATATTCCATGTTATATAACGTTCTTAGGCACAATATGCCAGAAGTGTCATGTATCAGTATGGATGCATCAGTATGATTTAGGCAAGCCACTGGATCATCCTGAATAACAATTAAAATGGTCAAGTCTTTAAACAAGTCCTCTCGATCTCTCTCTCTCCAATCTATATGACCCATCAAATAGCATTCTTCTTTTCTACCCTAGCCATAAATAACATGTTCTGTGTTCATAACAAGCAATATTTTTCTGAACTAAAATGTGTTCGATTTACCAAAGTGAGGTCACAGCAAGCATCAGTTTCTCAGAGGCTCCCGGTGAATAGCGTTTAGAGGCTATATTTTCCACCCAAATGCAACCTTCTATGCAACGGTCACGTCTCTTGTCTTTGGCAACACAAAAAACATGCCCCGAGGCACGCAGACTGAGGGAATAAAATGCCACTTCTGAAGGGCTGTCAAACTCCCACATATTTCCAAATGAAGAATAGTGAGATGAGAAAAAGAGAAAGGTGTACGGTTCTGCCAGTGCTTCTTCAAGAATGTAGTCTCATGAAACATTGCATGTGTCAACACATTTTATGTTCATTTTATTGGGCTATGTGATATAGGCTATGTTCTCTCGCTCTTTCATTTTAAATGACAGATCTTGCATTAAGACATACATCTTCTCATCTGATATGCAGACATGGTACCCTTAATTTACAGATCAATCATTTGTTTGCCTACATCCAACGTTAATTTCTGACTAATTATAGATAATACACTTTTCAAACACATATGAATGTGAGTCAGTCCATGTCATTTGTCTGTCTGTATATAATAAAATTCGAACCCTATAATTTTTCTGATTCATACAGACGCCGCTGGATATAAAAAATCCCCCTATAAATCTATTGGTTGTGGTCTCCGCGCCTCTATCCAATGCTTAGAGGCTGCAGTTCTATTTGGGAAGTTGGCAGCTCGCGGCAAGCTCTTTTACTCTCGCACTGGCAGTTCGACTCTGGAATTATGAGCAGAGCTGGTCAATCCTGTATCTTGTTTTGAATTTTATTCCCAGAGAATTGAGACCATGGAGATGAGCATTGTCATCCTCATTGCGTTCCTCCTCTCACAGGTAAGCAGGAACATTTTATGTGGCATTGCACAGCGCTCTCCCGCAGCTGTTCATCAATGATTTAAATTATGATCTTTATCAATGATTTAAATTCTGAACTTTAACATGTCACACTTAATGAACGACAAAGGGGTAATTATTATTTGCATTGCATAGGCTATAGCCTACGATATTATAGATTGAATGAAACCTACAATCAAAGAGAAACTAAATGAAGCCAATATAGCCTAATAATTTCAGAACAGTACACATACATTGATTTAATAACCGAATACCACGAACGATATGATTAGGAGGCAGTCGATGATGTGTTACATGTTGCATTTGCGGCACCGGGTAGTCTTGGGGAGAGTGTCGAGTTTGACGTTAATCTGCAGTGGTCAATCAGTATTTTTACGGATGCCGTTCACATAGGCGTCCAATGGGCGGAACAGGGGAAAGTGTGGAGCTATGTGCAAATCACGGACGAACTCTTGTCAACAGCCACATCTATATTCCGCTCAGATACCCAGTTGAACGTTTCTTTGGCTCGGTGTTCATGTGGGTGAACGAACAGTGTGAGGGGAGGATTCTCAAGGCAATCAGCGCTTACTGATCTCCCAGTGCATCCCCGAAACAGTCAGCTTCTAACTTCAAAAACAAGGGTGGTGTTGGAAGATAGGAATGTAATTTAGAAGCATTTTATTTAAGATATTTCCCTCCCCGTTTCCCTTTGACACAGCCTCTTATGTAGGCTATACTTTCTTTGATAGCTCGTTGCCGATCTTATCTGGCATTAATTTGGAGTGACTGATAACTTGGAGTGACTGATAACTTGGAGCAGCTGCCTCCCTCAGTCACATTTTACTATATTTAAAGTGGTAGAGGGCAATATGGCTGAATAGTGACACAGCAAAGTAGTAGGCCAACCGTTGCTCATCATTGGAAAATTAAGTCGCAATTAAAATATGAAGCATAGCCTAGGCTACATCTTGTCATCGCGAATCAGTTGATTTTATAGAATAGAAACATGGTGACATTTTACAAAGGTGTGCATGCACTCAACAGTTGCTGAGGAAAAACTGTTGAAAGCCGAAATGCGTTGGTTATACATTTAGAAAGGAGCTTTTAAAAAAAAACATTTAATTCCATTGTCCTCCAAGTGTTGCTGAATCTCCTCTCCTTCAATGGTATTGCATTAAACCTGGATTCCTAGTAAACTAGACTTGTGGGAGAACAACTGCATTGAAGGTGCGCGCCTTCCCACGAATTCCCAGTTGCTGCGCATTCTTATTTCTCTACATTAAAGGGCGAGGTTCAAGCAGAGGCAGGTGTCGAATTAATGACGGGCTTATCCTCAGAATTTTACCCATCACGATAGGGAGCTTTACTTTCCATATGTATTGCTGCTGATAGATTACATGGTTATTAGTGTGTGATGAGACAAGATGTTTGTTACACACCTTTTGCTAAGAGTATGACATCATCAGCACTCTAAGGTTAATAACAGTCTCGAAACTGCTGCAAAATGTACACAGTTCTCTTTCCACTGATATTGCATATGGTCTAGCTAAACTGGGAGACACAAACATAAATTGTTAGATTGAAAATATAGTTAATAGGCCGCTGGCTGCGACATGTAAACCAAGGAGAAAAAAACAAAATAATTCTGTGTCTGGTGAGACTGTGTCCGATACTTTTACTGCCAGAGTTGTCTGGCTCTGTTGGCCTGTTTCATCAAGGGAATCAGGTCGCCCTCCGACTCTCCTCTGACGCTACAGCAACGCTTACCAAACGCCAGGACAACACAACATCCACGTTTCTTATTTATCTTATAGCTCAGGCAGGGCGCCAAGTTTGCCTCCAGAATAAGCTGATGGTGTATTCCCTCTCACCATAAATCCCTGCATTAGAAATGAAACACTAAGCAGTCGAGAGCCTCAATGATGATTCAGAATAAGTACAGCACAGCACAACCGGGAGGTGCAGGTGCCCATATTTCTCTATCTTTTTGGCTCTCTTTCTCCCCCATCTTTCTCTCTCTCTGACTCTCTCTCCATTCTATTTCTCTATCTCTTTCTATGAAGTGATCTAGGGTAACTGGAGTCTTCTTTTTCCTATTCTATTTCATGCACTTGTCTAAGTATTTCCAAAAGGCTCATGACAGTGCAGGTGGGTTTGAATAAAAATGGAAAAATAAAGGTAAAGAAAGTGGTACACCTGCGAGTCAGTGAGCACAGCAGGTACATTTGTTGTTCTGGACGTTTATGGAGCTGGTGGTCAACAGAGTGTTAATTAAATGGTGTAGATCCCGTTAACGGATCAATATGACAACAGCCAGTGAAAGTGCAGGGCGTCAAATTCAAAACAACAGAAATCTCATAATTAAAATTCCTCAAACATAGAACTATTTTACACCACTTTAAAGAGAAACTTGTTGTTAATCCCACCACAGTGTCCGATTTCAAAAAGGCTTTACAGCGAAAGCACACCAAACGATTATGTTAGGTCTGCACCCAATCACAGAAAAACACAGCCATTTTTCCAGCCAAAGAGAGGAGTCACAAAAAGCAGAAATAGAGATCAAATGAATCACTAACCTTTGATGATCTTCATCAGATGACACTCATAGGACTTCATGTTACACAATACATGTATGTTTTGTTCAATAAAGTTCATATTGACATCCAAAAATCTCAGTTAACATTGGTGCGTTACGTTCAGTAATGTTTTGCTTCCAAAACATCCGGTGATTTTGCAGAGAGCCACATCAATTTACAGAAATATTCATAATAAACATTGATAAATGATAACTGTTATGCATGGAACTTTAGAACCCACTTCTCCTTAATGCAACCGCTGTGTCAGATTTCAACAAATATTTACAGGAAAAGCACACCATGCAATAATCTGAGTACAGCGCTCAGACAACAAAACGAGCTATACAGATATCCGGCATGTTGTGGAGTCAACAAAGTCAGAAATAGCATTAAATATTCACTTCCCTTTGATGATCTTCATCATAATGCACTCCCAGGAATCCCAATTCCACAATAAATGTTGGATTTGTTTGATAACGTCCATCATTTATGTCCAAATACCTCCTTTTTGTTCGTGCGTTTAGCCCAGTAACCCAAATTCATGAGGCGCGAGCAGACGAAAAGTCCAAAAGTTCCGTTATAGTCCGTAAAAACATGTCAAATGAAGTATAGAATCAATCTTTAGGATGTTTTTATCATAAATCTTCAATAATGTTCCAACCACAGAATTTCTTTGTCTTCAGAAATGCAATGCAATGGAATGCAAGCTAACTCTCACGTGAATGCGTGTGGTCAGCTCATGCCATTCTGGCAGACCTCTGACTCATTCAGCTCCCATTCCCCCCTCCCTCACAGTAGAGGCATCAAACAAGGTTCTAAAGACTGTTGACATCTAGTGGAAGCCTTAGGAAGTGCAATATGACCCCATAGACACTGTATATTCGATAGGCAATGAGTTGAAAAACTACAAAAGTCCTGTTTGGATTTTTTCTCAGGTTTTTGCCTGCCATATGAGTTCTGTTGTACTCACAGACATAATTTTAAAAAAAGAAAGAAACTTCAGAGTGTTTTCTATCCAAATCTACTAATAATATGCATATATTAGCAACTGGGCCAGAGTAGCAGGCAGTTTACTCTGGGCACCTTATTCATCCAAGCTATTCAATACTGCCCCCAGCCATAAGTCCCCTCTAAGCCGGCCTGAAGTGTGAGTGTGACGGGGTGTTGGCATGGTCCTTTATGGTCATAGTGTCCAGGTGAATGTTAAAGTGGCCATTCAGGGGGGAATGGGAGAGTACGCTTTACCTTGGTGCCTGATTACAGAGAGACAGGAGGTGTGCCCACCTCAGTGACCCTCTTCTCCCCTGTCTGCAGCTCACTCCACTGATCCAGCAAAAAGAAAGGGACACAGCCATGGCTGCATGTCAACTCCATTTATTACTGCAGAAACAGGTGCAGGGATGGGGACTACACACACTCCACTGCCCTTGGCCAGTTCTCTCTCACACACACACACACACACACACACACACACACACACCTAATATTAAGGAAGTCTCAAGGTTTTGCGCGCCTGAGGTAGAGTATCTCATGATAAGCTGTAGACCGCATTATTTACCAAGAGATTTTTCATCTATATTTTTCATAGCTGTCTATTTACCACCACAAACCGATGCTGGCACTAAGACTGCACTCAACGAGCTGTATACAACCACAAGCAAACAAGAACATGCTTATCATGAGGTAGCGCTCCTAGTGGTCGGGGACTTTAATGCAGGGAAACTACGTTCAGGGGATCTACGTGTTTGAGGGTGGGAGTTGGAAGCAGATGTTACAGTCACCTCTTCACTTTTGACGTTGAGACTGGTGTTTTGCAGGTACTATTTAATGAAGCTGCCAGTTGAGGACTTGTGAGGCGTCTGTTTCTCGAACTAGACACTCTAATGTACTTGTCCTCTTGCTCAGTTGTGCACCGGGGCCTCCCACTCCTCTTTCTATTCTGGTTAGCGCCAGTTTGCGCTGTTCTGTGAAGGTAGTAGTACACAGCGTTGTACGAGATCTTCAGTTTTTGGCAATTTATCGCATGGAATAGCCTTAATTTCTCAGAACAAGAATAGACTGACGAGTTTCAGAAGAAAGTCTTTGTTTCTGGCCATTTTAAGCCTGTAATCGAACTCACAAATGATGATGCTCCGGATACTCAACTAGTCTAAAGAAGGCCAGTTTTATTGCTTCTTTAATGAGCACAACCATTTTCAGCTGTGCTAACATAATTGCAAAAGGGTTTTCTAATGATCAATTAGCCCTTTAAAATGATAAACTTGGATTAGCTAACACAACATGCCATTGGAACACAGGAGTGATGGTTGCTGATAATGGCCCCCTTTGTAGATATTCCCAAAAAGTCTGCTGTTTCCAGCTACAATAGTCATTTACAACATTAACAATGTCTACAGTGTATTTCTGATCAATTTGATATTATTTTAATGGACAACTAATTCAATTTTCTTTCAAAAACAAGGACATTTCTAAATGACCCCAAACTTTTGAATGGTAGTGTACATATTACCTCAATTACCACGCCTAACCTGTGCCCCCCGCACATTGACTCTGTACCGGTACCCCCTGTATCGCCTCGCTGCTGTTATTTTATTGTTGCTCTTTAATTATTTTTTTTTATTTTTTACTTCAGTTTATTTTAGTAATTACTTTCTTAACACTTATTTTTCTTAACTGTATTGTTGGTTAAGGGCATGTAAGTAAGAATTTCACTGTAAGGTCTACCTACACCTGTTGTATTCAGCGCATGTGACACATCTATTTTGATTTGATACACACACAAACACTGCCAAAAGTGTTTAGAAAACAAAGGTAAAAAGGTAGAAAATATCTGTTATTGTGATCTTATCAAGCTTAGCTAAGCCAAAAAGTAAAAACACACCTGTCCCTCACCCACACACAATCCCGAGCCATGCCCTCACTTGACCCTTTAGCTTACCTTTGCATTGAACATGAACATTTTGGAGAGGTTTTGGATACAGATTAGGCTAGACCACATCCCTCCTAACACCCTGTGTCTGGTGTTTTGAGAAGCTTTGTATTTTAAAGATCCTGAATTAGTGATAATTATGTCTGGTGAAGGAGCACAATAAGCCCAACACAGTGCCAGTAATGTTGACAGTAATGATGGAAGCCAGTCATTAGTGCTGATGGCGATATGAAACACACTCTCTCTCTCTCTCGCTCTCTCTTCCTTCTCTTTCTCCACTTTGTGAGGGGTGCAGCGCTCCACCCAATGTCAGCTCTGAGCTGTGCTAGATGTACCTGATGCGTATCTTTCACCCCTGGCGCTGTGTGTGAGACTGACTTACAGATAATTGTAAAAACAGCCTGTTATCATGTCTTTATGGATCACTGCTTCTCGATACTCCGCCCTGGGCCATAAACACATAGGTCAGGTGGCTTAACCCCAGTATCCTCCTACATGTTATGATGAGCTGCTTGTCTAGTACTGTTGAGTACCCTTGGAGATATTAGCTGGTGGAGGGTTGTTGGAGGAGTTGAAAGTCTTGCTCTCCAGTGGCTTAATGAAGGGAAGATATCGAAGCAGATAGCCAACCCTATGATGTTAGAGTGCTCTTAAAAATGTATTTGGTTGTAGCTGGTATTGACGGCATCCATACTGGAGTAAAAGCTTCCTGTAAATGATGCTGCTGACGAAAACACATGCACACACAGACACACACACATTTCTGTAAGACTAAGCAAAGCAGGGAGTGAGCAGATCTTCAGTGCTCTCTCCCTTGATGACTGTGGTTCAGCGGTTGACTTTAATGGACTGTAAGGTCAACCCATGTCTTAACTCTGTTCAGGGAGGGTTTGACCTTTTGGGGAAAGTTAACCATCCATATTTTCTCTGACTGGAGCAAAGCAATTTAACTTTCATGGGTTTAAGAGGGAAAGAAGCAATAGGTAGGAGGGGACCATTTTCCCAGGCAAGAAACTGATAATTATAGTAAATATGTCCCCACAAGGAGAAAGCCAGATTTGATATCAGCCCGTTGTTGCCTAATTATACAAAATGCCAATGGATATAAATTCATTAAATATGCCAACTGAAAAGGCTACTGTCTTGGGAAAATTAAATAATGGCTTATTTGTGTGCCTGTGGTACTGTAGTGTAGAGAGAGAATGAGAAACGTGTGGACTAACCGACAGTGTTTGGCTGTCTTGATGTCATGAGCACACAAAATCACACACACACACGCACACACACACAATATAACAGCGTGTCGTGCAGGAGGAGAGGAGGTGGCAGTGCGATTGTCGTCGTCCTGTTTCCGCAACGTCCCCATCTCTTCGTTTGTATGCGCAGATCATCCTTCTGTCAGGCAGGTAATTGATGGAATAGCTGCAAAGCCCGGTACTCCCAAATCCTCCGTACAAATAGGAACAGCCAGGCAGCCAGAAAGAAAGAGGGAACCAGTGATTGTCTGAGGCTGACCATACTGCACTGCTAGCAGGCAGCCTTGTCTGTCTCTGTGCCAGACTGTATATCTCTCTTCTCTCTCCATTCGCTCTCTGCTCTGGTCCATCATTCTCTGACTTTAAGTTGTATTTGTGTATATGAGGAGTGAATTAATGACTGAGATGGTGCTAATTATAAGTGTGTTCCAGTGTCGTCTGTGATGATTCCATCCCGTTGTATAAGTAAGAACTGCTGTGTGTGTGTGTGTGTGTGTGTGAGGAGAGAGAGACCCTGCGAAGGCATCATCTCCTCAGCCCGACCAGCCAGCTGACAGAAGAGAGTGAGGATACATGATGTAGAGCTGCTTATAGGGCACTATCCCTGCTGAAGTAAAATGGTTGTGAAATACTAATGGGGTGATGTTAATGACTTCGGTGCTTAAGAAGGAGATGCTCTCCACTCTGGATGGGGAGGTGTGAGTGCTGATTAATGATGAGTGCTGTGTGTGTGTGTCACTGTGTGTGTGTGCTGATTGCAGAACTTTCACATGAGCTAACTTTTTACATACCTCTTCACTTCTCAATTCCTCTATCTCTCTGCCCTTGTGCCTGCGATTTTATTGATTCTGTCCAGTGCGTCTCTGGTGGGATGAAATCTGTGTCATTTCAATGTGGCTGAGCATTACAACAGTCTTGTTACAAGCCAAAGGGAATGCTTGTTCTGAAAGTAGCCCATTATGCCCTTTCCCCGCCACCCTTCCAGCCCGGAGAGAGGGTGGTAACCAGTGCAGACATGAGAGGCCAGAGAGCGTTGGACTTGTTTCACCTCTGTCTAAAGCTCTTCCCCCTCGCTCTGCTCGCTGGTCCGCCTGTTGCCTTTCATTCCTTGTGATCCATATCAGATGGTCGGAACAAAATGTCACATCTGTGGGAGAGGGAATCAATCACAGTCTGCATTCACCCTGACATCCGCCGTACCTCCCCTGGTCTCCTAGATGGCGACATGGTGCCAGATATCCTACAGTAGATTGGAGATTACCTTGGCCGTTAGAAGAAGTGAGTTGCCGTCAGAGGACTAGGAAGTAGCGTACACAAAGCACTATATTGATGACCGAGGAGGCCACTTGCAGGCAATTGGAATAGCTTTCCCCTTTTTTTGATTTTGATGTGAGCATGTGGTGGAATGAGGGAGCCAGTGGCCGTGTCTGAAATCTGGCTTGCCTACTACCATATCCCCGGAAAGTAGGGTACTGCACCACCCTCTTAAAAAATAAAAACAAATAACATGTAATAAAAATATACATTCACTGGGCCTTTAGTGCTGTATTAGCGGACCGATATACAGTGCATTTGGACAGTATTCAGACCCCTTCCCCTTTTCCACATTTTGTTAAGTTACAGCCTTATTCTAAAATGTATTAAATTAATTTGTTTCCTCATCAATCTACACACAATACCCCATAATGACAAAGACGAAAACAGGTTTTTGAAAAAAGTAAAATATTACATTTGCATAAGTATTCAGACCCTTGACTCAGTACTTTGTTGAAGCATTTTTGGCAGCGATTTACAGCCTCGAGTCTTCTTGGGTATGACGCTACAAGCTTGGCACACCTGTATTTGGGGAGATTGTCACCAGACTTCATCTTCATCAACCATATCTCTGACCACCTTCCTCTGTTCAAGCCCCATGAACTGTCCTCCTCCATCTTTGGAGGATGCATGGACTCAGACTTGTCCTCTATTGGTTGACCTAGACAACTATAGCTAGGCTACACATTATGTATAGCTTGTTTGTTTTTCGCTTTTCGTGTGTTTTGATGATGAAAAGCGCTATTGAAATGTAATCAATTATTATACAAAGATGGTTTATTTAGTTTAGTTAAGCAAAAAGCTCTAATGAAGGCCTGACACTCAAGCTTCAGTAAAAGTAATACTAGCAAAAGCAGTGTGCAGGTTTATTTTTACTTTCAACTTATCTAATTGTTACCATGCATTTGCAACAAGATGCTCAAATGTGCAAGTGCATTTTTTTATGTTGAAATGTTGAAAGTAAAACACAACAGTAGATGTACCGGTATCAAACACATGTTTTTATTACAAACAATAAATACTTTTGAATGAAAACAGAAATCCACTTTGGGTTTTAAAAATGATTTCACCAAAAACAGAAAATTAATAACTGAATAGCTATAAATAAAATACATAAAAATACTTGTTAATCATGGCCTATAAAATAGCCAAACGGCGTGCCTCCCTGGCAGTCACATCCTTCTCCCGCCACCACATCTGGACCCTTCTGGGAGGGAGAGGAGGAGATGATGACCGGTGGGGTGATGGAGTGGCATACCCTGCAGCACCTCATCCATCACCGCATACCATTTCCAGTATGCGGTTGTGGCCTCCCCTCCCTCCGTGCTGACTCTGGTGCAGGGAGCTTTCAACTCCTGAAAAATATAGAAAAGGATAGCTTTCAGCATCAAACATACATCTACTACATGTAAAGGCCTGTAAAAAGTAGTATGCCAATTGCAGTGCATTTCTCTGGAATAGTTTCAAATTTCTAAAATGTACAGTACCTTCAGAAAGTATTCAAACCCCTTGACTTTTTCAAAATGTTGTTGTTTTACAGCCTGAATTTAAAATGAATTAAATTAAATTGTGTCACTGGACTACACACAATACACCATGATGTCAATGAGGAATCATGTTTTTAGAAATGTTAACAAATCCCCTCCACATTCTGAAATTGCACTCCTCTGAGTGGTCAGGGAGTCTGAGTGTTTATCCGACTAGATACATACAAAAAAAAATGTAATGTCCCCCCCACTTCTAAAACCAAAGTTGCGCCCGTGATAAGTATTCAACCCCTTTGCTTAACAACTCACATAATAAGTTGGACTCACTCTGTGTGCAATAATAGTCTTTCATGATGTTTGAATGACTACCTCATCTCTGTACCCCACACATACTATTATCTGTAATGTTACTCAGTCGAGCAGTGAATTTCAAATACAGATTCAACCACAAAGACCAGGGATGTTTTCCAATGCCACCAAAAGTTGGACACTGATTGGTAGATTAAAAAAGCAGACATAAAATATCCCTTTGAGCATGGTGAAGTTATTAATTACATGGTGTATCAATAAACCCAGTTACTACAAAGTTACAGGCATTCTTCCTAACTCAATTGCTGGAAAGGAAGGACACCGCTCAGGGATTTCTCCATGAGGTCAATGGTGACTTTAAAACAGTTGCAGAGTTTAATGGCTGTGAAAGGAGAAACATCTAGTTACTCCACAACATTCTAGTTACTCCACAATACTAACTTAAATGACAGAGTGAAAATAAATGAGCCTGTACAGAATAAAAACATTCCAAAACATGCATCCTGTTTGCAATAAGACACTAAAGTGAAGGTGCAAAAAATATGGCAAAGAAATTAACTTTATGTCCTGAATACAAAGCGTTATGTTTGTGGCAAATCCAACACAACACATTACTGAACATCACCCTTCATATTTTCAAGCATATTGGTGGCTGCATCATGTAATGCGTAAGCTTGTCATCGGCAAGGACTAGATCAGTAACCTAAAACACAAGGCCAAGTTTACACTGGAGTTGCTTACCAAACTTACCAAGACGACATTGCTTACCAAGGAGTTGCTTACCAAGAAATTTCCTGAGTGGGCTAATTACAGTTTTGACTTAAATCGTCTTGAATATCTATGGCAAAACTTGAAAAAGGCTGTCTGTCTAGCAACGATCAACAATATTTGTTTGTACAATACGGGTGTGTAAAGCTCTGAGAGACTTACCCAGAAATAATCACAGCTGTAATCACTGACAAAGGTGATTCTAACATGTACTGACTCAAAGGTGTGTGTACTTATGTAAATTAGATATTTCTGTATTTCCTTTTCAATCATTTTGGGGGTTAGGGGTTATGGTTAGGGTTAAAACATGTTTCACTTTGTCATTATGGGGTATTGTGTGTAAATGGGTGAGCCATGAATAAATAATGGTACCAACATATCCTCCGAGAGCAACTTCTCCCAACCATCCAGGAACAGTTTGGTGACGAACAATGCCTTTTCCAGCATGATGGAGCACCTTGTCATAAGGCAAAAGTGATAGCTAAACGGCTCGGGGAAGAAAACATAAATATTTTGGGTCCATGCCAGGGAAATCCCCAGACCTTAATCCCATTGAGAAAAAAGAGTCAACACTGCAAATATTGACTCTGCATCAACTTCATGTAATCGTCAATAAAAGCCTTTGAAACTTATGAAATGCTTGAAATTATACTTCAGTATTCCATAGTAACATCTGACAAAAATATCTAAAGACACTGAAGCACCAAACTTTGGAAATTAATATTGTGTCATTCTTTCATAGTGCAGTAGCAAGAGAGAGAACTATGGCCACATGACAAAACCTTTTTTTGCTGCATTTCTCCTGCCATGTTTGCCACTGAATTAAATGCCTGGTATAGTCATGAGACCCTGGAAAAGTTTGAACACAAGTATTTACAACAAGTAGCTAGCTAGCTAACTAGGCCATTGTTAAATGAAAAATCTCTCAACAGCAAGCAATTAACCCTGTAGCTAACGTTACTGTTTGAACAGTTACAACTTCTAGGCCTTCTAAAGCACATAGCTAGCTGAAGACACGGCAGGCAGTAGGCTGCAGATCTGTTTTCAAAGATGTAACGTTACAGTTAAATAGTCATGGTCATTTTAAGCAGAACAAAAATGACTTACATTTGAACACCTCCGCAGAAGCTTCACTATTCGCCATCTTCCAAGTTGTTTACTTGAAGAGATCTAGCTATCATAACTCACAGCCTCCATCTTCCAATGCATTGTGGCTGTGAAATTCAGAAAGGCTGCAGCAAATTCTACTAGATGAAAAGCCAAAATTAGTACAACATCCTGGCACACTCGTTTTACAAAAATTCACATATTATTAGACCATATTTTTTCGCAAACTCAAACGGCTTGCTATTTAGCAAGTATGGGGATAGGACACGGCCAGAGCTTTAGTCTGCCTTTGACATGGGGCTGGGAGTTCAATTGAATTCCTTTAGATGCAATTATTGTCCTTTTTTTAATGGTTTGGTTGTGTATCGTGACTGAGTGGAGGCATTTCATTGTATAATGCAGTCTAAAATGATGGCGAAATAGACAGGATGTTATTGCCAATTTCCTTTTCCATTCCATAGTCATCATCCACCATGTATTTTGTTTCGTAACCCATACAGTGTTTGATGTGTAGCATCACATCCATCATATAGCATCCTACTGTAATTACATACCATCAGACATGAGCGACAAATCCTGTGAAGATTGTAACAGTCAATTTGATAGGAACATAGGACATTAGAAATTGGGAGCTGCCTGTCTTTTGGACACATAAAAAAAAAAACATTTCAGTTGTCTATGTGAACAGTACACTTCGAAGAAAATACATATATTTTTTGAAGAACCCTCTGTTGAATGTTCCACGAAAGAACCTATTCTTAAGTCAATGATTTAGAAAAGAAGCTGTGATGGTTGGTTTAAAAACAATCCCAAAACGTGTTAGTCATTAAGCGGGCTTGCGTAGCTACTTTTGGGGGGATAGGAAGCTATTGTTCTACAGGGAGCGAGATAGATGGGCGAGCGTTGAGAAGATTTAGACCGGTCTGATTACAGCTCTGTCATGTGTTGAGTAAGGCACTTCCATCAACTGTCTGTCACTGGAGCCAGCATGGGACCCACTGCTGGTTGCTCCCTGTGGAGTGACCAGCATGCCCCGGCGGATACGCAGGAAGTACAAAAGTCAGAGTTTCTTCTCTGAGGTAGAGCATCAGTTTTACCTAGTCACCGATAATACACAGACTGTTTCTGTAATCGTTACTAGTCAAATCCTTGCTTCCTCCATCCATTGTTCTGCAGTTCCTTTCAAATTGCATTGGTGGAGAGGATCCAGGGTCTATCTATTCTCCTCCAATGAGTTTTGAGAGGAATTGAGGAAACAAGGACAACTGGTAATATTTCTAACCACAGCCTGTAAAAAACAAATACTTCTCAAAATGACACAAGTCCTTGGGAAACTAGTTATGAAACAACCTGCATCGGTGGAAGAAATTAGCAGACGTTTGGCAGTTTGGTCCATTTCCTGTTGTTGTAGGCTGTGTGTCTATCCTGGGTGAAGCCAGGCAGTAATTATCCTGCTGTCCTATATGTGCCTCTCTAAGGTGAGGGGGTCTTTAATTAAACTGCAGTAGCCCAGGCTCTGTTCCGAGGCTCTGCTCTGACCGTTGCTCTGAAGCTGCTAGGTGAGGTGAGGCAGGTCGGTCCAGCGAGACTGCTGGAGCATCTGCCTGTGCTGGATGCTCTGTGTTTAGGGTGTGCGGGAGACATGGAAGAGGGAGGAAAAGGTATTTCAGTAACATTTTAATGATACCGGCTGACTCTTCACTTAACACTCCTTCCCTCCCAATGCACAGAAGACTGCACACAGAAATACACACACATACACACAGGGCACACACACATTCAATCACACATGCACGCTCGTTATACATTTACCTTCAATCACATGCCATTATCTGGTTTTCACCACTTCTATCTGTGGGGAGTTTTAGTGATCAGTCTAGATTTGTCTCTGGAGCCACCAGACTGGATTTGATTTTCATTAGGATTTCATGTCTTGGCTGTCATTTCTCCCCACCCTGCACGCTTTGGTGGACACAATTTTCCGCTGCGGTGGACCCACACGGTGGACTGGTTGTTTTTTTTATGCTGCACTTGATCCACACCGGGTGGCTGGTTATCAATGTGTTCTCTTGCACTGAGGGGGCTGTCTGGCCTCTCTCAAAACACCACCCCCTGCTTCTACACACACGCAGAACACAACACACACACCTACATATCTTCACACATGCAAACCCACACACACAAATAACCACATGCACATCCACATTCCCAATGGCAACACATGTGGGTGTGTGTTTAAAGTCTGTTGATGTTTGTGGTAATACTGAATGTTTATCCAATTGTGTGAGTGCTGAATGGATGTGAGATAATGTGTTGCGATCAGAAGAGTAGAAAGGTGTTGATCTGGAGGAAATATTCTGTTCATCATTCACTCAATGATTTCCTAATGTAAATGTCACACAGACTGCCCAGACTATTAAACACAAGCAAACAGAGAGCCAAGTGCCAATCAAAATGAATGTTAATCTTCATAACATCGCATGGTCAGACTCACACAACACAAGGCTGTCCAGCATTATGACTCACTAATCTCTGAGCCTTAAGTAGGAAGGACTCCAGTTCCTTAAATAAAAGCTTCAGTATGTCTACGACCACTGGAAATATACTGCCTGTCAGCACCAGTCATTACTGAATTATTCATGTTCCCATGCGTTTACAGTATTCTAATCTACCGAGTCTTCTGTTAACTTAGGATGCAGTATTGATGCTACCAATACAGTACTTGGGAATCATATAATGAGCATGTGAGTGGCTTCAGTAGTCTGACTTTTATTAGGAGTACATGCTCTATTGGCTCCAGAGCTGGTTATCTAGTAGGTCACAGCCCTGATCTATGTCATCTCCCCAGTAAGAGAAGCCATGGTCATTAAAGGCCTAGTGTAGTGTGCAACAGACATGCTTATATTAGCATGCACTGTCTGATCATTTATTGCATGGTGAATCCTCCTGTGCCAGCTCATTTACTCAGCCTGATCTCATAGACTAGATGTAACATAGTAAATGTAAATCCGGGACACTCAAATAAGGATGATATGGTATGGTCGGTATGGTTACGTAAGACAGGTTACTTAAGGCAAAATTTAAAGTAAGATGGGCTGGAGGGGTGGGAGTATAAAGCGAATGTCTAGCAACCCAAAGGTAGCATTTTCCAATTTTAGCTAATTAGAAACGTTGTAACTACTTACTAGATGTTAGCTAACCCTAACCCTTTAACCTAACTCCTAACCTTAAGCCTAATCTTAACACCTAACGCTAACCCAGCTAATGTTAGCCACCTAGCTGACGTTAGCAACAACAAATTGGAATTCTTAACATATCATACGACATGAATGATGAACATCCAAAAATCAATACATGTCATATGAAATGTGACATATCATATTAATTGGAATATTCCGGATTTAACTTTACTATGCTACGTCTAACCCTGAGGCCAGGTTGACTTACTATGTTCACATTCTCTTACATGTATGTGACTGACTGTCACGACTTCCGCCGAAGTCGGTTCCTCTCCTTGTTCGGGCGGCGTTCGGCGGTCGACGTCACCGGTCTTCTAGCCATCGCCGCTTCATTGTTACATTTGTTTTGTCTTGTTTCCCCGCACACCTGGTTTACATTCCCTAATCACACTACATATATGTTCCCCCCATGTCTTTGTGTGGAATTGTTATTTGTTGTGTGTTTTGTGTGACGTGCCAGGCTGGGGTTTCCCGGGTACCGTATTTCACCCGTAGTATGTTTATTGTTAACTCTTTTTCTTCATTGTGACTTTGTCGCGCTTTACACTTTCGCTTTTGGCTGGAGGTTTGTTTGACGCAGTTACGTCCGGCTGTTGTTTGCTTCTGCCTAATAAAGTGTGTGCTTGATCACAACTCTCTGCTCTCCTGCACCTGACTTCTACACCAGTAGCTCACAACCTTGACACCTACCGGCTTGATTCGGTCTTATGTAGCAAAATTTGAAAATGTTTTTTTTACATTGGATAAACGTAGAGACTCAGATAAAAAATAAATAATAATACACTACATTATTTATAAGTTAATGGCAGGCTAATTAAAGAAAAAAGCTTCAGGTTGTGAGTGTCATGAAATAAATGTAGGGCATTCTACCTGAGAATTTTTTACTTGGGCACTGTCTCGTTGGTCAAATATTATATTCTAATTTGGCTCCCGAGTGGCTCAGCGGTCCAAGGCACTGCATCTCTGTGCTAGAGGCATCACTACAGACACCGTGGTTTGATTCCAGGCTTTATCCCATAGGGCGGCGTACAATTGGCATTGCATCACCTGGATTTGGCCGGTGTAGGCGGTCATAGTAAATAAGAATTTGTTCTTAACTGACTTGCCTAGTTAAATAAAGGTTCAACTTCAAAAACATTTGACTTTGGTGCAGGTCGTGTTGACTATTCACATTAGCGTCTCTGGTAAACACACACTATATCAAATCAAATCTAGGTTTATTCGTCACATGCACTGGATACAGAAATGTAACTGGTACAGTGAAATCGTATCTTGCATAGTGGAGTCTTTGGTTTAGACATGTAGCTAGCTATCTACATAAACAATTAACCATAATACCAACTCATAATGTTACTAGCTATCATACTCTGCTTCTGTTGGGCATTCCACTGATTTAAAAACTTGGTCCTCCAGAAAGTGGAGAGCAACACTTCTGCAGTTATTCGTGATAGCTTTCAAGAAAGCCCTACTAAAAATTATTACATACACATACTGAGCAAGCCTTTGCTATAGACAGAAGTGTGCTACATGAGAGACCAATCCGAACTCATCTCTCGGCATGTCCAGCCCATCAATTATCTCAGCCAATTATGGCTGGCGGGAAGGTTACTGTCTTTTACCGTGGCTAAAACAACTCGGCTCGTAATTTTAGAAGATTCACATTTACAGATGGCTTGCAAGTTTGTTATTCAGGCACATTAAAGTTAAAATGTTCCAGAAGGCATTTCTGCCCAAAAAATAATTTTGATAAAAAAATTAAATGTTTACGTTCAAATGCCTCTCAATGAATGGTAAATATTGTATTGCGTCATTTTGGAGTCACTTTTATTTTAAATAAAAATAGAATACGTTTCTGAACACTGCTACCATGATTACGGATAATCATTAATAAATTGTGAATAAGTATGAGTGAGGAAGTTACAGATTCACAAAGATCATTCCCCCGAAAAATGTTAAAGCTTTTTGAAGATAGAAGCTGGCTGCATTTGTTTATTAGGCTACTGTGCAGTCTGACAAGTAAAAATAGCCGACAGTACATACTGTAATAAACATGGTAATGTTAGGAGGGGGGGGGGGGGGTTGCAACTTAACTCCCACATCATAAATTCCGTAAAGAGACTCTCCCTGACCATGTAGTGGAGAGAGTTTCACAGTAGAACAAAGGAACTCTCGCCAAATTCTACTACATCCCTGAATTTGAGAATTGAACAATGCTCATATTTTGGAGAATGTGTAAACGGTCGGTGGAGAAGCCAGATACGACCCGGTCCGTTTGGTTTTATGTTTGTGACCTCATGAAAGACAATACAGCCACATTACCCTAACTGTGTTTATACAGGTGCCTCAATTATGAGGTTTGCATCTAATTCTTGTATAAAATGAATGAGTAAAGATGAAACTATTTGTGAAATGATGTGAACTTTTAAAATTAGAAAATCATCCTCCCTATAAAGTTTAACTAAGTCAGTAGTCACGCCCAAGTGAATAGGCATTGGTTGGAAATTATGAACCAACCCCTTTTATTTATTTTTTCTTTCATTAATTTTTTTAACCTTTATTTAACTAGGCAAGTCAGTTAAGAACAAATTCTTATTTTCAATGACGGCCTAGGAACAGTGGGTTAACTGCCTGTTCAGGGGCAGAACGACAGATTTGTACCTTGTCAGCTCGGGGGTTTGAACTTGAAACTTTCCAGTTACTAGTCCAACACTCCAACCACTAGGCTACCCTGCCACCCCCATCTACATTTTTATAAAAGCCCCCATGACCCAAAGTCACCTAAGTTCCAAATAACGGGAGGACTTCAACCCTACAGGCCAGGAAACGTGAAATAGTATGAATTCTAATGAATTCCAGAAAATCACATTGTATGATTTTTAAGTAATTAATTTGCATTTTTTTCTCCCCACTGTATGCTTCGGAGGGGAAGGGGCAGGTAGCCGACACACACACACACCCACTGGCAAAGATTTCCAGCTGGCAGGCAGACACTGGAATACATTTCTGAGTGACAGAGTGAGGGCTTTGCATAGGCGCTATGTTGTGATTTTTGTGGGACTGAAAAAAAGGCCTAGAATGTAAAATAACGTTATTAACCGGTTCCCATGCTTTTCAAATAATGGTTCTGTTTCAGAAGAGAATAGATCACTTTCGTTCCCAGTTCTGATTCTGTTCGGATCCCTGAACTGGTTCCATCTCCTGGTTTTAACAGGCTTTCCTACTAAGTGGTTATCATTGGCATCCCGGTAGCAGTAACATCAGGAACCAGCATTCGTCATGTGGTTGTTGTTGTACTCCCACTGACCTCCCTCCAATACATCTCTAAATAATCTGTTCCATTCTTTACGGTGATAAAGTGAAAATAGAAAATGAATTGAAGTAGGTTAGAGGCATGGCGCAATTTTTCCCTTAAACATTGCGATAAACAATGGTGACACAAATAAGTTTTCAATATCTTTAAAGAAGGAAAAAAAGGATAGCAAATACAACTTATTTTCCATTATTGAATGTTCTATATGCTCTGGTACAGCCATAGTAAATAAGCAAGAAAATGAAAACTGACAAACATTTAACAACCCAGTGTGTGTGTACCTGTGTGTGATTTTGCTGCTGGAGTGGAGAGTGTGTGGTGTGTGAATGGTTCCAGGCAATCACTTTTATCTTGCTGGATGGAGAGATTGGCCTTTGTAGTTGTGATTGGAAGGAATTAAGGGCTGCCTTTGGTAGCTAGCAACAGGGAACAGCTTTTAGCCATGCAATTGTAAGTGTGTGTGTGTGTGTGTGTGTGTGTGTGGTGTGTGTGTGTGTGTGTGTGTGTGTGTGATCAGTGATTGATTTATTGCTGTGTAAAACCTTCAGTCATGATGCATGAAAGAATGGAGGAGCTTTACTCAGTCAGAGCTAAGGTTGTGAAATATCAAGCTGAACCTTAATTGAGTTAACTCTTTGTGGTGCTGTATCTATCCCCTGTAGATAACTGGGAATTCTTTGCCACATTTAACCCATTGATGCCAATACCCTTGAATACCAATACAACATCCACCATACTAGTAGGTTCTAAGTAGTAATGCTAATTTTAGTTGTAGTGGAAACAGCAGTATTGCCTGTGTTACTTTCCCCCTTTTAATAATAATGTAAACTACAGTGCATTTGGAAAGTGTTCAGACCCCTTAACTTTTTCCACATTTTGTTACGTTAAAGGCTTATTCTAAAATGGATAATTAATCTACATACAATACAAAAAAAGCTGAAAAAAAGCTGCAATATCAATTACATAAGTATTCAGACCCTTTTAATCAGTACTTTTCCGAAGCATCCTTGGCAGCATTTACAGCCTTAATTCTTCTTGGGTATGCTACAAACTTGGCATACCTGTATTTGGGGAGTTTCCCCCATTATTCTCTGCAGATCCTCTCAAGCTCTGTCAGGTTGGATGCACAGCTATTTTCAGGTCTCTCCAGAGATGTTAGATCAGGTTCAAGTCCGGGCTCTGGCTGGGCTACTTAAGGACATTAAGATTTTTCCCAAAGCCACTCCTGAGTTGTCTTGGCTGTGTGCTTAGGGTCATTGTCCTGTTAGAAGGTGAACCTTTGCCCCAGTCTGAGGTCCTGAGCGCTCTGGAGCAGGTTTTCATCAAAAATCTCTCTGTACTTTGCTCCGTTCATCTTTCCTTCAACCCTGGCTAGTCTCCAAGTTCCTACCGATGAAAAGCATCCCAGCAGCATGATGCTGCCACTACCATGCTTCACTGTAGAGATGGTGCCAGGTTTCCTCCAGACGTGATACTTGTCATTCAGGCCAAATAGTTCAATCTTGGTTTCATTACACCAGAGAATCTTGTTTCTCATTGTCTGGGCGTCCTTTGGGTGCCTTTTTGCAAACTCCAAGCAGACTGTCATGTGACTTTATTGAGGAGTGGCTTCCAACTGGGCAATCTACCATAAAGGCCTGATTGGTGGAGTGCTGCAGAGAAGGTTGTCCTTCTGGAAGGTTCTTCCATCTCCACAGAGGAACTCTGGAACTCGGTCAGAGTGACCATCGGGTTCTTGGTCACCTCCCTGACCAAGGCCCTTATCCCCCGATTGCTCAGTTTGTCCAGGCGGGCAGCTCTAGGAAGAGTCTTGGTGGTTCCAAACTTTTCACTTTTAAGAATGATGGAGGCCCGTGTGTTCTTTTGAACCTTCAAAGCAACAGAAATGTTTTGGTACCCTTCCCCAGATCTGTGCCTCGACACAATCTTGTCTCAGAGCTCTATGGATAATTCCTTTGACCTGTGGGGCTTTAAATAGGCAGGTGCGTGACTTTCCAAATGATGTCAAATCACTTGAATTTACCACCAGTGGACTCCAATCAAGTTGTAAAAACCTCTCAAAGATGATCAATGGAAATAGGATGCACCTGAGCTCAATTGAGTCTCATAGCAAAAGGTCTGAATACTTATGTAAAAAAGGTATTTCTGTTTTTTACTTTGAGTACATTTGCAAAACTTTTTTTCACTTTCTCATTATGGGGTATTCTGTGTAGATTGGTGAGAAAAAAAATATTTAATCCATTTTAGAATAAGGCTGTAACATAACAAAATGTGGAAAACATCAAAGGGTCTGAATACTTTCCAAATGCACTGTATATCCCACCGCGCCTAGAGACCAACATGTGCGTGGCTGAAGCATACAGCACTACAACAGCTAATCCATATCCAAGTCATATCCAAAGATGTTTTCTATTCAGTGGATAAATCATTGATTTTCTGGGTAATGATTGAGATAGGGAGAACAGTTATTTCATTGGTTATTGGCCTTTTCAAAGCAGTGAGAGATTAAGGCCAAGCAACCTGTTGATATGGTCAGTGCGATCCTTGGGATGTCCTTACCCTAAATCCTAACCTTAAATGTAACCCCTACCCTTAACTATAACCATAACCCTTACCTCAGCGTTTCCCAAACTAGGTGTTCTTATTTTGGGGTCGCAAGAGAAACAAAAAAACATCTTGCTTGGTTCATAGAACCGGGATAAAATCATTAACCTCCTCTAGCCGCTAAATGAGGTTGTAATTAATAAAGCTGTTTCTGTTTTCTTCCTACAAATGTGTCTCGAAGTTTTGAATGGTTTAAGCTACAAAATATGAATACCCCATCACTGAAAGATAAGACTCTTTGGATGTATGTATATTTTGTTTCCATCTACAATGCCCACAAGCCTCATTAGAACAGAGTGGATAAGATCAGGCAATAAATCAGACTGGGGGAAAAATAACATCATACAAAATTATTGCCTGATGATCTCCTGAACTTCACAATACCTTTTTTGTTACATTTCTATCACTTCAAACCATACTGTCAGACTGATTTGTGGTTTGTAGCATGGTGGTGTGGCAAAATTGATCTGATTTGGGGGTTTGAGAACCCCTGCCCAAGGATCCCAGATAGCACGGACCCTGTTGATATTCCTCCTCCTTATTGTTTTTCTGCATTGAGTTTTATCACAACAGCACCACGCTGTCTGATAGCAGCCTCCCTTTGCTCTGCCATGGGAAATAACAAATTAGGCTTGTTTTACAGCGAGGGAGTGTGACTGCACAAGTGTCTTGGATTTGTAGCGGTGCTGGTGGCTGGGCTGGGGTGGCTGGAGAAAATGGGCTTTCCGCTTGAATGTAACTAAGCAAAATGTATCAGGAGTTCTACCTTTTTAAGGTATTTGCAGGAGTGAAAGGAAGGCAGTATGGTCTGGTAAAAATAAATAGTGGGGGTATGTCATACCGGTAAAACATGAGCCTATCACCTTAATGAAAACAAAATGTCAAGAAAACTGTAGGCTATTACACCAGTATTTATCATTACTGCATGTTAGAGGCATTAAAAATGAGAGAATGGACTCAAACTGGTGGTATACTCTACGCTCTAAAATGCGATGTGGTTAGATGAGAACACTGACGTTTTGCAGAGATGATTGGCTGACAACAAGACACGCACGGACAGCAGTGGAGGCAATAACTCTGGCCTAATGACAAACGCCAAATGTCATTACATTTTTGGGTGTTTTGTGTAACAGATATCTCTTTCCATTCACCACTGTTTGGAAGCTGGAAATGTGTTGCGAGGGGATGATCGTGCGCGGGTAGGGTAGTAAAGGAGCCCTTTCCATTCACCACTGTTTGGAAGCTGGAAATGTGTTGCGAGGGGATGATCGTGCGCGGGTAGGGTAGTAAAGGAGCCCTTTGAAGTGATTGTTTGCCAATCAGATTAAAACAGCTAGACTGGTTGCGTCTATGCCACAATAAAATGTCAAAGATTTTAAAAGTCAAATGACAAATCTTTATGACTAGGCCCACAGAGATGCTATTTAATTAATAGGGACTAAATATAATTATGTGATTCGGCCACAAGGCCGGCCCGCCCATTAGACAGGATTAGGCAGTCGCCTAGAGTGACAGTTTGACAAGGGCGGGATTATTCTGCCCAAACACAATAATAACATTCTCACCCAGTGGCATGAGGGCTATTTAGGTGATCGCTGATGATAATAATAATAGTACATGGGACTTCTATAGCACTTCAAGGACCCAAAATTATAGCGATGAAAAAGCAAAACAACAAAACAGGAGTCAAATCGAAACATGAGTAAAGAAAGTGTGATCTTTCAGTGTACAGGGAGGGTAGGGTAGGGTTTGGGGCCGTGGCTTTCAGATAGTTATTTTTGGCCACTCGTGAGAGTAAATGGTATTCCTGTTGATCATGCTAAGTTTGTACACTGCAAGTTTAACTTTTCCTTACTTTTCAATATTTTTACATTATAACCTACTATAAAATTATTCTTTAAATATTATAGCAAAATCCCAACATTGGGACATGCATAGGCACTTAATGAACTATTGGGTAAGCCTCACAAAAGCTACAACAATGTCAGTGCTCAAAATACAGATAACAATACAACAGAACAGATTAACCAGAATTGAATTTACTCTCACAGGTGGCCAAAAATAACTATCTGAAAGCCACACCTCTCCTAAGCCATGCCTCCAGTCTTCCTGGTGGGTATAGCTCAATAAACCAGCATCAATAACCCAACAACCCAACTGATTGACCCAACTGGCTGTGCCAAAATAACCCAACGTGTTCTGTCCAATATTTACCCAAATTGCGTTGTTTTTAACCCAGCATTTTTTAGAGAGCACTGTGCTATTATCATAAGGGGCCAGTGGTTTCTTCTCACGATGGGCCGCTGGCTGGTGGCTGCAGTGTGTTACTGGCATGAAAGAGCAGCTCTTGACTTAAATCCCTTTCTCCTTGTACAATGCAGGGCTGAAGTATCACTCTGTGGTGAGAGGCCTGTGTTGTGTTTCCTCTATCAGGGCGAGGGGTGAGGGGTGTGAAGGGGCCTGTTGCATGCAGGCAGCTCTCTATCCAGGAGTGTCCCCTCCTTTCCTCCTCTCATGCTGGTTGCAGTGAGGGGAGCCAGGGGAAATGGCAGGCTACTCCAGGCCTGATCATGGCTCTCTGGGGCTCAGGAGGATAATTTAGATTACTAAGACAAATACACCATTACATGGTGCCTAAGAGTTCTGATTAGGCTCTAGGAGAGAAGAATAGTGAGGGTGAGGGAGAGGGAGATGGATTCTCCTGTGGCTATCAGTGGCCTGTCCCTGTGGAACGGGTGAGGGAGAGGAAAAACATATTCAAGGAGAGGGATAGAGGGAGAGAAAGACATTTCAAGCAGATTTTTTTAATGAGACATCTTGTGAGCGTTTTGGCTCCCCTTATTGTTTCACATGACTCCCCATCACCTTTCTCTCTACACATCATCCCTGACAATAGCCTGTGTTCCCCAGTACAATCACCTATTTCCAGACAGACAGACAGACAGACAGACAGACAGACAGACAGACAGACAGACAGACAGACAGACAGACAGACAGACAGACAGACAGACAGACAGACAGACAGACAGACAGACAGACAGACAGACAGACAGACAGACAGACAGACAGACAGACAGACAGACAGACAGACAGACAGACAGACAGACAGACAGACAGACAGACAGACAGACAGACAGACAGACAGACAGACAGACAGACAGACAGACAGACAGACAGACAGACAGACAGACAGACAGACAGACAGACAGACAGACAGACAGACAGACAGACAGACAGACAGACAGACAGACAGACAGACAGACAGACAGACAGACAGACAGACAGACAGACAGACAGACAGACAGACAGACAGACAGACAGACAGACAGACAGACAGACAGACAGACAGACAGACAGACAGACAGACAGACAGACAGACAGACAGACAGACAGACAGACAGACAGACAGACAGACGACAGACAGACAGACAGACAGACAGACAGACAGACAGACAGACAGACAGACAGACAGACAGACAGACAGACAGACAGACAGACAGACAGACAGACAGACAGACAGACAGACAGACAGACAGACAGACAGACAGACAGACAGACAGACAGACAGACAGACAGACAGACAGACAGACAGACAGACAGACAGACAGACAGACAGACAGACAGACAGACAGACAGACAGACAGACAGACAGACAGACAGACAGACAGACAGACAGACAGACAGACAGACAGACAGACAGACAGACAGACAGACAGACAGACAGACAGACAGACAGACAGACAGACAGACAGACAGACAGACAGACAGACAGACAGACAGACAGACAGACAGACAGACAGACAGACAGACAGACAGACAGACAGGACAGACAGACAGACAGACAGACAGACAGACAGACAGACAGACAGACAGACAGACAGACAGACAGACAGACAGACAGACAGACAGACAGACAGACAGACAGACAGACAGACAGACAGACAGACAGACAGACAGACAGACAGACAGACAGACAGACAGACAGACAGACAGACAGACAGACAGACAGACAGACAGACAGACAGACAGACAGACAGACAGACAGACAGACAGACAGACAGACAGACAGACAGACAGACAGACAGACAGACAGACAGACAGACAGACAGACAGACAGACAGACAGACAGACAGACAGACAGACAGACAGACAGACAGACAGACAGACAGACAATATCATAACTGGAACTCGGTCAGAGTGCAGTTTTATGAAATCCAATCCAGTATTTTATCAATGTGAATTTAGCCCTAGAGTGTCATTGAGGCGCCATAAAACCAACAACACGGAAATGAATGGTTTACTCTGAATGATATGAAGATAATACTTGGCAATGAGAAAACAAATAATAATTCACTCAAATGGTATCAGAGTGTCCTTTAGATGAGATATTTCTTTATTATCTGATTTTCACAGATATTTGTTTTACGTATACGAAAATCCACTGCGATATGGTGAGAGACATGGTATAGGCAAGTCATAACATCAAACGTATACATTCATGAAAAAACAAAACAAGTATGAAAGCTTAAGGACTCTTACCCCTCCCTTCCACATTACATAGTTTTCCCTCCCATACTCAATGTTACACATCCCCTTAATGTCCAAGGTCCTTGAGCGTTGCACATAATGTTATTGCACAACCATATAGTTTTGATAGCCATTATTATTTTACACAGTAAAATGAGTGAATGTATCCCCATGTCCCTAATGTCCTCTTTATTTGTTTATAAGGGTCAGTATGTGTGGCACAAATTCATTTTATACCTGACCAGTTTTCACAGAGGGAGTCTGTAGCACTTGCTGGATGGCAGGAGCACAGCTATATTGGGATTGTGCCGCAGAGCCCATATTGGGCTCAGATTTGTCATGTTTAAAATAATATATGTATATACTATACCAGTCAACAGTTTGGACAGACCTACTCATTCCAGGGTTATTCTTTGTTTTTACTCTGTTCTGCATTGTAGAATAATAGTGAAGACATCACAACTATGAAATAACACATATGGAATCATATAGTAACCAAAAAAGTCTTTAACAAATGAAAATATGTTTTCTATATTTGAGATTCATATACTGAGCAATTGTTGGCTGCTTTTCCTTCTCTCTGCAGTCCAACTCATCTCAAACCATCTCAATTGGTTGAGGTCAGGTGATTGTGTAGGCCAGGTCATCTGATGCAGCACTCCATCATTCTCTTTCTTGGTCAAATAACCCTTACACAGCCTGGAGGTGGGTTGGGTCATTGTCCTGTTGAAAAACAAATGATAGCCCCACAAAGCGAAAACCAGATGGGATGGCGTATCACTTCAGAATGCTGTGTTAGACATGCTGGTTAAGTGTGCCTTGAATTCTAAATAAATCACTGACCGTGTCACCAGCGAAGCACCCCCAAACCTCCTCCATGTGTCATGGGGGGAACCCCAAATGCGGATATTATCCGTTCACCTACTCTGTGTCTCACAAAGACACAGCGGTTGGATCCAAAACTCTCAAATTTGGACTCATCATAACAAAGGACAGATTTCCACTTGTCTAATGTCCATTGCTCATGTTTCTTGGCCCAATCAAGTCTCTTCTTATTGGTGTCCTTTAGTAGTGGTGTCTTTGCAGCAATTTGACCATGAAGGCCTGATTCACGCAGTCTCCTCTGAACAGTTGATGTTGAGATGTGTCTGGTACTCGAACTATGTGAAGCATATATTTGGGCTACAATTTCTGAAGCTAGTAACTCTACTGAACTTATCCTCTGCAGAAGAGGTAACTCTGGGTCTTCCTTTCCTGTGGCGGTCCTCATGAGAGCCAGTTTCTTTCATCATAGTGCCTGATGGGGTTCTTGACTGCCATTGAAGAAACATTCAAAGTTCTTGACATTTTCCGGATTGACTGACCATCATGTCTTAAAGTAATGATGGACTGTCGTTTCTCTGCTTATTTGAGCTGTTCTTGACATAATAGGGCTGTCTTCTTTTACCACCCCTACCTTGCCACATCACAACTGATTGGCTCAAACGCATTAAGAAGGAAAGAAATTCCCAAAATGTACTTTTAACAAGGCACACCTGTCAATTGAAATGCATTTTAGGTGACTACCTCATGAAGCTGGTTGAGAGAATGTCCAGAGTGTGCATAGCTATCATCTTGGCAAAGGGTGGATACTTCGATAAATCTCAAATATAAAATATTTGTAGATTTTTTTTGCAGCACTTTTTTTGGTTACTACATGATTCCATATGTGTTATTTCATAGTGTTGATGTCTTCACTATTATTCTACAATGTAGAACATTGTCAATATAAATCTTATTAAGTTGGCTTTAGGTTCCCAATCTCCCCCAACCTAATAACTAGCTACCAAGTAGCCATTTCAGGCTATAAATCAAGTTAGAGTAGCTAGCTTGCCTTACTATCTTAGCTGGAATGGCTTTCAATCGTTTACCCAGATTTTAGAAGAGATGCAGAGAAGCATTATTGCTAAAAGGTTTAGGTTCCACGGAAGAAATCAGGAAGAGGGAGAATCAGTGACGATGTTTGCCACTGCGTTAAAGAAACTATCAGAGCACTGAGTTTAATGATGTTCTAAATGACACAATTAGAGACAGATTAGTATGTGGGCTACAAAATGAAGCTACACAAAAGAGACTATTTACTGAAAGTTATCTGATGATGGGAAAGGCCATTGAAGTCAGTGTTTCCATGGAACTAGCTGCTAAAAAGAGGCTCAGCAGTTGAGTTTCATCAGGGAAAGTGCACAGAGTTGCAACTGAAAATCAGAGACAGGGAAGTCGAGGCACATGCTTCCGCTGTGGCAAGCGGGACATCAGGCTGGTGTAAAGACATGGATTGCCGAGCCTATGGTAAAAACGGCCACAAAGAACGAGCCTGCAGAAACAAAGAGTTCAGAGAAAAGTCAGACTGAAAACAAGACATTCCAAAGAAAGAAAAATAGGCATGTTCACGCTGTTGAGCAAGACAACACTGAGATAAGTGACTCATCAGATGAGGAAGTTGCACTGAATATGTTGCTTGGGAACTGCATGGCAACTATGTCTCTCCTTTGCTTGAGAGGCAGCCAGTGCATATGGAGATTTCCACAGCGTAGCTGTATCTCGTGTCAGACACAGTCTACAAAAATAAACAAACACTTTCCACTTCAGACCGTACACCTCGTGTTAAAGACTAACACAGGTGAATCTGTCGCTGTGAGAGGCATCACAGGGGCCATAGTTCAGTTAAACAGATCATAGTTCAGTTAAACAAAAGCTGCCACTCTTTGTCTTGAAAGGAGGCTGTCCAGCACTACTTGTACGGTCGTGGTTAGAAAGAAATCACTGCATACAAGTTAAAGTATTGGATTCTTCACACCACACTAATCCCATTCCATTACCGTTTCAAGCTTTAAAAAAAATTAACACTAAGTTTCCCGAACATTAGGAACACCTTCCTAATATTGAGTTGCATCAAGGATCTCTCTGTACTTTGCTCTGTTCATCTTTCCCTCGATACTAACTAGTCTCCCAGTCCCTGCCTCTGAAAATCATCCCCACAGCTTAATGCTGCTACCACCATGCTTCCCCGTAGGCATGGTGCCATGCTTCCTTCTGACGTGATGCTTGGATTTAAGGCCAAAGAGTTCAATCTTGGTTTCATCCAACTAGAGAGTCTTGTTTCTCATGGTCTGAGAGTCCTTTCGGTGCCTTTTGGCAAACTCCAAGCGGGCTGTCATGTGCCTTTTACTGAGGAGTGGCTTGCGTCTGGCCACTCTGCCATAAAGGCCTGATTGGTAGAGTGCTGTAGAGATGGTTGTGGTTGCGGGTTCACTTGGCGCATCTAAAGCCTTTTCGTTTGGGGTGTTGCTATAGGCCACCAAGTGAGAACAGTCAGTGTCTAAATAATATGTGACATGCTTGATAGTGTATGTGATGTAAACAGAGAGATCTACTTACTTGGGGACCTGAATATTGACTGGTTTACATCAAGCTGTCTGCTCAAGAGGAAGCTTCTTACTGTAACCAGTGCCTGTAATCTGGTTCAGGTTATTAATCAACCTACCAGGTTGTTTACAAACACTACAGGAACAAGATCATCCACATGTATCGATCACATTTTTGTAGAACTTTGCTCTAAAGCTGTATCCGTACCCATTTAATGCAGTGATCACAATATAGTGGCTATTTCCAGGATAAACAACGTTCCAACAGCTGGCCCTAAAATAGTGTATAGAAATATTTTGCTGTGACTCTCATGTGGATGATGTTAAAAATATTTGTTTGTCTTATGTGATTAATGAGGAGCATCCAGACACTGCACTTGGTTAATTTATGAAATTGCTTCTTCCAATTATTGATAAACATGCACCTGTTAAGAAACCGACTGTTAGAACTGTTAAGGCTCCATGGATTGATGAGGAATTGAAAAACGGTATGGTTGAAAGAGATCTGACTGCCTGAAATTATGTGACTAAATTCAACAAAAAGAAGAATAAACTATATTATTAAGCCAAAATCTATGATATAAAGAATGGTACTTTACATGAAATTATGTTCAGAAAGACAAACTCCATCTTTCATTGAATCAGATGGCTTATTCATCACAAAACCATTTAATGTTGCCAATTATTTTTATGATTACTTCATTGGCAAAGTGGGCAAACTTGGGCAGTAAATTCCAACAATGAACAGTGAACCATCATATTCATGCATAAAAAACTGAATAATTAAAGAAAAGCATTGCAAGTTTGAATTCTGTAAAGTTAGTGTGGGAGAAATGGAACATTTTTGTTATCGATCAATAATGACAAACCTTCTGGCATTGACAACTTAGATGGAAAGCTACTGAGGATGGTAGCTGACTCTATATCCACTCCTATCTGTCATATCTTTAATCTGAGCCAAGAGGAAAGACTTTGTCCTCAGGCCTGGAGGAAAGCCAAAGTAATTCAGCTACCCAAGAGTGGTAAAGCGGCTTTTACTGGTTTTAACAGCAGACCCATAAGCTTGCTGCCAGCTCTTACCAAACTGTTGGAAAAAACTGTGTTTGACCAAATACAGTGATATTTCTCTGTAAACAAAATGAACAGACTTTCAGCATGCTTATAGAGAAGAGCACTCTATGTACCGCACTGAAACAAATGACTGATGATTTGTTGAAAGAAATTGATAATCGAAGCTTGTGGGAGCTTTACTATTAGATTTCAGTGCAGCCTTTGATATTATTGACCATAACCTGTTGTTGAAAAATGCATGCGTTATGGCTTTTCAACCTCAGACAGCTCTGAATCCACGATATGGCAATCTAATTCAACTCAAAGGGTTTTCTTTAATGGAAGCTTCTCTAACACATGTAAAGTGTGGTCTACCGCAGGGCAGCTCTCTAGGACCTCTACTCTTTTCAATTGTTACCAATGACCTGCCACTGGCATTAAACAAAGCATCTGTGTCCATGTATGCTGATGATTCAACCAAATACACATCAGCAACAACAGCTAATGAAGTCACTGAAACTCTTAACAAAGAGTTGCAGTCAGTTTTGGAATGCGTGGCCAGAAATAAACTGGCCCTGAACATCGCTGACACTAAGAGCATTGTGTTTGGTACAAATCATTCCCTAAGTTCTACACCTCAGCTGAATCTGGTAATGAATGGTGTGGCTGTTGAACAAGTTGAGGAGACTAAATTACTTGGTGTAACCTTAGAATGTAAAGATTCAATGGTTGTAAAGATGGGGAGAGGTCTGTCTGTAATGAAGAGATGCTCTGCTTTTTTGACACCACACTCCAAAAAGCAAGTTCTGCAGGCTCTAGTTTTGTCTAATCTTGTTTTTTGTCCAGTCGTGTGGTCCAGTGCTGCAAGAACATTCCTAGTTATGCTGCAGCTGGCCCAGAACAGAGTGACACATCTTGCTCTTCATTGTAGTCAGAGGGCTGATATAAATACTATGCATGCCAGTCTGTCTTGGCTAAGAGTTGAGACTGACTGCATTACTTCTTCTTTTCATAAGAAACATTGTGTTGAAAATCCCAAATTGTTTGCATAGTCAACTTATACACAGCCCTGACACACACACACACTTTCCCCACCAGACATGCCACCAGATGTCTTTTCACAGTCCCCAAATCCAGAACAAATTCAAGAAAATGTACAGTATTATATAGAGCCATTCCCTGTCATATTGCTCAAATAAACAGAAAGCCTGGTTTCAAAAAACAGATAAAGCAACAGCTCATGGCACAATGCCTCTCCCCAATTTGACTTAGATAGTTTGTGTATGTGTTGATATGTAGGCTATGTGTGCCTTTATTTTTTCTATGTAGTTCTGTTCTTGTCTATTAATATTCTGTATTATGTTATGTTTCATGTTGTGTGTGTGAACCCCAGGAAGAGTAGCTGCTGCTTTTGCAACAGCTAATGGGGATCCTAATAAAATACCAAAAGGTTGTCCTTCTGGAAGGTTCTCTCATCCCCACAGAGGAACTCTGGAGATCTGTCAGAGTGACCAGTGACCATTCTTGGTGTCACGCCCTGATCTTAGAGAGCCTGTTTATTTCTCTATTTGGTTAGTTCAGGGTGTGATTTGGGTGGCAATTCTAGTTTTCTATTTCTTTGTTGGCCGGGTATGCTTCCCAATCAGAGGCAGCTGTCTATCGTTGTCTCTGATTGGGAATCATACTTAGGCAGCCTGTTTTCCACCTGAGTTTGTGGGATCTTGTCTTTGTATAGTTGCTGTTTTTGGTGTCATTTGAAAATAAAGTAAAATGTACGCCTACCACGCTGCACCTTGGTCTTCTTCTAACGACGGACGTAACACTTGGTCACCTCCCTAATCAAGACCCTTCTCCCCGATTGCTCAGTTTGGCCAGCCGGCAGCTCTAGGAAGAGTCTTGGTGGTTCCAAACGTTTTCCATTTAAGAATGATGGATGCCACTGTGTTCTTGGAGACCTTCAATGCTGCAGAAATGTTTTGGTACTCTTCCCCAGATCTATGCCGCAACACAATCCTGTCTCGGAGCTCTACGGACAATTCCTTCGACCTCGTGTCTTGGTTTTTGCTCTGGCATGCACTGTCAACTGTGGGACATTGTATAGACAGGTGTGTACCTTCAACTGCATTTACTACAAGTGGACTCCAATCAAGTTGTAGAAACATCTCAAGGATGATCAATGGAAACAGGATGCACCTGAGCTCAATTTGAGTCTCATAGCAAAGGTTCTGAATACTTATTGTAAATAAGGTATTTCTGTATTTTTAAAACTGTTTTCGCTTGGTTATTGTGTGTAGATTGATGAGGAATTTAATCCATTTTAGAATAAGGCTGTAATGTAACAAAATGTGGAAAACGGGAAGGGGTCTGAATAATTTCCAAATGCACTGTAAATATTTTGTTTCACATTCACCCTTTGAATGGCACACATACATAATCCATGTCTCAATTGTCTCAAGGCTTAAAAATCATTTAACATGTCACCTCCCCTTCATCTACACGGATTGAAATGGATTCAACAAGTGACATCAATAAGGGATCATAGCTTTCACCTGGATTCATCTGGTCAGTCTATGTCATGGAAGAGCAGATGTTCATAATGTTTTGTATACTCAATGTGTAGGCTTATAACCTATACTGTAGGTAGGCCATTTATCTTTTAATTCAGTCATCTCTGTTTTCATTTGAAGTATCTTTGTATCCTTCACTTGTTTGTAACAATTGCAAAGACATTGGCAACTTTATATTTGTGGTCAACTTCGTTGTGAAGTTATCTGTGGTGATGGAGAGACAGATAAACACGGATTTTTATGTTCAGCGGAAATCTTTAACGATGCTCCTACGAAGGTTATAACAATGAACTTAGCCTTAAGATGCTTTTAGGAATCCGGGCCCAGAACTGTTACTGGGTGACACCTTGACTCAGTAGTCATCACCTAGGGCCTCACAGTCACCTTCTCAGGACAGCTGTTAATAATGGGGACAATTTAAGTAGGTGGGGAGCAGATCAGGTATGTTGGGGTTGTGCCGCAGTGCATCATGCAGATTTTATGTGTTGAGATGAGCACGTTCATATAAATGATTGAACTGGTTCCTCTCCCTCATCTCATCATTACTGAATTGTTTTAAAGATGTGGTTATGAAACCTACGAGACATAATTGACAGCATCATAGAGAGACTGATAATAACGGTAGAGGATGATGAGGAGGTTAGAGCACAACACAAAACCAGCTGCTACTCAGATTAAAAGTTAAATTAAAACAAAATGACTACATCACATCAGAGATGGAGACAGATGACAGGGTGATCAAACAAAATGATGGCAAACAACCCAACTCAAGTCCAATTCAGAGAAATATAATACACTCTCAGAAGAGTGAATCCCTCAGGATCCTGTCTGCATATGGCTCTCCCTCTACCTATCCTCCCTGTCTCCATCTCTCCCTCTGTTCCTTTAGTCTTCTGTATCACCTCTCCATCCATAACCTGCTGCTTCCTTCATTCATCGTTGTATCTTCTAGTGAGGCTGTCCACTGAATTGCAGCAAGTGCAGCTGACCATGGTGCTGGAGATAGCACACCTGTCCACTGTGCCGAGTACTGAGCACTTGTACTCTGTGGTAGGTTGTACCATGGGGCGGCCCTTCAGCCAGACCTATGCCCATGACTCTCACGGTGACACAGTGCCCTAGTGATGGGCTGCAGTCCCAGCCCCACCCTTAGACCCAGTCCCAACCCAAGTCCCAGCCCCAACCTTAGTCACAGCCCCAACCCAGTTCCAAACCCAGCCTTACACCCAGTCCCAGCCCCACCCTTAGACCCAGCCCCAAACCCAGTTCCAGCCCCACCCTTAGACCCAGTCCCAACCCTACCCTTAGACCCAGTCCCAGCCCTACCCTTAGACCCAGTCCAAGCTACACCCTTAGACCCAGCCCTAGCCCACTCCACACTGCCCTTTCCTATCTGAACAAAAGGAACACCTATGTGATAATGCTGTTCATTGACTACAGCTCAGCGTTCAACACTGTAGTGCTCTCCAAGCTTATCAGCAAGCTAAGGAGCCTGGAACTGAACACCTCCCCCTGCAACTAGATCCTGGACTGGCCACACCTAGGTGGTGAGGGTAGGGGTAGCTGTCATTGTAAATAAGAATTTGTTCTTAACTGACTTGAATGTTAAATAAAGGTTCATTAAAACAATTAAAAAACACATCCACCCTCGACACGGGGGCCCCTCAGGGCTGCGTGCGCAGTCCCCTTCTATACTCCCCGTTCAGCTACAACTGTGTGGCCGCACACTCCAACACCGTCATTAAGTTTGCCAACTATACGACGGTGGTAGGCCTGATCAACGATGACCATGAAACAGTCTATAGGGAGAAGATCAGAGACCTGGCAGTGTGGTGCCAGGACAACAACCTCTCCATCAACATCAGCAAGACAAAGGAGCTGATCGTGGTCTACAGGAAACAGAGGGCCGAACACTCCCCCATTCACATCATCAGAACTGTAATATAGCAGGTCGAGAGCTTCAAGTTCCTCAGTGTCCACATCACTAAGGACCTATCATGGTCAAAACACACCAACATAGTCATGAAGAGGGCATTGAAGTTCTTTATTATTTAAATGTTGTATCTATTATTTTGCACTGACTTGCAATGGCTCTATGAACACCCACTAGACTCTACCCACAAACTCACACATACTACACTGACACTCTAGCGCACACACATTCACACGCACAATACATACGCTCACACACACATGCATATTAACGCCACACACTCACACATAGACACATTTTCACACTCTTCACATACGCTGTTGTACAAATCAAATACATTTTATATTTGAGATTCTTCAAAGTAGCCACCCTTTGCCTTGATGACAGCTTTGCACACTCTCTTTTGCCAGCAGCATACCACTACTGGCTTGCTTCTAAAGCTAAGCAGGGTTGGTCCTGGTCAGTTCCTAGATGGGAGACCAGATGCTGCTGGAAGTGGTGTTGGAGGGCCAGTAGGAGGCACTCTTTCCTCTGGTCTAAAAAAGATCCCAATGCCCCAGGGCAATGGTTAGGGACACTGCAGAGTGCTGGGATGTTAAATGGGTGTCCTGACTCTCTGAGGTCATTAAAGATCCCATGGTACTTATTGTAAGAGTAGGGGTGTTAACCCCAGTGTTCTGGCTAAATTCCCACTCTGTCCCTCAAACCGTCACCTAATAATCCCCAGTTTACGATTGGCTCATTCAACCCCCTCCTCTCCCCTGTAACTATTCCCCAGGTTGTTGCTGTGAATGAGAATGTGTTCTCAGTGTGTTCTCAGTGAACTTACCTAGTAGAAAATTGGCATTCTCTTTGCACACTCTTGGCATTCTCTCAACCAGCCTCAACCAGCCTTACCTGGAATGCTTCTGGAATACCTGGAATACGTCTTGAAGGTGTTCCCACATATGCTGAGCACTTGTTGGCTGCTTTTCCTTCCTAGAAAAATAAAGAAAAACCCTTGACTGAGTAGGTGTATCCAAACTTTTAACTGGTACTGTACATGTACATACTGTATTACCTCAATTACCTGAACTACCTCATACTCCTGCTCCTGCACATTGACTCAGTACTGGTACTCCTTTTATATAGTCTTGTTATTGTTATTTTATTGTTACTATTACTATCTTTTTATTTAGCTATTATTTGGCTTACTTTTGAACTCTGCATTGTTCGGAAAGGGCTTGTAATTAAGCATTTCACGGTAAAATACCTGTTGTATTCTGCACATGTGACCAATAAAATTTGATTTGATTTAGCCCGGCTGCAGACCCATCCCCACCCCCAGTACCAGGCTCAGTACCAGCCACAGCCTAACTATGATGTCCAGGGATTGAGTTTAATTATTCCCTTTGCTTTGTGGTTCGGATTTATTTATCTTAGTCCTGACAGAGCAGAGCTCTCTGCCTCAGTCACACCACTGAAGTATAAAGCAGCTGCATGTGGATGTGAGTGATGAATGAACCATTGCTGAAGTGGAAGCAAGGAGCACAATAAGTGTGTCTAATGGAATGGGCCACTGTTGGTGCAGGTAAGGGATATGTGTAGGACTGTGAGGGGGTTGTCAAGGGAGTCTGTCGTGGCTCTGAGGGCTGAGGGAGAGATTGGTATGCAGGGCTTTGATTAGCTGAGGGAAGGAAGGCCAGTGCTCTGCTTTGATGGATAACAGCCATGCATGATGCCAGGGCACAGTGAGAGTGGTGATTTAGACTACCTAGAGAGGGTGAATTGAAACTCTGGTGCTGTTCTGGTAGAGACGCAACAACCAGGCTCCCTTAAACAAAGCATTCATTGCAATGCACCAAATCATCTTTTTTTTTTTTTAATCTCTGAATAAAGACAGAGTGCATAATCTGAATTTTGTCTCCTTGTTTCGCTGCATGGCTTACTCAATTGGCTAATATCCTCGTCCTGGGGGATAGAATACGAGCACATGAGCAAGCCCTCAACTTATACACATAGAGTAGATGAGGAGTCAGAAGTCAGGTATGTGTCCTTTCGGAGGAAGCCTTGATGGAGACAGCTTAGCTGTCAAAACGTCTGTGAAATAAATTATTGCATCGGAGCCACTAGAGTGCAGCTTTTCCTTTTCTTTTCTAAGTGGCCCACACCACTAACCTTTACCAGCCCCACAGTGACCTACCTGGACACAGAGAGCCATGAGAACCCTGGGAGGAGAGAGAGAGAGACAGAGGCTGTCTGAGTCTCAGTGTATTTCTCTCTTTTCAACCCTCTCGTGCTGTTGTGCTACTGGCGTCTGCAGTCGGGCGGTGGGGTCAGGTCCATCCATCAGCGGCCAGGGGAAGAAGCTAAATTTGGCTCCTAATTGGTAGGGAGCAGGCTTGAGTCAGGAGATGGCCCCATCCCAGTTAGGCCTTAGTAAGCCAACACTCAGACCCTGGCTGGAAATAAAACCAGGCCTAATGCAGATGACACCTCAACCTGCCTGTGGTCAGTCAGGTCTGTTTTATCTCTGTGTGCGTGGTCCCTGTTCAGGAGTCAGGTCTGTTTTATCTCTGTGTGCGTGGTCCCTGTTCAGGAGTCAGGTCTGTTTTATCTCTGTGGGCGTGGTCCCTGTTCAGGAGTCAGGTCTGTTTTATCTCTGTGGGCGTGGTCCCTGTTCAGGAGTCAGGTCTATTTTATCTCTGTGGGCGTGGTCCCTGTTCAGGAGTCAGGTCTGTTTTATCTCTGTGGGCGTGGTCCCTGTTCAGGAGTCAGGTCTATTTTATCTCTGTGGGCGTGGTCCCTGTTCAGGAGTCAGGTCTGTTTTATCTCTGTGTGCGTGGTCCCTGGTCAGGAGTCAGGTCTTCCTTCCCACTTCTAGTATGTTAGCAGGCAGAACTACTGCAGGATGGGCCAGGATAGAGAAAAGTCTGTGATTGTGTTTGACGGATGAATTCAGCAACTCTGTGTGTGTGTGTGATGAAACATTCAGATCAACAGTGTAATGTTTTCCCATCCTGTAGTCTCTAGTCATGTTTTATCCAGCAGCTGAGGAGTTGTGCTTTGTGCACTGAGAGTTTAAAGCTGGGATATAGAAAAAATGCATGTTGCACACACATGCGCGCCAAACACACACATATGAACACACGCGCACGCACGAACGCACGCACACACACACACACACACACCTACTGAATGCACACATTCACACACATCTCTTCAGCTCCCTCACTGTGTGAATGCCAGATGTCGCTTATCTCCCCCATACTCTCCGTGTTAAGAATGCAGTGCCCAGGCAGACGTACAGAGCTGATCCGACTGTGTTCCTTTCAAGTGTTTAAATCCTGCAGCTCGCATCGCATGCCCAATCTCAGGGTACACTTCTACTCAATTTGTTGGCTGGAAGAATGCCCTAATTCAATTTAGACTGTTTAAGAAAGCAGAGGCAGGGTCTGCGACAAGTTTAGAAAGCACAGGAGATGGTGGACCAGTCAGCTTTGGTCAGCTATTAACACTAGCCCTTAGCATAACATATATGGTATGCTAATAACAGAGTGGAATAATTCTCTGGAATCACCAAGAGGCTCATTCACCCTAGCTCATTCAGTTCACCCATCAGCTACTACAAGGTCAGACCTTTTGTATCTCAGAAGCTCAACATGCTCTTGTGTGACACTGTTTGTGGATAACAGTTGCTTCAGTAGCCTACAGTACGTATTTTTATAAATAAAATTATGGATTTGAAAGCATGCTTTTCTTATGCAAATGTATCAACTTACATTGACAAACTCTCACAAAATAAGTGCATGTCTTGTATTCCACTGATGCTATTAAAGTGGGTTCTCCTAAAATGCTGTCTTTTTAATGGAAGCTAGTCTTTCTGTGGTAGTGACAGGGCTGAATCAATAATCACTACCTCTGGACACATAATGATAGTGCTGTATCACTGTACTCTCCTGTACCTTTCCTACTCACAATGAGCCATAACAGGAATGACTGTTTGCTTGGACAGGCCTGATGGATATTGGAGTGTTAGGAAGGAACTGCCTGGCCAATCATCACTCGTCTGCTGGTCACATTGGGGAGTAAGTGACCACTGACCACTCCTTTGTGTGTACATATCCATCTCCCTGTGGGGTCTGACCCTTTAGCAGGGGTCCAGAAAATCACCTCCAAGGGCCATTGCCATCCCCAGATGGGCTACAGTACCACAACAGAGAGCATGTACAGGGCCATGGACTCTGCATGGTGATATTTCCGTGCTTCCCCCCCAACCAAGAGGAAACTGGTCCACCTGTCAGTATACACTGACATTTCCTGTCTGCTACATTGCCAGCCTGCTCCTCCTCCATTGTACCTGTGTATGTGTATGCAGACAGCAGTTGGCAGACTGATGGCACTGCTATTTGAGACCGTCACAGGGAGAGAGAGAAAGGGGCCTTTCGTCACCCTGACCGCTGGGGAGGCCGTCTGCTGTGGTTTTGTTTGCTGGTCTTTATCAGCCCAGTGCAGTGAGTGAGGAATGTCTTGTCTGTTGGAGCTCGTCCAGCTTGCCATGGCGTGTGGACATCAGCAGGAGCTGTCTCTCTGTCTGCTCAGGGCCCACTATGATATACTCCATGCATTCCATTCCTCACAAAATCAAACCCCTCAGCATTCCCATGTAGTCAGTCTAGCAACAGTGCCAGACTTAATGCATGCAAAATTATTTAGAAAGTTGTCAGGTGTGACTTTATGATTACAGTGCGATGGTATGCTATTTTTTATTTTATTTCACCTTTATTTCACCAGGTTGAGAACAAGTTCTCATTTACAACTGCGACCTGGCCAAGATAAAGCATAGCAGTGTGAACAGACAGCAACACAGAGTTACACATGGAGTAAACAATAAACAAGTCAATAACACAGTAGGAAAAAAAAATATATATAAAAAAATACTTAAAAAAAGAAGAGTCTATATACATTGTGTGCAAAAGGCATGAGGAGGTAGGCGAATAATTACAATTTTGCAGATTAACACTGGAGTGATACATGATCAGATAGTCATGTGTCATCTACCTGGTGTGCAAAAGAGCAGAAAAGTAAATAAATAAAAACAGTATGGGGATGAGGTAGGTAAATTGGGTGGGCTATTTACTGATGGACTATGTTCAGCTGCAGCGATCGGTTAGCTGCTCAGATAGCAGATGTTTAAAGTTGGTGAGGGAGATAAAAGTCTCCAACTTCAACGATTTTTGCAATTTGTTCCAGTCACAGGCAGCAGAGAACTGGAAGGAAAGGCGGCCAAATGAGGTGTTGGCTTTAGGGATGATCAGTGAGATACACCTGCTGGAGCGCGTGCTACGGGTGGGTGTTGCCATCGTGACCAGTGAACTGAGATAAGATGGAGCTTTACCGAGCATGGACTTGTAGATGGGTCTGGCGACGAATATATAGAGAGGGCCAGCCGACTAGTGCATACAGGTCGCAGTGGTGGGTGGTATAAGGTGCTTTAGTAACAAAGCGGATTACACGGTGATGAACTGCATCCAGTTTGCTGAGTAGAGTATTGAAAGCCATTTTGTAGATGACATCGCCGAAGTCGAGGATCTGTAGGATAGTCAGTTTTACTAGGGTAAGTTTGGCGGCGTGACTGAAGGAGGCTTTGTTGCGAAATAGAAAGCCGACTCTAGATTTGATTTTGGATTGGAGATGTTTGATATGAGTCTGGAAGGAGAGTTTACAGTCTAGCCAGACACCTAGGTACTTATAGATGTCCACATATTCTAGGTCGGAACCATCCAGGGTGGTGATGCTAGTCGGGCGTGCGGATGCAGGCAGCGAACGGTTGAAAAGCATGCATTTGGTTTTACTAGTGTTTAAGAGCAGTTGGAGGCCACGGAAGGAGTGTTGTATGGCATTGAAGCTCGTTTGGAGGTTAGATAGCACAGTGTCCAAGGAAGGGCCAGAAGTATACAGAAGTTGCAGAGGTTATGCAGAGGTTGAGTGAGAGCAGGATCCAGTAATCAAATTAAATGTAGAATAGTCACACTGAGGGTGCAGCGTTTGGATCCTGCTCTCTGCAATAGTTCAATTACTGCTCTAAATCTGATTTTAGCTTTTGATTAGCTTTCTACATCAGCAGACAGATCATCACACAGCCCTTCTTGTACATCTTTGAAATGTAAAGATTTAGGGCAGTGGGAAGGTGGTGATAGAAAAAAGTATAATTTGTGTGTGTGATGGATTTTTATTTTCCATTCCACATGTACATCAGCAGTCCCACATTGGTAGATGAGGTTGAGTCTTAACCATAGGTTTGAAATTGGGCCGGTTGGTCTCCTGGACTCATATCCCCATTCAAATGCATTAAAGCGGAAAAGTGGGTCGTAGATCACGGCCTGACGTGTGAAGCTGTGACAGCCCTGCGGTTTGGGCAGTCTGGGAGAGGAGAGGAGATGACTGCTAGCTGACATGAGGACCTCAGCCACATTACACAGCCTATATCAGCTAACAGATGTGTAGGTCAACCACACGATTAATGTCCAATAATGGTAACTCTTTGCAAATGGTTTGTTTGATCGGAACAAGTGCCTTCATAACCATTCGTTATATTGGAACCATGTATGATGGATGATGCTCAATCATTATAAGCTTAACAAATGGTAAGTGAGACCTAGATTTAACCGTCACACGTAATGTGCTCCCGTTTGCCTGTGATCTTATACTTTAGTGCATCTCAGATGTGCTGTGCGTACGGTAGCTATTGATCCATCAAACCCTATAGCTCCATATTAGACATTAATATGGAATGTTGCTGCGGTTTGCTCAGCACCAGCTGATAGCGGATCAGTGGGCAGCATCAGCCTGTGAAATTGAGTCAGGAATGGTTCTATAGGGCAGCAGGTTTTGGGGTTGAGGCTTATGTTAGGATGCTTAGAATAGGGGAAACTATGCTTTGGGGAGTTTTAATTAAACCATTCCTCTTGGCTATAGTTGCCACTGTATGTCTCCTCTGCTGTGGGCTACACTCATTCCCCCCTCTCTGCTGAGCTACACCTTTTATTATTCCTCCTGATAAATCACTGTTTATAAGGGCTGTTAAACTGGGTTATGTGTTTGTGTTTGCCTCTAAGCAAGTACTTGAAAATTCTCGGCAACATGTCTCGTATGGACCACCACAATAGTACAGTGTGTTGTGAGCACTTTAAAAGAAGATGGAAAGAGAATGAAATTTGTGTAATGTGGGCCAGTGGTGCAGACTGGAGGGAAAGCATCAAATGGTAGGGAAATGAAAGAATGTGTGCCATCCCTTTATCAGCCCACTGGACAATACAGCACAGAGAATGTAGTCTGAGGGTCTCATATGGGAGACATTCTGAATCTTGCTTTCCTTTTACTAATAAAGAGCGTTACATAATGGTTGCTTTATACACTAGCAAGGGAGGATAATACTAGAAATGACAAGGAGATTACAAGGAGATTTCTGGGAGCTCATTCAATAGACAGACAATAGAGCTCCACTTTTTGCCTGTAATCTACAAACCTTTTCCTGTAATCTACAGACAGTTGCCTGGAATCCGCATACTTTTTGTCTGGAATCCACAAACTATTTCCTGGAATACACAAGCTTTTTGTCTTGAATCCACATACTGTTTCCTGGAATCCACAAACTTTTTGTCTGTAATCCACAGACTTTTGTCTGCAATCCAAATACTTTTTCAAGGCATCTTCAGACTTTTGCCTGGAATCCTTGACATTGAGAAATGTGTAGGACATTAGTCCTGGGCCAAAAACATCTTAAAGCTAAGTTCATCATTAGAGCCATATGATTCTATAGTTCTAATGATGAACTTAGCCTTAAAATGCCTTTGGGAAATCGGGCCCTGGGCAATTCCACGTTAACAGAATGACGCTTTAAAAGTATTCCAAGCAAAAACAATTGTTTGCAAAGTTACAAAATGTCCACAAAATATTTTACTAAAACACATTTATTCGAAGAACAGTGAATATCCACCTACCTTTCTCCCATGTCAAGCATCCATCCAAATTAAGTCATTCCATGTGTCCGCTTTTTGTCTTTATACATTGGGGTAATGGGGTAATCCAATGTGCAACACTGCAGCTGTTGATTGTAGTGATCATTATTCATCACATATGCTATATATAAACAATACACAACTTTTAAGGATTAAGGTCTTTGATGCAAGGATTTTTGACGCAAACATAGGCTTCATAAGTATTCATACCCCTTGACTTTTTCCACATTTTGTTACAGCCTGAATTTGAAATTGAGATTTTGTCACATACAATACCCCATAATGTCGAATAGGAATTATGTGATTATAAATTCAAGATGAAATGTCTTGAGTCAATAAGTATTCAACCCTGTTATTGTGGCAAGCCTAAATAAGTTCAGGAGAAAAAATGTGTTGAGCAGGGAATTTCAAACACAGATTCAACCACAAAGACCAGGGAGGTTTTCTAATGCCTCACAAAGAAGGGCACCTATTGGTAGATGGGTAAAAATAACAAAAGCAGACATTGAATATTCCTTTTGAGCATGGTGAAGTTATTCATTACACTTTGGAGGTTGTATCAATACACCCAGTCACTAAAGATATAGGCGTTATTCCTAACTCAGTTGCTGGAGACAAAGGAAAACACTCAGGGATTTCACAATGAGGCCAATCGTGACTTTAAAATGATTACAGAGTTTAATGGCTGTGATAGGAGAGCATTGAGGATGGATCAACAACATTGTAGTTAGTCCACAATACTAGCGTAAATGACAGAGTGAAAAGAAGGAAGCATGTATAGAATAAAAATTATTCCACAACATGTTTGCAATAAGGCACCAAAGTAAAACTGCAAATAAATGTGTAAAATACATTTACTTTATGTCCTGAATACAAAGCGTTATGTTTGGGGGCAATTCAACACAACACATCACCACGAGTCTATCAGACGAGCTGAATCACTTCTATGCTCGCTTCGAGGCAAGTAACACTGAAACATGCATGAAAGCATCAACTGTTCCGGATGGCTGTGTGATCCCGGTCTCTGCAGCCGATGTGAGTAAGATCTTTATACGGGTCAACATTCATTAGGCCAATGGGCCAGACGGATTACCAGGATGTATACTCCTAACAGGACGTTCTCACCTATGTGAGAATGCTATTCATTAACTACAGCTCAGTGTTCAACACCATAGTGCCCTCAAAACCCATCACTAAGCTAAGGACCCTGGGACTAAACAGGTCCCTCTGCAACTGGATCTTCGACTTCCTGATGGGCCGCCCCCAGGTAGTAAGGGTAGATAACAACACATTTGCCATGTTATCCTCAACACGGGGGCCCCTCAGGGGTGCATGCTCAGTCCCCTCCTGTACTACCTGTTAACTCATGACTTCATGGCCAGGCACAACTCCAGCACCATCATTAAGTTTGCTGATGACACAACAGTGGATGGCCTGATCACTGACAATGATGAGACAGCCTATAGGGAGGAGGTCAGAGACTTTTATTTTTTAGCTATTTTCTTAAAACTGCATCGTTGGTTAAGGGCTTGTAAGTAAGCATTTCAATATAAGGTTGTATTCGGCGCATATGACAAATACAATTTGATTTGATTTCATATTTTCTAGCATGGTTGTGGCTCCTTCAGCGAGGACTAGGGAGTTTTTTAGGATAAAAAGAAATGGAATAGCACCTACAAAATCCTGGAGGAAAACCTGGTTCAGTATGCTTTTGAACAGACAATGGGAGGCATAATCAACTTTCAGCAGGACAATAACCTAAAACAGAAGGCCATGCACTGGAGTTGCTTACTAAGACCACATTTAATGTTCCTGATGGGCCTAGTTACAGTTTTGACTTAAATCGGCTTGAAAATCTATGGCTATACTTGAAAATAGCTGTCTAGCAATGATCAACAAACAACTACAGAGATCTTGAAGAATTCTTTAAAGAATAATGTGCAAATATTGTACAATCCAGCTGTGTAAAGCTCTTAGAGACGTACCCAGATTCGACATGTATTGACTCAGGGGTGTGAATACTTACAGTAACCGTGAAAAGTTTGGACACGTACACATTCAAAGGTCTTCTTTATTTTTACTATTTTCTACATTGTAGAATAACATAAGATATCACAAATATGAAATAAAACATATGGAATCATGTAGTAACCAAAAAAGTGTTAAAACCTGTTAGGGCTAGGCAGAATACTGCCCCCTTTGGAGGAATTGCGTGCCCATAGTAAACAGAAAAAAAATCTGTCAAATTGCTAATATATGCATATAATAATAATAATTGAATAGAAAACACTCTAAAGCTTCTAAAACCGTTCAAATTATGTCTATGTAAAGCAGAACTCACAGGGCAGCCATTCTCCCAAACTCTCTCTGTCATCAGGAAAGTTGGGCCAACTTTGACGTCATCCCCCCCACCCTTCCCAACCAGCTACGGATCTGGGAACAGTTTCTATCTCTTCAGCGAGATGTCGTCTTTCAATAGGGCGTTTCATTGTGAAAATCGCGCGGGCTTTGACCCGTTGGCGGGCAAAAACATTGGGGTCATGTGAAAACACATGCACTTTCATGCGCGTTTTGCGCCTGGAGTTCCCTTTGTTCCAGGAATCACTACACAATACCGGTTTGTCTGTTTGAGTTGAGAATTGTTTTGCACGTTTAGAACATCCTAAAGCTTGATTCTGCACTTAGTTTGACCAGTTTAGTCGACATATAATATGTAATTTTGAAGTTTTGATGCGCAACCCCTTGAATTTTGGCTGCATTTCAGCCAGAATTTGTCGCGTTTGAGAACACAAAGACACAGACTTGAAAACCAAACTCAGTTTTTGGTAAGTATGTCTCCTTACACGACTTATGATCGAAGACCATCAAAGGTAAGGGAATATTTATGTGGTAATTTTGTGTTTCTGTTGACTCCAACATAGCGGAGAAATATTGCTAATGTCTGAGCGCCGTCTCAGATTATTGAAAAATGAACGATTTCTGTAACGTTAAAAATAAATGTGACAAAGCGATTGCATTAAGAAGGAATGTATCTTTCTAACTATATGTAGAACATGTATATTTAGTCAAAGTTTATGATGTGAATTGCTGTTATCTGGCGGAGTTATCATAATTTCCCTGGACATTTTAGTAGCATTTTTTGAACATGGCCGTCAATATAAACAGTGATTTATGGATATAAATTGCATATTATTGAAAAAAACATAAATGTACTGTATAACATGTCCTATTACTGTCATCTGATGAAGATTTTCAAAAGGTTAGTGAATTATTTTTATTTTAATCCTGCTTTTGTGATTGCATCTTTTTTTCGACAAAAATGGCTATTTAAATTAGCCGTATCTTTGGTGGTGGTTTGACATAAATATGTGCTATGTTTTCGCCGTAAAACATTTTAGAAATCTGACTTGCTGGGTAGATGAACAAGGTGTTTATCTTTCATTTGAGCTATTGGACTTGTTAATGTGTGGAGGTTAAATATTTCTAAGAATATTTTTGCATTCTGTGCGCCACTGTTTCAGTTGAGCAGGGGGGGGGGGTGGTACCCCTTGGGGAACGTGGTAGCGTGAACAAGTTGTAACCAAAAAAGTGTTAAACAAACCAACATATTTTAGATTATTCAAAGAAGCCACCCTTTGCCTTGACAGTTTTGCACACTCTTGGCATTCCCTCAACCAGCTTCACCAGGAATGCTTTTCCAACAGTCTTGAATGAGTTCCCACATATGCTGAACACTTGTTGGCTGCTTTTCATTCTGCGGTCCAACTCATCCCAAACCATCTCAATTGGGTTGAGGACGGGTGATTGTGGAGGCCAGGTCACTCCATCACTCTCCTTGGTCAAATAGCACTTCCACAGCCTGAAGGTGTGTTGGATCATTGTCCTGTTGAAAAATAAATGATAGTCCCGCTAAGTGCAAAAAACAGCTGGGATGGCGTATCACTGCAGAATGCTGTGGTAGCCATTCTGGTTACGTGTGCCTTGAATTCTAAATAAATCACAGACAGTGTCACCAGCAAAACACCCCTACACCATCACACCTCCTCCTCCATGCTTTAAGGTGGGAACCACAAATGCGGAGATAATCCGAGATTCACACAGTTGATTTTGAGATGTGTCTGTTACGTGAACTCTATGAAGCATTTATTTGGGCTGACATTTCTGAGGCTGGTAACACTAATGAACTTACCATCTGCAGCATTGGTAACTCTGGGTCTTCCTTTCCTCTGGCGGTCCTCTTGAGAGTCAGTTTCATCATATGGTTTTGATGGTTTTTGCGATTGCAATTGAAGAAACTTTAAAAGTTCATGACATTTTCTGTATTTGACTGACCTTCATGTCTTAAAGTAATGATAGATTGTTGTATCTCTTTGCTTATTTGAGCTGTACTTGGCATAATATGGATTTGGTCTTTTAATAAATTGGGCTTTCTTCAGTATACCACGCCTACATTGTCACAACACAACTGAATGTCTCGAATGCAGTAAGAAGGAAAGAAATTCCACAAATACATTTTTAGTAAGGCATGCCTGTTAATTGAAATGCATTCCAGGTGACTACCTCATGAAGCTGGTTGAGAGAATGCCAAGAGTGTGCAAAGCTGTCATCAAGGCAAAGGGTCGCTACTTTGAAGAACCTAAAATAAATTCAAAATATATTTTGATTTGTTTAACACTTTTTTGGTTACTACGTGATTCCATATTTTTAACGTCTTCGCTCTTTTTCTACAATGTAGAAACTAGTAAAAATAAAGAAAAACCCTGGAATGTGTCCAAGCCTTTGACTGGTACTGTATGTAAATGAGATGCTTCTGTATTTCATATCCAATAAATTCGCAAACATTTCTAAAAATATGTTTTCACTTGTTAGTATGGAGTATTGTGTGTAAATGGGTGAGAAAAAAAAAATATTTAATCCATTTTGAATTCAGCTGTTACAGAACAAAATGTGGAATTTTTGTACTATTTTTTTAACTAGGCAAGTCAGTTAAGAACAAATTCTTATTTTCAATGACGGCCTAGTGGGTTAATTGCTTATTCATGGGCAGAACAAGAGATTTGAACCTTGTCAGCTCAGTGGTTTGAACTTACAACCTTCCGGTTACTAGTCCAACACTCTAACCAGTAGGCTACCCTGCTGGAATAAATCAAGGGGTATGAATACTTTCTGAAGATACTGTAAGTGCTCTATATTATGTACAATAAAATGTAAAAGATTTTAGTATCTGCAAGAAATGCAGTGTATAATCTAGATCTTCACAATAATGAATTGTGGCCGTAGGCCAAGTCCTCACTCTGAGATATATTCAGTAATGTAAACAGAGGGGGACAGCCATCAACAAGAAGAAACAAACAAAAAGGAATTGTGTGGTAGCCAATATTGGACTGGCCCTCTATCCTAAACAGTAATACAATACAAATATTATGGGAATATCTTTCAATTTATATTGCCATATTTAGCCCATGGTCATGCAATGCGCTGTAGACCACAAAGAAGCAGCCCCAGTCTGTATGACACTTCAATAGTTTGTCAATTTTAAATTAATTGGTGTGGTGTCATCATTATGCGGACAGATTATGCTAGCTGCTGGAGCAAAATAGACCTGCTTGTTGTCCCTTGTAATACAGTGAATATCCCATGCCTTAATATGGTGTTTTATGTTGACAATTATTTGAAAATAAATATGTTCATTCATAGTTATTTTGCAAAATAAATCCAAGAGATAGCCAAACGTTTCAATGCATGCCTACCAGAAATGTTGCACATTTGGCCAACTTTTACACATTTTTTGTCTGAGTGAGGGAAATGCTGTAAATTAGAGGGCTCTACGTATTTTGAAAGATGAAATGTTGAGAATTATAATAAATACCGCTTTTATATCATACAAGCAAGCCAAACACCCGTGGGTCCAAATGTGCACTTCACATTTCCATATAATAAAACTCACTATGCTTGGTGGCATCATAATCTGGTTTGTTCTGAACAGAATGAGACGATGTTTGTCTATTGTGAAGAAAATTCACTGCAGAACATGCACCTGAATGCACTCATGACTCCTTTCTTTGCACACCAAAAATATGATCTGTTTCTCTGAATTCCCTTGTGAAAGCCTAACACTGCAAGATTATATTTTATAACTTGGCTAGTCATGTTGGCAGTAGAACAAGCTTTCAAATGATGCCCACCTGGCCCAGATTTCGATTTATAATGGGCTGTTTTTGGAATGCGGAAACAACAACAGTATTTGTGTGATGGCAGGGATGCAATGTTGTGTTCCAAACAAAACAACTACAAGTGTGTTTGCTCTAGTTCCTCAATGGCACAGCTAGGAGAGCTCAAAAAGCACTTTATGCAGTAGTTGAAGACTTATTTGTCATACAAATTCATTGAAATCACTAAAGAACTATGCACACTCAAACCCTTGACATTTTCTTTGTCTTATGTTGCACCTACTCCATATTTTCCAGGAATATCCATATCATGTTACTGAGTGTATCCAGAATATTTTCAAATTTCGTTATCAACAAATGCGGTGAAAAGTATAGTGAATGTAAAATGCACATAAAACCCACAGTATAATATTTGGATTCAGTCTTGTCAGGTGAACTGTTGTGTCCTCAACTTTGTTTGATAATTTTCTCCAAACTGTTCCCTTTCCATTGCTACCTTGCTCCTGCATACAGTATGCATTTCATATTTCTTCTGTATGAAACATTTAAATTTTGCCCTATCCATAAGCTAATTCCCACAAGTGTAAAGTGTTATTTTCTCAAAAATATAGACGCTTGGCCTACATTTTCTTAGCCCTTTTTCGTGATATCAAATTGGTAGTTACTGTCTTGTCCCAATGGCTGCAACTCCCGTAGGAACACGGGAGAGGTGAATGTCGAGAGCCATGCATCCTCCGAAACACGACACTGCCAAGCCGCACTGCTTCTTGACACACTGCCCACTCAGCCCGGAACCCAGCAGCACCAATGTGTAGGAGGAAACACCGTACAACTGGTGCCCGAAATCACAATGCAAGCGCCCAGCCCGCCACAAAGAGTCACTAGAGCACGATGAAACAAGGACATTCTGGCTGGCCATTTAATTTGCTCCTCCGTCTCTTTATCAAACTCCTCTTTGTATAATTGCAGCTGAGTAGTACCTACCAATCTGATGCATTGTATCATTGGCCTTGCCTTGCCTTGCCTTGCCTTAACCGTAAACTACCTTTCCACTCTCCTTTTTTAACAAAAACATGCCAGGATATGGCTCCACACTGGTAATCACTGATCCTTTTGGGACATGCATCTGAAATGTGGCATTGTAGAGCTTCCAAGAGCACAATGTTTACACTTTCCCTACGTCTGTCATTGCTGTTCACCAATTCCATCCATTACTCTGTTTGTGCTACTACCAATTTATTCAACCCCAAAATACATTGAGAGGATTGCCTCTCAGAGGGATTCAAAACAATATAATGACGGTTGTCCTATCTGTCACTGATCTGCTCCTGAAACCTGTGGAAATGTTCCCTTTTTATGCTATCCTGCTTTCAGCTGATGGTGGTGTTGGATGGCGGAGGGATGGAGTACTGAGAGTCAGTCCATCCCAGGGTTGTGTTTCCTGTCTGTTCCATCACCAACACATTGTCAGCTAACAATGGCCTTTTTACTGCTCTCAGACAGAACATGGGTTTTCTCTGTTATTACAGTCACATTCAGTAGGTGTGCTTTTGCCACATAGCTGTGTAATTTTGTACAAACAAATTGAGGTGAACAATGTGAGGACAGGGGTGTGAACATGTGTTTTTTTAACACACAAAGAGCCTGAATACCTGAGCAGTGTTTGAGTGGCCTATGGGCCCAATGGCTGTTAGGATGTGGTATTGTGTGACCGGTGGGCAGAAGAGCTCTGGCTGTCCGTGGGGAAACCCTCTGGGTCAAACCACAAATGGCTGGATCAGACAGACTATCACATGCCCCCTCCCTTTGCTGTAGCCTATCTCTCCGTTCCTCTCTCCCTCTCCATGCCCAGCATGCCAGATGACAGAGCTACCAGTTCTCTCCTGGCAGAGGGGCAGCTTTGCGCATCAAACAGCCTGGCCTCTTCCAAGACCCCGTCCATGTGTGTTAGTATGTACATGTAGGCTGCTACACAAACGCTCCTATTCACTGTGCTTCTCCAGAGAATACCAAATGTTCTCTTCAGGTCTGAGTGGGAGAAAATCCCCAAACTATTTATGGCCCTATGTGTTCCAAGAAAGTCCCCAAAATGTTAACGTTTCATTCATTCTCATTGTGATGGTTTCATTCGTCCCAGAGGCCACATCTGTAGATATAAGACATGTACAAAAGTTACAATTGACATTTACATTTTCTTATTTAACCTTTATTTAACTAGGCACAAGTCAGTTAAAAACCTATTTGGGTGCATGAACCGCTAGCGGGACACCTATGACAACATCCGGTTAAATTGCAGAGAGGGAAATTCAAAATACAAAAATCGTAATATTAGACATTCATGAAAATACAAGTCTCATACATCTTTTAAAAGCCTAACCTCTTGTTAATCCAACCGCTTTGTCAGATTTCAAAAAGGCTTTATGACGGAAGCATACCATGCGATTATCTGAGGACAGCGCCCCACGGCAAAATACTTTTTCAACTAGCACAGGCGTCACAAAATCACAAATAGCGATTAAATAAATCACTTACCTTTTGAAGATCTTCCTCTGTTCGCAATCACAAGGGTCCCAGCTACACAATGAATGGTCGTTTTGTTCAATAAAGTCCTTCTTTATATCCAAAATAATCAGTTTAGTTGGCTCCAATGATCTCAGTAATCCACTCGTTCAACATGCATACAAACGAATCCAAAAGGTTACCAGTAAAGTTCGTCCAAACAAGTAAAAAAATGTTTCTAATGAATTCTCAGGTACTCTAATATCTAAATAAACAATAATATTTAAGACGGAGAATAGTATGTTTAATAGAGAAGATAAATAATGAAGAGCGCGCACCTCAATCACGCGCCAACAAGACTACTTTTCTAATGAGAGACACCTTGTAGTTTTTCCAACTACTTGCTCATTTTTCAAAATACAAGCCTGAAACCCTTTCTAAAGACTGTTGACATCTAGTGGAAGTCATAGGAACTGCAAGCTGGGTCCTATCTATTTGTATTTCCCATAGCCTTGCACTGAAATGGCCTGTGACCTCAAAAAAATAAATTCTGCATGGATTTTCCTCAGGTTTTTGCCTGACATATCAGTTCTGTTATACTCACAGACATTATTTTAACAGTTATAGAAACGTCAGAGTGTTTTCTAACCATATGCAAGTATATGCATATCATAGCTTATGGGCCTGAGTAAAAGGCAGTTTACTTTGGGCACGTCAGTCATCCGAAATTCCTAACAAAAACCAGTCTCCAAACAGATTCTTATTTACAATGACGGCCTACCCCAGCCACTGCTGGGCCAATTGTGCACTGGCATATGGGACTCCCAATCACAGGCAGATGTGATGCAGCCTGAATTTGAACCAGGGACTGCAGTGATGCTTCCTGCACTGTGATGCAGTGCCTTAGACCGCTGCGCCCTTCCTATTAACACTAAATGGTACGTGGCTGTGGTTGTTTCAATGAATCCCAAAGAAAGCAAAAAGTAATTAGGCATATGAGGTTGTTATGAGCTCATTACTATTTTACCATGTAATGTCTTCATAAATATTAGGTAAACGGCGTACTGTAAAGTAAACCGTAGCCAATTTCTGCTGATTGGATCCAGTAGAAACAGCAGCGCTTACAATAGTGAGATGTGTAATGAATACCCACAGTATGGTAGCCTTTCTGGAAAAACATGTATTTACTTAACCCCAAAGTATAGCACATATGAAATAATTATATCTGTTGTATGTTCAATTCACCAAAGATTTTACCAATATACTAATGTCACCCTAGGTAGTTCCTATTCTGAAATTAATCATACATTAATTTATAAGTAAGATATATGAACAAATCTCAGCCCCCCCCCCTTCTCCGCATCTTTCCAGCACAGCCTGGAAGAGCTCTTCAGCACACCTGCCACCAATTAACTTAAAAGCAGTTTAAAGCCGTAATCTAGATGTATTTGTGCATGTAGCCGTCATGTTCGGTCTTTTTGCTGTGCTGTAGTCCAATCTTGGTATTATTTAGATGATCTCATCGTGGCCATGTGTAATGAAGCACTCCTTCAGTCTGACACTCTCAGCCATGCTGCTGCTTTTCTCCAATATCTTTTTTGTCCTACGCTAATCCACTCTGAGTAGACAGTTAGGATGTAATTTAATGGGCCCCTCCATTATAAAATTAGACATCTTTTGAGTGTGTAATTATTGCCCTTTAATCATTTGTTTCAGCAGAGAAAGAAATGGTGGAAATGTGACCTTTTTCAGTTGTGCTCTTCACAGGGTCATGGTGTCTGCTGTAAAATAATAGCAGGCTGAGAACTAGAGACTTAATCCTGCAGAGTTTGTACTCCAGCGAACCACAATGTTTCCATCGCCGCTCAGGCAAGCCCAACAGATCATACATACTGCTTCATTCATAATGTTCATACGCATGCAGACAAGGTTAACAGATCTTTGATATCACTTCATTTGTTAAGTGGATTGCCCACTTCCTCTTCAGAAACAGCTAAGACAAGGTGAACTGATCACATTGCATCATTTATAAAGGGACTGTTTTACATTTTTGGATTCTGCGCAGTGTTGCATCCTGCAACTGGGAGGAAAACGAATGGGTGAAATGATCCATCTCCTTGACATCATTGCTGGTCTCTGCCAGCCCTGCTGCAGTACCCACCCTGCATTTCCCTGTGTCTCCCTGCGTCTCCCTGCTTTAGCCTTGCAGCGGAGCCCAGAGCCTGGCAGGGTGGGTGTTGCTCTGTCAGTCAGCATGAAGGGCAGACGTAGAGCTACGCGGCCGAGCAGGGCATCAATCATAGCGCCAGGACACAGTGCCAGTGTAAACCTTTGATAAAGAATGTCGTTTTGAGCCGAAACCTCCGTCAAGGACTTATTAAAGACCTGACACGTTGTGATTAATGAGAGGTGCTGCTTCTGCCAAGTTGGGCCGCTACTGGAGGTGCTACTGCAGGGGGCGAGGGGGTGTACAGTACAGAAGATACTATAGGCCTACACATATGTAAATTAAGACACACATTAACATTATTTTTTTGTAGTCTGTGTTATGTATACTGCATTTATTCTCAGTAATAGGTCAAAGTGGTACCTTATGTAACATACATAGCCTTGCATTTTGAATAGCCACAAAGAGGAAAACCTGTGGTTCTTTTCAGCCTTTGACATTGCTTTTATTTACATTTTTGTCAATTAGCAGACACTTATCCTGAGCGACTTAGCAATTAGGGTCAAGTGCCTTGCTCAAGAGCACATTAACAGATTTTTCATCTCGTAGGATCAGTGATTCAAACCAGCGACCTTTCGGTAACTGGCCAAACTCTATGACCACTAGGCTATATGCAGAGCTAAATATTAAACATGACAGAGGGAAGTATCTTAGCCTGGACAATATAGCTGAGAAAGGGCGAGCACTGCCTCTATATTCCCCAAGAACCCCTGGTGTACTCTCCATGGCCTCATCATGGATACATACAAATAAACAACCATGTACTGTAACACTAAGCACTCACACACAATGGCATGAAGACATGCACATGAACACAGCCATGCATTACCACACTTACTCAGTAGAGACCACACATATACATGCATTCACTCACATAGGAGGGAAAAACAGACAGGCACAACTTTCCTTTTCTTGACGAGAGTGTTTGTCTAGCAGTCCCCAATTTGTTTGTAGATTCAATGCAGTGTGATATTAGAGTCCATTTCTCTTCCCCCCAGTAAGTGAAAACTAATAGAAGGGATGAGAGAAAAAAGAGCCAGTTGATGGATCAGTGGATCTGACACTCTCTAGAGTAGACAGAGGACAGGAAGAGCCATACAGCTTTTCTCAGTACTCATTCACTCTCATTCACTGACATCCTACCAGGCGCTTTACCAATGACCTGAGTTATGGACCTTCCTTCCAGTGTGTCGAGCATTATGGAAAGCTAAGAATTCATCCTCCTGCTCCTCCATCATTCTAATGCTGGAACATTGACTATTCTGAACTCCTGTGTTTTGATGGTGGAAACCTGGAGCAGTCAAGCTTCAGACTTTCACCTGGAGCACACTGCACTGATGTATTCTGACTACTCACAACCTAAACTCACTCCCTAGAGCCTGGGTGATCTATTTTTAAACATGCTCTCTGCCATTTTTATTTCTTGTTTTGCTGGAAGTGACTGTGTGCTGCACCTCATGGCTTATTGATGAACCCTCAGCTCAGTATAGATCTCCCCCAAACACCACTCTCTTGAGAGGGACCTCAAGACCTCTGGGTATTACTGCATCCATATTCCCCTGAAGCCGGGTGCAGTGAGAGTTGTGGTCGTCATGGTGGTCGTATTGATAGTCTTGATGGTGATGGTCATGATGGTGGTGGTCAGGATGGTGGTGGTCGTGATGGTGATGGTGGTTCTGATGGTGGCGGTCATGATGGCTTCGGGGACGGTCGAGGGTGAGGCCATGATGTTTTATGTTCCAGTCATTTTCCAGCCAGATAAGAGCTGTGGCTGGAGCACTGGCCTGATTGATCCAGTCAATAACTCGTATGTTAAATTTCATTTCTCTGTTCAGCGCAGACATCTGACATCAAGGGATCAATCTAAAGCAGAGGTTTTTGACGGGTGCTGCTTGATGCTGGTGGTTATTGTGTTGGTGGGTCAGGCTGGGCTCACTGATTGACAGCTCCTCTTATGCGAGTGCTTCCTGAAGCCGCCACTGAGCACTGGATGCTCAAACTCAGTGAGCCAGTCATGGCCAGGCAGCTAGAAAATACATATGCCACACTGCACTGATCCAGCTCTCCAATCTAGGGTTGTAGTTTTCCTAGTTTGTCCTCAGTTCCACGGCTCTGGTTTTGCTGTTATTGAGTGCAATGATTTCAGGGGGTTTCAGGGGGTTTGGGGACAGAGTTTCATGTGTATTGTCTGTGTTCTTTTTTACTGTGGGAGGATGATTATAGGAAGACCATGTTAAGATGACCGGTGTTCACTCAAAAATGCTGTGTTTTCTTGGTATGATGTTAGGATTACTGTAGAATGTGTTTCCATACGCATTATCTGATCAACTGCCTGTCTGAATGGGAATGTATATCTATATATAGGAGTGAGAGAGGGAGAAAGTGAGAAGGGAAGAGATGGAGAGATGGAGAGAGGGAGAGATGGGATGGCCTAGATTTGGAGCAGAGAAAGCCTGTATCGAAGCCTGTCTCTGACTGTGTAGTTGAAGTTAAGTGCTGTCTTCTCAGTAACATGTCTCTGTCTCCCAGTATGTGAGTGACTGAGTGACTTAGTGAACGTCACTCACTTCTATAAGATGATTTTGTTTGCCAAGTCTGAGCAAACGTTTCTACTATACTCTTAGAAAAAAAAAGGTTCCAAAGGTGTTCTTCGGCATTCCTCATAGGAGGACCCTTTTTGGTTCCAGGTATAACTTTTTTGGGTTCCATGTAAAATCCTTTCTGCAAAGGGCTCTATCTGGAACCGAAAAGGTTCTTCGAAGGGTTCTCCTATGGGGACAGCCGAAGAACCCTTTTAGGTTCTAGATAGATTAACTTTTTGGAAGAGTGTATACTTTGTGTAGATGCTCTATTCTGCATCCAAACTTGGAGAGCAACATAAAACAATGGAATGCCAGTCAAGCACACTGTGGCCCTGCAGTCTCTTTGTATTCATCTAGCATATTATAGAGTAATCATTTATAATTGTATAATCGTGTCATATTAGATATTGTCTTAGATATTGCCTTGCATGGTTAGAATTTTCTAAAGTTATTTAGCTAATCATAATATGAATTACTAGATTAATTGTTTAATTTGCTGAGAGGCACCTACATTGCCTTGGGAGAATATGGAGTTAATATGTGCAGTCATGGATGTAAATGGAGACATCATGTTATTAGAATAAATGAGTTTGTTTGTGAGATGGGGGCAAAACACAGAGGCAGCCATGCATTCAACTCATTGACAGTGGCTGCCGATAATGAAAGGCAAAGCTATTTATTCCAATCCATCCATACAGGATTGCTGTCAGCCTCCCTGATGGATGGGGGAGAAGAAAACAGCTTCCATCTCCTATACCAAGAGGGAGGGAGGGATAGAGAGGAAAGGAGTGGAGGAAGGGAGGGAGAGAGGGAGGAGGAGTGAGAAAGCAAAGAGCATAAACATTCCTCGATAACTACCCACAAAAACCCCGCACCCCAGCCATATACACACAAACACACAAAACCACCCCCAGGGCAACACACCTCCCACTGTTTATAAAGCTTTGAGGAGGACAGATGAGGGAAAGTGTGTCTCTCCTCAGTCCTCTGAGCTGTAGACAGGTGTTAGCTCATTGAACAGATACCTGCTACTGGGAGGTAGACACACAGTACTCCCTTCCCCTGACTCCACTGTCCTGTCTCATTTAACAAAAGAGCTAACACTGAGGTCCATACCACCCTGGGCTGTCCACGCCTCAGAGAGAACAGCACATAATGCCCACAAGTCAAAACATTTGTATTGGATCCTGTTATTACAGTACTTTACAAGTTAGCATGCAAGAGTGCACTTGAAGTATCAATTGGATTGGTCAAATACATGTTGATAAATGGCATCATAATGTGCATTCAACCAATATCAAGCAAGGCTCATCTCATAGCAGTTTCCCTGGTAATACTCTGTGGTATGAATGTCTGATCAACATAAACCTTACGTTGTATACTGTATGCATGACACAACTCAACCAGTGATATGACTGTGTCATATGGCTGGTTGACTCCCATGTGGTTTTAATCTTCAGTAAGCCTCTGGTGGTGAGCTCATTCATTCCCACTAGTCCGTTTGAGGGCTTTTTAAGAGTGAAGAAGCAGCTCCGAGCTCGCTAATATGACAACCTATCGGAATTAAATGTCTGTGCCTAAACGTCACAGGAAGTGATCGATGATTTCAATTTTTTTTTATTCTTTTGGTTTTCTCCATTTAACTTTGCACTGATCTCCCGGGTTGACAGTGTAAAGGATAGGAGTGATGATGCATTGAGTGTTGAATCAATGCGTCACTCCAAACCTCTGCTGAGTTGTAACAGCTATGCTGAGTGATGTTTCCTGCACAAGAATGGATTCCATAAGGAGCAGGTTTCCTCTTACACAAAGATTTTGATGACTCATCTACTATTACTCTTATTAATATCTGCACCCAGAACCAAATTCAGTCTCTAAAGCGACTTCAAATCAAATCGTATTTGTCACATTCATACACCAGGTGTAGACCTTACAGTGAAATGCTTACTTACAAGCCGTATCCAACAAGATAATAACCCCAAACAGTAAGAGATAAAAGTAATACATAATTCAAGACCAGCAGTAAAATAACAGTAGCAAGGCTATACACAGGGGGTACCGGTACAGAGGCAATGTGCGGGGGCACCGGTGTCGAGGTAATATGCACATATAGGTAGAGTTATTAAAGTGAATATGCATAGATAATAACAGAGAGTAGCAACAGCATAGTGGGTAGCCATTTGATTAGATGTTCAGGAGTCTTATGGCTTGGGGGCAGAAGCTGTTTAGAAGACTCTTGGAACTAGACTTGGCGCTCCGGTAACGTTTGTCGTGCTGGTAGAGAGAGAAGAGTCTATGACTAGGGTGGCTGGAGTCTTTGACAATTTTTAGGGCCGTCCTCTGACACCACCTGGTATAGAGGTCCTGGGTTGTCAGGAAACTTGGCCCCAGTGATGTACTGGGCCGTATGCACTACCATGTAGTGCCGTGCGGTCAGAGGTCGAGCAGTTGCCATACCAGGCATTGATGCAATCCTTCAGGATGCTCTCGATGGTGCAGCTGTAAAACTCAGGATCTGAGAGCCAATGTCAAATATTTTCAGTCTCCTAAGGGGAGAGACTGTCGTGCCCTCTTCACAACTGTTTTAGTGTGTTTGGACCATGTTAGTTTGTTGGTGATGTGGACGCCAAGGTACTTGAAGCTCTCAACCTGCTCCACTACAGCCCCGTCGATGAGAATGGGGGCGTGATCGGTCGTCCTTTTCCTGTTGTCCACAATCAACTCCTTTGTCTTGATCGCGTTGAGGGAGAGGTTGTTGTCCTTGCACCACACGGTCAGGTCTCTGACCGCCTCCCTATAGGCTGTCTCATCGTTGTCAGTGATCAGGCCATCCACTGTTGTGTCATTGGCAAACTAAATGATGGTGTTGGAGTCGTGCCTGGCCGTGCAGTCATGAGTGAAGAGGAAGTACAGGAGGGGACTGAGCACGCACCGCTAAGGGGCCCCCGTGTTGAGGATCAGAATGGCAGATGTGTTGTTCTCTACCCTTATCACCTGGGGCGGCCCGTCAGGAAGTGTTTAGTCCCAGGGTCCTTAGCTTAGTGATGAGCTTTGAGGGCACTATGGTGTTGAACGCTGAGCTGTAGTCAATGAATAGCATTCTCACATAAGTGTTCATTTTGTCCAGGTGTGAAAGGGCAGCTGGGCAGCTCTCGGCTGTGCTTCCCTTTGTAGTCTGTAATAGTTTGCAAGCCCTATCACATCCGACTAGCATTGGAGCCGGTTTAGTACAATTCTATCTTAGTCCTGTATTGACGCTTTGCCTGTTTGATGGTTTGTCGGAGGGCAGAGCGGTATTTCTTATAAGCTCCTTGAAAGCGGTAGCTCTAACCTTTAGCTCAGTGCGAATGTTGGATGTAATCCATGGTTTCTGGTTGAGGTATGTACGTACAGTCACTGTGGGGACAACGTCATCGATGGACCTATTGATGAAGCCAGTGTCTGATGTGGTGTACTCCTCAATGCCATCAGAAGAATCCTGGAACATATCCCCATCTGTGATAGCAAAACAGTCCTGTAGTTTAGCATCTGCTTCATCTGACCACTTTTTTGTTGACTGAGTCGCTGGTACTTTCTTCTTTTATTTTAGCTTGTAAGCAGGAATCAGGAGGATAGAATTATGGTCAGATTTGCTAAATGGGGGGCGAGGGAGAGCATTGTACCCATCTCTGTTTGTGGAGTAAAGGTGGTTGAGAGTTGTTTTCCCTCTGGTTACACATTTAACATGCTGATGGAAATTAGGTAAAACTAATTGAAGTTTCCCTGCATTAAAGTCCCCGGCCGCCTCTGGATGAGCGTTTTCCTGTTGGCTTATAGTGGTATACAGCTCATTGAGTGAGGTTTTAGTGCAAGCATCAGTATATGGTCGTCTGTAGACAGCTACGGAAAATACAAATGAAAACTCTCTAGGTAGATTATGTGGTCTACAACTTATCATGAGATACTCTACCTCAGGCAAGCGATACCTCGATACTTCCTTAGATATCGGCACGGGCTGTGGTTTACAAATATATGTAGGCTGCCACCCCATGTCTTACCAGAGGCTGCTGTTCTACTCTGCCGATAGAGTGTATAACCCGCCAGCTGTATGTTATTAATGTTGTCGTTCAGCCACGACTCGGTGAAACATAAGATATTACAGTTTTTAATGTCCCGTTGGTAGGATATACGTGCTCTTAGGTCGTCACATTTATTTTCCAGCGATTTACCTTTGGCTAACAGTACAGATGGCAAAGGCAGATTATCCACTCGTCGCCTGATCTTCAATAAGGCTCTCCAATCTCCTTCCACGAAATCTCAGTTTCTTTGTTCAACGAATGACTGGGATGAGGACCTGTTCGGGTGTTTGGAGTATATCCTTTTCGTCCGACTCATTAAAGCAACATTCTTTGTCCAATTCAAGGTGAATAATTGCTGTTCTGATGTCCAGAAGCTCTTTTTAGTCTTAAGAGACAGTAGCAGCAACATTATGTACAAAATAAGTTACAATCAATGTGAAAAAACAGACAAAATAGCATTGTTGGTTAAAGAGCCAATAAACAGCAGCCATCCTCTCTGGTTCCATGACTTATATGCATGCATATATTTTATGTATGGATGGTCCCGGGAATCAAACCTACTATTCTGGTGTTGCAAGCGTCATGCTCTACCACGGAGGAGCGGGGAAGGGCAGGAGCATTACATCAGAAACATGGATTTGAACCTCATCTTCATCATTTTCAGCTTCCTGATCATCCTTCATGACGATTACAGTATTTCTAACATGGAGGAACTTTTTCATGCTGTGTGTCTCTTTCCTGGGTAGGAATGTCATTACCTCTCCAGGAACGATGACTTCCATCTCCCAGTTGTACCTCACGTGTCAGGGTACTTTCATATGCTGTTTTAGCTTCAAACGAATCCACACGCTTTAGGTTAGACTCATGTCGGTGTGTTTTCACACTTGGCTTTGAAGCTGCTGCAGCTTCCCACTGGGCACAGACGTCATTTCAACGTCTAGATTTGTTTTACATTTGGTTCAGTTGTCAACTAACCTGAACTAAACATGAAATCAACAGAAAATGTCACCCTGCCATTGGATTTAGGTTACAAAAAGACCCTTACGTTGGTGACTTATTTCAAATCCAATCAGTTTTCCACGTTTATTCAATGTCCTCATATTGATTGTTTTGGTTGAAATTACATGGGAACGTTGACTCAACCAGTTTTTGTCCAGTACGTTATGCTTTCCACCGCTCATTTCTAATGATGGGCCTAACCGACTTCATCACAAAACATTATTGAAGTGAAGTTCGCTCATTTCTGGAACACCATTACATCTCCCCATTTTCGTAAGGTTATGTATTAAACACTAAATATTCCCTCGTAAATTACCTGACAAAGACCGTAACATGAATATCCCAGTCGTCTCTCTGGGAAATGACATTTTCAAGGAGATGAATCAGTCAGTCTTAATAGGGAAAAACTCATTAACATGGCATTAATTCCTTTAAGAGGGATATTGGAAACAAATAGCTTTTTCTCTGGGTTTGACTTGGAGCCAATACCCTGCTCTTCAAGGGATGTGAATCAGCGTACATTCTGCCAAAATACTAAGGAGATGCTAATAATGAATTGAACATATGTCTAGGTCTATGTTTTCTCTGTATCGCCTCTTTCTCTCTCTCACTCATCTCTATCTCCCCCTATCAGAAGTTGATTGGTGCCTTCTGTCTGTGTTGTGACTGCTGTGTGCTAGCTCTTCTCTGTAATTAGCCAGGAGAATAAAGGCTAGGTTAATGGATCGTCAAACTGGGACGATTAGTGCTGCCTGTCACTACTTTTGAGTTACTTTAACAGATAGAGGAAGTCGTTTTTGCGAATCTGTCTGCCAAGGACTTTTCCATCCCTGCAGGTTTGTGTGTGTTAACGTTTGTGTCTATTGGTGTGAATTAATGTTTGTGTGTGTTTGTATGTGCATGTCTACAAGGGTGTGTGTGTGCATGTGGGGGTCATCGTTGTCTCGGTAAAAAAAATTTTTTTTAGTGTAGGCCTAAATAGTTATTGCGTTAGCACCTTTTTGGATTGAGGTACATTCATAATTTATAATCCATTTATCCAAATCTAACAGCACATTTACACAGCTGGGTTTGCTCTGAAGCAATCCAGGTGAAGGACCTTGAGCCAAGGGCACAGCAGACAGCAGCTTAGGGGAGGGGACATTGGGGGGTTAGAGGAGACAGCCAGTCCCAGGTCCAGCTCCTCTGCTGGCCTCACAGTAATGATCTAGACCTGCCCAGTTACTGACCAACTTGTCCCCCCCTACTAGGTTACGGGTCCCACAAAAACCATACACCATGGCTGATTGTTTTGGTAATAGAGGGAAGTTTGAACTGGGTAGATGAACTATACTGAACAAAAATATAAACGCAACATGTAAAGTACTAGTTCCATGTTTCATCAGCTGAAAAAAAACGGGGTGACAGGGTAGCCTAGTGGTTGGAGCGTTGGACTAGTAACCGGAAGGTTGCAAGTTCAAACCCCCGAGCTGACAAGGTACAAATCTGTCGTTCTGCCCCTGAACAGGCAGTTAACCCACTGTTCCTAGGCTGTCATTGAAAATAAGAATTTGTTCTTAACTGACTTGCCTGGTTAAATAAAGGTAAAAAAAAGAAAAAAAAAGAAATGTTCTATATGCACTAAAAGCTTATTTCTCAAAAATGTTGTGCACAAATTTGTTAACATCCCTGTTAGTGAGTATTTCTCCTTTACCAAGATAATCCATCCACCTGATAGATGTGGCATATCAAGAAGCTGGTTAAACAGAATAATGATTACACAGCTGCACCTTGTGCTGGGGACAATTAAACTACAAAATGTGCAGTTTGGTCACACAATACAATGCCACATATGTCTCAAGTTTTGAAGGAGTAATTTAATATTATTTTCTCTACCATAAGCCACCTCCAACATCGTTTTAGAGAACGTGCATATTTATATTTTCGTTTAGTGTAGATTGATCACTATATCAAAGACAGCTATGAACTATCTCCCTGTGTATGAACAAAGTTGTAATGAGCACGAGGGGAGACAGAGCTGGTTTCAAGTGCAGGGCATAGCAGGTGTTTATTGCAAAGGACCACAGGAGGAAGCCGGTAGCTGGGTCCAGGGGCAGGCAGATGGTCATACACAGGGGGTCCAAAAGTTCAACAGTACAGGCAGGGAAAATGGCTAGTAACGTAGTCCGGGAGATCAGGCAATACGTAGATGACAGGAAATCCGATAGGCTAAAGTACAGGCAGGAATATGCAAAAGGCAACGTTAGTGAGGCAGGCAAAAACTATCATACACAGGAGGCATAACTCACGGGAAAAACAGAGCTCTGAAAGACTTGTGTCACAAAACAAACAATACCTCACAGGAATTGGGTGCAAAGAACTGAACTAAATAGTGTGTGAACAAGTGATTCGAATTCAGGTGATTGGGATCTGGAGAGTGAGCTGTGTTCAGGGGATCTATGTGTTTGAGGGTGTGAGTTGGAAGCAGACATTACAAAAGTCGGTAATGAGAACTACAGAAGTTTAACTGATTTGTGATGTACAGATGTAGGATCTCAATTTGATCACTCTTTTGTTGCTGAGAATTTTCCTGCATAGCAGGATATGCAAACTTGTAGTGTATTTGAGTTTTAAAGATTTCTAAAGTTTGTAATTGCCCCTAACGAAAAATGTATCAAACCCTACAAAATTGTCCATTAATTATAATAATTCTTGTTTATATCCTACATCTGCACCCTGCTTTTACAGTGATGTGTGGGGATTGATGTTGAGTGATGTGGTAGGCCTTTGCTCTGGCAATGGCTCCTGTTGCTGCCTTCCGTCTGGTCTGGTCAGTGTGTGTCCAGCAGGGATGGTCTGCCTAGGCTGGCTAACCACTGCTGTGGAGATGAATGGACATATTGGGTACTGTGGCTCAGATGGATGGGCCAGTCCAGCCTGGTGCCACTGGCAGCTGGTGCCATGCCGTTGCCATGGTGAGAGACTGTGGGCAGAGCTAGACGCTGTCTGTGGTGGTGTGCATTATGTGTTTGTGTTTGTGTTTGTGTGTGTGTGTGTGTGTGTGTGTTGGAGTGTCAGTGTAGTATGTGTTAGTGTGTGGGAGTCAAGTGAGTGTGCAAAGGGCCAATGCAAGACAGTGCAAAAAAAGGGGATCAATGCAAATAGTCCAGGTAGCAATTTGATTTATTTTTTTGCAGTCTTATAGCTTGGGGGTAGAAGCTGTTCAGGAGCCTTTTGGTCCCACACTTGGCGCTTCGGTACCACTTGCTGTGCAGTAGCAGAGAGAACAGTCAATGACTTGGGTGGCTGGAGTCTTTGACAATAGTAGGGCCTTCCTCTGACACGGCCTGGTATAGAGTTCCTGAATGACAGGGAACTCGGCCCCAGTGCCATACCAAGTGGTGATGCAACCAGTCAACATGCTCTCAATGGTACAGTTTGTGAGGATCTGAAGGGGCCCATGCCAAATCTTTTCAGCCTCTTGAGAGGGATGAGGCATTGTCATGCCCTCTTCGCGACTGTGTTGGTGTGTTTGAACCATGATAGGTCCTTAGTAATGTGGACACAAAATAACTCAGTTTCCTGTAGTCCATGATCAACTTATTTTTTGTGCTGACGATGAGGGAGAGAGAGGTTGTTGTCCAATCACCACACTACCAGGTCTCTGACCTCCTCCATATAGGCTGTCTCATTGTCATCGGTGATCAGGCCTACGGCCATGGAATCGGGCATGGCCAGGCAGTTGTGAGTGAACAGGAAGTACAGGAGGGGACTAAGCATGCATTCCTGAGGGGCCCCTGTGTTGAGGGTCGGTATGGCAGATGTGTTGTTGCCTACCCTCACCACCTGTGGATGGCCCGTTGGGAAGTCCAGGATCCAGTTGCAGGGGGAGGTGTTCTAGACCCTTTGCTATGTGATGAGCTTGGAGGGTACTATGGTGTTGAATGCTGAGCTGTAGTCAATGAACAGAATGACATAGGTGTTCCTTTTGTGCATGTGGGAAAGGGCAGTGTGGAGTGCAATAGAAATTGCGTCATCTGTGGATCTGTTGGGGTGGTATGCATATTTAATTGGGTCCAGGGTGTCTGGGATGATTGTGTTGATGTGAGCCATGACCAGCCTTTCATAGCATGTCATAGCTACAGATGTGAGTGCTACAGGGCAATACTCATTTAGACAGGTTACCTTGGTATTCTTGGGCACAGGGACTATGGTGGTCTGCTTGTAACATGGTGGTCTGCTTGTAACATGTAGGTATTACAGACTGGGTCAGGGAGAGTTTGAACATGTCAGTGAAGACACTTGGCAGCTGATCTGCGTAAGCTCTGAGTTTGTGAAAGTTAACCCGTTGAAAGGTATGTCGTGGAAAATTGAGTACTGAGAGAGACATGGTCATTTCTTTAAACAATCATCTTTTTTAATATCGATTCATTATTGCAATAATGAGGCAGGTCGATCCCACACCCTTGAGTGTTGGTCCGAGTAACCTAACCTTTACACAGCTGCAGAGTACTATATATATAGCTGACATTAACAATGCTCAGTCATGGTTGGTTCAATCCCCCTCATGCAGACCAACGAGCGTAAGTCACTCTAGGTTCATATTGTCGTTATCTGCACTTGGGTTGTTGTCTTAACCCCTCCCTAGCTATGTTACATGTTACATTACCGTGTAGTTTACCAATTAAATGGTCTGACGGAGATGTGGACATACTCGGTACACAAATCCCAAAAGAAAGAAATGGTCTCACTCCAACATATTTTTATAGAAAGTTAGTAAAAAGAGATAAGATCTTGCTACCATGGAAAGGAAAAGACCGGTCTATTTGTGGAAAATCACCCTGATTAACTCTTTAGTCATATCACCGGTAACCGATTTGCTTATGGTATTGCCTACACCTAGTGAGCTGCTTTTTAAATTATATGAACAAAAAATATTACGTTTAATTTGGAATGGCAAGCCAGACAATTAAAAGGGCCTATTAATATAACGAATAGAAAGGATACAAATTATTAAAGCATTAGACCTCTCACTAAAGGCATCAGTCATACAAAAGTTCTACATAAATCCAAACTGGTTCTCTAGTAAATTGGTAAGAATGTCTCATCCTATGTTCAAGAATGGTCTTTTTCCCTTTATTCAGATTATACCTATTCACTTTCCGTTGTTTGAAAAGGAAATAATCTCCATAATTTCAGTTTAATCGACCTGAAAAGACAGAACAAATAATACATCAAATATTGTGGTTAAACTCAAATATATTAATTGATAAAAAAATTATTTTATTTTAAACAAGGTATCTTTTTAGTGAATGATATAAATAGTACTGGTGGAGTTATGTCACACATGTAGCTAACACAGACATATGGAAATGTCTGCTCTACCCAAAATTACAACCAACTAATTGCAGCATTACCATAAAAATGGAAGAGGCAAGTAGAAGGGGAAAAAAGTAAGAAACTTGTATGTCAGCCCTGTATTAAAGAACATAAATGGTTAAAGAAAAGTGTGATAAATAAAAACATATACCAATTTCATTTAAGGACCAAAAAACTGCCAGCGGTGCCATATAAATTGCAAAATAGTTGGGAAGACATTTTCGATGTAACCATTCCATGACACCTGAATTGATACATAACAACGCCAGATTCAAAACTTCAAATTTTTCAATTTAAATTACAATACAAAATTCTTGCAACCAATAGAATGTTATATATATGGGGGATACAATCTTCCCAGCTCGGCAGATTTTGCTGTGAGGAGGTAGAGTCATTAGATCATTTATTTTGGTGTTGTCCATATGTAGCTCGTTTTTGGTCATATGTCCAGGAATGGCTGAAGAATTGCAACATTTGCCTTGAACTAATGCTGCAGATAGCAATACTGGGGGATTTGAAAAGCCATAGTCAATTAATCAATAATATAACAATTATTTTAGCAAAAGTGTTTATTTTTAATTTACAATCTGTGGAATTTATGATAATTGAAAGGTTCAGTACTTTTGTGAAGCATCACAGCACAGAAATCCAAAATGGATGGTGTTGAGAGACAGATGGGAGGGATTGAATGGAGCTGAAGGGTGGGACTAATAAGAACCAATGTACGGGGTCTGTAAAATGTATATAGGTTCAGAACTGTTGTGAAATAGCACAGTTACAAATAGAAATCAAACTGGATGGACATCAGAAATAGAGGACGGACTAAAAACAAACAAAATGTAACTATTGTATACTATATTGTGCCTGTAAAATGTGTATAAACTGAAGGTAGAAGCCTAAGTGTTTATTAGTTTACTCCAATTGGGAGAAGGGTGGTAGGGTTTGCGGGGAATAAAGGTATATTCTAAAAAAAAAAGTATGTATATCTATATGTATGCATATGTGTGCATATTAAAGATATGGGGGATTGGACATGATAAATGTGTAACGGCCATTGTTGGTGGAAGAAGGTGAGGACCAATGCGCAGCGTGGTAAGTGTCCATATTGATAATTTATTATCAGGAGAACACTAAACAAAATAACAAAGGAGAATGAACGAAATGAAACAGTCCTGTCTGGTGTAGACACAAAACAGAAAACAATCACCCACGAAACACAATAGAAAACAGGCTACCTAAATATGGTTCTCAATCAGGGACAACGATTGACAGCTGCCTCTGATTGAGAACCTGACCAGGCCAAACACAGAAATAGCAAATCATAGAAAAACTAGAACCCCCCCCCCCCAAAGGTGCGGACTCCGGCCGCAAAACCTAAACCTATAGGGGAGGGTCTGGGTGGGCTTCTGTCCGCGGTGGCGGCTCTGGCGCGGGACGTGGACCCCACTCCACCCTAGTCCTTCTCCGCCTCTTTACCCACCTCCGTAGCCTCTTTAACGTGGCGACCCTCGCCTCGGACCGGAGACCCAAGCCACGGGTCCCGAATAGACGGGAGATTCCGGCAGCACCGGAGTGAAGGGCGATTCCGGCAGCGCCGACGTGACAGGCGGCTCTGGCAGGTCAGGACAGACGGCAGACTCTGGCAACTCCGGACAGACGGGAGACTCTGGCAGCTCCGGACAGACGGGAGACTCTGGCAGCTCCGGACAGACGGGAGACTCTGGCAGCTCCGGACAGACGGGAGACTCTGGCAGCTCCGGACAGACGGGAGACTCTGGCAGCTCCGGACAGACGGGAGACTCTGGCAGCTCCGGACAGACGGGAGACTCTGGCAGCTCCGGACAGACGGGAGACTCTGGCAGCTCCGGACAGACGGGAGACTCTGGCAGCTCCGGACAGACGGGAGACTCTGGCAGCTCCGGACAGACGGGAGACTCTGGCAGCTCCGGACAGACGGGAGACTCTGGCAGCTCCGGACAGACGGGAGACTCTGGCAGCTCCGGACAGACGGGAGACTCTGGCAGCTCCGGACAGACGGGAGACTCTGGCAGCTCCGGACAGACGGGAGACTCTGGCAGCTCCGGACAGACGGGAGACCCTGGCAGCTCCGGACAGACGGGAGACCCTGGCAGCTCCGGACAGACGGGAGACCCTGGCAGCTCCGGACAGACTGGAGACCCTGGCAGCTCCGGACAGACGGGAGACCCTGGCAGCTCCGGACAGACGGGAGACTCTGGCAGCTCCGGACAGACGGGAGACTCTGGCAGAGCTGAGCAGGCGGGAGCACCTGTATGAAGGAGACTGAGAGACAGCCTGGTGCGGGGGGTTGCCACCGGAGGGTTGGTGCGTGGAGGTGGCACCGGATAGACCGAACCGTGAAAGCGCACTGGAGGTCTCGAGCACCGAGCCTGCCCAACCTTACCTGGTTGAATGTTCCCCGTAGCCAGGCCAGTGCGGCGAGGTGGAATAGCCTGCACTGGGCTGTGCTGGCGAACCGGGGACACCATGCGGCTCACGGCATAACACGGTGCCTGCCCGGTCCACCTCTCTCCATGGTAACCACGGGGAGTTGGCTCAGGTCTCCTCCTACCTGACTTAGCCACACTCCCCGTGTGCCCCCCCCAATACATTTTTGGGGCTGCCAGCCGTGTTCCCTCAAAGTGCTGGCTCGCTTTACCAGCTGCCTCCACTCTCCTGGCTGCCTCCACCTGTTCCCATGGGAGGCGATCCCTTCCAGCCAGGATCTCCTCCCATGTGTAACAACCCAGAATGTCCTCCCATGTCCATTCCACCTTATAGTGCTGCTCCTGCTGCTGCTGCCTGTTACCTGCTGCTGCCTGTTCCTTTGGTGGTGGGTGATTCTGTAACGGCCGTTGGTGGTGGAAGAAGGTGAGGACCAATGCGCAAGGTGGTAAGAGAACACTAAACAAAATAACAAAGGAGAATGAACGAAACGAAACAGGTGGTGTAGACACAAAACAGAAAACAATCACCCACGAAACACAATAGAAAACAGGCTACCTAAATATGGTTCTCAATCAGGGACAACGATTGACAGCTGTCTCTGATTGAGAAAACAATGACATAATTGACAACCTTACCAGGCCAAACACAGAAATAGCAAATCATAGAAAAACTAACATAGACACCCCACCCAACTCAAGCCCTGACCATACTAAAACAAAGACATAATAAAAGAACTAAGGTCAGAACGTGACAGCATGGACATGAAAGCAACAATCTTTCCTCAATTTTAAGCTGATCCACCCCTTTAAAAATATAGGAAGCTTGGTCACGAAAATCAGAAAAGCAATCAAATTAATCGTTTACCTTTGATGATCTTCGGATGTTTTCACTCACGAGACTCCCAGTTACACAACAAATGTTCCTTTTATTCCATAAAGATTATTTTTAGATCCAAAATTTCCTCCGTTTGTTTGTCGCGTTATGTTCAGAAATCCACAGGAAAGAGCGGTCACGACAATGCAGACAAATTCCAAATAGTTTCCATAATGTCCACAGAAACATGTCAAACGCTTTTTTTTATAATCAATCCTCAGTTTGTTTTTAAAATATATAATCGATAATATATCAACCCGCAAATGTCTTTCACAGTAGGAGAGGGAAAAGCAATACCTATCCAAACTAAGTTGCGCGAGCAAAACTCATGTGACCACTTGGCTCATTTTTCAAAATAAAAGCCTGACACTATGTCTGAAGACTGTTGACACCTTGAGGAAGCGATAGGAAAAGGAATCTGGTTGAAATCCCTTTAAATGGAGCAAAGGGAGGCTAAGGAACATGGAGTTTTCAAAATAGAAGCCACTTCCTGCTTTGATTTTCCTCAGAGTTTCGCCTGCAATATCAGTTCTGTTATACTCACAGGCAATATTTTGACAGTTTTGGAAACTTTAGAGTGTTTTCTATCCCAATCTGTCAATTATATGCATATTTTAGCATATGGGCCTGAGAAAAAGACCATTTGGGAACGTTATTTTCCCAAACATAAAAATAGTGCTCTCTAGCTGAAAGAGGTTAAGAAAATATTGACCAAATAAACTAAAGTAAAAAATTATAAAAAAGTAACACAATAAAAATAACACAATAAAATAACAATAATGAGGCTATATACAGGGGCTACCGGTACTGAGTCAATGTACGGGGGTGCAGGTTAGTCGAGGTAATTTGTACAGTATATGTAAGTAGGGTTGAAGTGACTGCATTGATAATAAACAGCGAGTAGCAGCAGTGTACAATGTAAATAGTCTGGTGGCCATTTGATTAATTGTTCAGCAGTCTTATGGCTTGGGGGCAGAAGCTGGGTAGAAACTGTTAAGAGACACCTGAGATGGGACTGCTGCAGCAGATGAGATAACACTTTAAACACTGAAAGACAAACTTGTGCAAATTGTTGTCTCTTGGGCATTGTGTAAGCAGATTAACACGCTGTTGCTGGGTTGCTGTCTGTTTGTATTTTGAAGCAGACTGAAGTTTGATGATATCTGTCTCCTGCAATCCTCCACACCTCCCTGTCTAAATGCTCACCAGTAGTTTTAATGAGTTCTCCCTCGTAGATTTCCCAGACTGCCTCTCGACACACCTTGAGTGAGTGTGTGTTATCCCTTGCAGCAGGTGAGATTGAGGGACTGTGGTGGCTGCCGATCGGTAAACAAAGCATTCAGCATTAGAGAGCGATTCAATTAAGGTTAATTGAATAGTTCACAACGTCTGGGGCTTCAGCTCTCTCTCTCTCTTTTTCCTTTCCTCACTTAATTTCTCTCCCTCTCTCTTCTCTTCTTCCCCTCTCTCTCTCACGCTCTCTCACTCACTCACTCTCACTGTCTCGCTGTCTAATTGAAGAATGGCTAGGCTTAACTCATACGTCATCCTTCCTCATCCTTCCTCTCCCTCCTCTCCTCCTTCCTCTCACTCCTTCAATCTCTTCAATCCTCGGGATCTTGTCTCAGTAGCCATGCCTGTCTGTTTCCTGGTCTTCCCAGGTATTACGGACCTTTATTAGATAGATAGAGGCACACATCTTCTCTATTCCCTCATTTCATATCCCCCCCTCCTGTCACACTCTTGCCCATCGTGAATCAACACTTGTCTCTCACAGCTTTGTGCTCTTGCATGTATGGTTTCAGAAAATAGTGATTATAAGCCGTCACAGTGTCATCTTTTGAGACACTTCGGGAAAATAAAGTGATTTTCTTAGCCTTAAGACGCGAGAAAGTAAAATGTGTGGGACAAATTTACATAGCGAGATAGATAAGAGATGTGTCTACAGTGTAGGCATGACTGCGGAAGTCCCAATTCCTGGAGTGGTTGTTGAAAATGTACAGTAGTCTGTGTTGGCAAGTATTGTGCAACAGCTGCAGCTGACAGTGAAGTGATGAGTGAAGGGGTGAGCTGTTTCCTCCTGCTCAATGTGACTGATGATAGCACCCTAAGCAGAGCATACTGTAGCTCTAGTGTAAAAACTGTTGAGTCTGGATTGTCATTAAATGTTGGAAGTAAGTGGCTTGTGCTAATTAAGCATAATAAGCACTTGGGGAGACAAACAACTATTAATCCAAACCCCATAGAATACAGACAATGTAAAATGTAGATGAGTGTTATAGAGCAGCAGAGCGGGGTCCGGCGAGACCCCTATCAATTAACACATAAATAGAGGTAGATATATATCTTTCATAGGGCTATTACCTTTGTGTTTTGTTTGGTGTCTGATTGAAATTGACAAGGGATGCAACTGAATCAGAATTGCAGAAGTGTAGGATATGGTCTAGTGGCCAACATTGTCAATTATACATGCTCTATATATATCCATATTTAGGACGGTAGGTTATTTCTGCACAACTGATAGTTGAAGTATCAAATGATTACATTTTGCGAGTTTGGCATGGTAAGTAACACAGTGGTCAACTCTAGATAACAGCAGAATTCCTCTCCCTGGGTGGGCACCAGAAGCTTTAGCGAGCTAACTGTAACTGTAGCTGTGGTCTTTATAGCTGTGGTCAAGTGTCTGTCTTACAGATGTAGGATCTTAATTTGAGCCAGTTGGCTGAGGCAGGAAAATAATCCTGCAGCAACAGGAAATGTGAATTATAATTAAAGGACATTTTTGTAGGGGTTGATACAATTTCTGTAAGGGAAAATCAAGCCTGAAATTTCAAAGTGGAAATTACATATTTAAGACGCCTTTCTAAACCTCAAATACACTGCAAGTTTTGCATTTCCTGCATCGCAGGAAAGTTCTCCTGCAACAGGGTGATCAAATAAGATGGGCAGGCAGGCGGTCCAGGCATACAGACAGGCAGTCAAGGCGTCACTGGATTCAGTCAGAGCTGCATACTGTATCAAACAGGCATCAAACAAAGCAGTGCATATGTAGGAAGATTCACTTTCTCTTCCACCAGCTGTGACTCCATTAAGGCCTTGGCTGCCTGGTGCTGTGGCCCATCTGCTCTGCCTCTGTGTCTCATGGTGCTGCCTGGACCAGAATGTCACGCTGTGGACACAACGCACCATGTTGGTGCCTGGTTGGCACAGCTAATGCCCAGCTAATGCACACAGTGCAACACACATTAGATCTGCAGTGCTGGGAATGTGTTGGACATAGGCTAAGAGCCCCGGGGAGAGAAGTAGGGTAACTGACAATTATGATTGGAGGATGATAGGAGGTGTGGTACAGCTCTCTTACGTTGATAAAGTAACCTTATTTTGGTATTAGTCGGAGGAAACAAGGCCTGAGTGCTTGGTTGTGTAGTCATATGATGTGCTCTGGTAGCTGTGGACTAAGGAGTAATGGAGACAGGATCTCTGATAATTCAGCAGTTGAACTATCATCTCCAGGGATAATGGTAAAATAGAACATTCTCCCCCAAGATATGAAGAAAATATATGAAAGTACCTAAGCCGGCATTTTATCGATGATCTGAAAATATATATTGTTTTACTTTGAACATAATAGACTAGTAGTATCTAGGGTGGGCACCTGTCAACCTACATCAGCACCCCGTGCTGGAGGTGAGATGTCTTTATTGAAAGCACTGAGCGCTACACCAACTCCGGCTCTCTGAAAATCAATCTGGTAACTCTATTTTGGTATCTCAAATCTACGTTATGCAGTTAGAGAAAGTGGAGAGAAATTGATCAGCCTTTGTGTTGATTTGATTGTTTCTCTCTCTGCCCCTCTTGGATTATGCAGTATGTTTGTCCACGTTGTCTACCCTGGGTGATGTTTACTCAAGGATAGGCTGGTCTGAGAGGGAGAAACTGGCATCCTGCACTTTTCACTCTTTCACTTCTCCGTTCAACTCTTCTTTTGTCTGTCAGCATTATATCATGGATCCTGTCATGTGTAATTTGTGATGGTTTTCATAATTTCCTGATTGGGAAAACCAGCTGAAGTCTTAACTGAGTCTGTCTCGTTCAATATTATTTCCCACAACGCATGTGCGGGAGAACATATTCACACAAGCATGCACACACGCACACACACAGTGAAGGAGAGAACACATTCACACAAGCATGCACACAGTGAAGGAGAGAACACATTCACACAAGCATGCACACACGCACACACACAGTGAAGGAGAGAACACATTCACACAAGCATGCACACACGCACACACACAGTGAAGGAGAGAACACATTCACACAAGCATGCACACACGCACACACACAGTGAAGGAGAGAACACATTCACACAAGCATGCACACACACAGTGAAGGAGAGAACACATTCACACAAGCATGCACACACGCACAAACACAGTGAAGGAGAGAACACATTCACACAAGCATGCACACACGCACACACACAGTGAAGGAGAGAACACATTAGCATCCTCTTTCATCTCTCATTGTCACAGTGGTGAGGTTTATTCTGATGTGTCTTCAGAGCATCACAGGGCAAAGTTGTTTCTCACCACAGAAAGAGAGCAGCAACCACATTATATGAGAGACCGAACAGAAGTGCTTTGAAGGCTGACTGATCCCAAGGCTCAGTTCAACAAGAGACTGTTTATAGACTTAACACAGAACAGACTATTTTAGGTACAGTAAAACTGGTTGTATAGTGCCTTTCCCTGTTTGATCTTTCAAAATATCCTGCTGCTAAGAGGGATATTGTTGAGAGTGAGTTTTAATTTCTGGTTTGTGATTAAAGTATGCAACTGCTCAAGAGAGAATTGCAGAATTTGCTGCTCATTTCTGGGAAGCATGTTTTATTCAAGATGGATTGATGTTCGACCCCACCAAACAAACACAGAATTGACATGCCGTCCTCTCGCTGACATGGAGATGTGATTTTGTTTGGGGTGACGCTGCCAGTTTCTACCAGTTATCTTCAGGGGTTTGTTCCATGTTCAATTGATTACTGGCAGTATGAAGGCTATTAAATGTCTTCTCTGGGATTGAGTCTTGTCCTCTTACTAATATGAAACACAGGCCTTGTTATGTTGTTCTCTGTTGCGCTCAGCAACTTTGCATCAGATTTATCCTACAATATAGTTTGTTTTGTTTCATCATAAATTCAATATGCCCAGATTCCCAGATTCCTTTGATTCCCTGGTTGTTAATGATGTGGACCAGAGTGTCGGTCTCTGAGTGGTGTTGGCTGTGGGGTTGGCTAGGTGAGGAGAGATGTTTTGTGTATTTCCTCAATAAAAAGTTTATCTCTGAGTGTGGAGTTGCTGAGAAGTCCAGAGCTGTGATTAAAGCTGCTTTAGCCCATGCATGGTGGTGTGGTGTCCCTGAGCTGACAGGACCGGCCTTGTTTTAGTGGGATGGTGTATTTATCACCTGGTTGAGTGCTCTCACACACTGTCTTAAGGACCATAACTCTGCCTAATGGAAAACAAAGGCCCAGCCAACAGAGCCTGGACACTGCATCTCTCTGCTGTCACTAATGTACCATCACACACACACAACTTGGTGCTTATGTACGTGCTCACACAAACACCCACACATGCTTACACACATGTTTACACACACACACACACACACACACGCAGTATCGTATAACTAACCTTGCGGGGACACACAAATCAATCCCATTTAAAATCCTATTTTCCCTGAAAGTGTCTGTTCACTTTAATGGTGTGCGTGCTGATTTGCAATGTGATATTTACTAGGTTACTTCAAGTGCAGTTCTTCAAGTGCATCCTCACTACAAAGGTAAAGAATTGTGAAAAGTGTAAAATGTGTAAGACGTAGGGTGGAAGAAAAGCCAGGTTGGGTTGGTGATCTTTATAATATTCCTGGTCTCATTCATGGGAAATAACTTTTTCTGCAGACGCACACAACCTTATGAATATGTATTTAAGACATACCTGCAAGCCTTCACGTCTGCTAAATGGCTGAAATGTAAGTCATTACATTGTTACAGGTATACCCATAACACACTTGTATGCAGTAAACCCCTGAAAATGTCATTTAATTGTCATCTCTGCAAACACAGCTTGAGGAACGGGTGACATTTGACTGAGATGTGAATTCGTTGAATGCAAATAAAGAGGGGAGGAGGGATAACAATGGAAATAAATCATGAGGCGTAGCCTTCACATTTTCTGCATGAACACATCGACTCATCTGACCCCCCCCCCCCCCCCCACCATAGCCTCCAGCCCAAGCAGGAGCTGTCTAGATATGATAGTGTATAAATACTGTCTACTGCTCTGATTTTTAGGCCTGTTCTGTGGAGTGTTTTCTCTGTTTTTAGCCCAGAGCAGGAGAGTTTAACACAATGAAACATGTCAGCTTCCTGTCTATCTTTAGTCAGGCTTCAACACATGGCCTGGTCTCTCTAAAATGCCTCTAAGGCTGTGTGCTGTATGCTCTGACCTCCTCTCTTTGCTCCTGCTATTATAAAATATGTTTTCTCACTCTATACTGTAGCTGTTCAACGAAACTGTTCTTTATTCTACATTATCTGAGGAAGTATCACAGAAATCTCGCCTTGTACATTATATATATATATATAACACTGTATGACAATTGCAACAAGGCCATAGATCATTGCCTGCACATGTAGCCTATCGGTACTGAACATGTACTATTCATGTACGATGTTGACGGTGCTTGTTGTTGCCTGTAGATTTGCTGCTCTACCCCTGCCCAGGCCTTCTAATCAAGGCTCACTCATGGGGATGTTAGGCCAGGGTTGTTGTATGGACAATGACAAACAATCTTTCTTTAGTGTTATCTTTTCAAAGAGAGCGCAGGAGAGTGTGTCATGCTTCATGTTTTATTCTCAGTGTTCCTCTCCATCTCTGCCATGTTAGGTCCCCCTATAGTACTGTATGTAGGTGCTATACTAGGAGTGCAACTGGTTACATGTTGCATATATCAATAGGATGTACAGTTGTAGTTTTTTCAAGGGATCAGCATTAAGGTTGAGAACTCAATGAACACACTGTAAATGGCAATGGCCGACTTAAGGATGGCAAAATGTGTTTAAATAAGACTTATACACACTATACAGTATGTCCCCAGTGCTAATTGATTGTCATCCCAGGATCAGTGGTCTTCCATCCTGTTAAGTGATAATGCCTGAAAAGACTGTGTTTGGAGGATATATTGTCTCGGGCCGGCAAACAGTGCAAATATATCCTCCAAACACTGGCTTCGGGGACATTATCACTTACAGTTCCAGTCAAAATTTGGACACTCCTACTCAAGGGTTTTTCTTTATTTTTACTATTTTCTACACTGTAGAATAAAAGTGAAGACATCAAAACTATGAAATAACATATATGTCATCTTATAGTAACCAAAAGAAAGTGTTAAACAAAACAAAATATATTTTAGATTCTTCAAAGTAGCCACCCTTTGCCTTGATGACAGCTTTGTACACTCTTGGCATTCTCTCAACCACCTTCACATGGAATGCTTTTCCAACAGTTCCCACATATGCTGAGCACTTGTTGGCTGATTTTCCTTCACTCTGATGTCCAACTCATCCCAAACCATCTGAATTGTTTTATTTATTTTTATATAACCTTTATTTAACTAGGCAAGTCAGTTAAGAACAAATTCGTATTTACAATGATGGCCTACCAGCAGGCATAAGGCCTCCTGCAGGCACTGGGTTTGGATTCAAATTAAAAATAAATAAAAATATAGGACAAAACACACAAATCACTATATAAAGAGAGACCTAAGACAACAACCTAGCATGGCAGGAACACTTGAAAGCACAGCATAGTAGCAACACAACATGACAACAACATGGTAGCAACACAACATGGTAGCAGCACAACATGGTAGCAGCACAAAACATAGTACAAACATTTTTGGGCACAGACAACAGCACAAAGGGCAAGAAGACAGAGACAACAATACATCACACTAAGCAGCCACAACTGTCAGTAAGTGTCCATGATTGATTCTTTGAATGAAGAGATTGAGACAAAACGGCCCAGTTTGAGTGTTTGTTGCAGCTCGTTCCAGTTGCTAGCTGCAGTGAACTGAAAAGAGGAGTGATCCAGGGATGTGTGTGCTTTGGGGACCTTGAACAGAATGTGACTGGCAGATCGGGTGTTGTATGTGGAGGATGAGAGGTGGGGTATGCATTTTAGATCGGTGGGAGTGAGGCCTAAGAGGGTTTTCTAAATAAGCATCAACTAGTGGGTCTTGCGATGGGTATACAGAGATGACCAGTTTGCAGAGGACTATAGAGTGCAGTGATGTGTCCTATAAGGAGCATTAGTGGCAAATCTGATGGCCGAATGATAAAGAACATCTAGCCACTCGAGAGCACCCTTACCTGCCGATCTATAAATTACATCTCCATAATCTATCATGGGTAGGATGGTCATCTGAATCAGTTTTAGTTTGGCAGCTGTGGGGAAAGAGGAGCGATTACGATAGAGTCTAGATTTAACATTGGCCTGCAGCTTTGATATGTGCTGAGAGAAGGACAGTGTACCGTCTAGCCATACTCCCAAGTACTTGTATGAGGTGACTTCCTCAACTCTAAATAAAGCCTCAGAGGTAGTAATCACACCAATGGGGAGAGGGGCATTCTTCTTACCAAACTACATGACCTTTGTTTTGGAGGTATTCAGAACAAGGTTAAGGGCAGTGAAAGCTTGTTGGACACTAAGAAAGCTTTGTTGAAGAGCGTTTAACACAACATCCGGGGAGGGGCCAGCTGAGTATAAGACTGTATCATCTGCATACACATAGATGAGAGAGCTTCATACTGCTTGAGCTATGTTGTTGATGTAAATTGAGAAGAGCATGGGGCCTAGGACCGAGCCTTGGGGTACTCCCTTGGTGACAGGCAGTGGTTGAGACAGCAGATGTTCTGACTTTACACACTGCACTCTTTGAGAGAGGTAGTTGGCAAACCCCTCAGAGACACCAATACTCCTTTGCCGGCCCACAAGAATGGAATGGTCTACTGTATCAAAAGCTTTGAAAATGTCAATAAAAATAGCAGCACAACATTGCTTAGAATCAAGGGCAATGGTGACATAATTTAGGACCTTTAAGGTAACACAGACATAACCTGAGTGGACACTTTTGGTAAACAGGGTAAACTAGAAATTGGTCTATAACAGTTAGGATCAGCTTGAGCTCCCCCTTTAAATAAAGTACCCATCGTGGCTGCCTTTCAAGCAATGGGAACCTCTCCAGTAAGGAAACAGGTTAAAAAGTTCTGAGATGGGCTTGGCGATGACAGGGGCAGCAACCTTAAAGAAGAAAGGGTCTAAACCATCTGAACCAGATGTTTTTTGGGGGTTAAGATTAAGGAGCTCATTTTAACACCTTGGACTCAGTGACCAACTGTAGGGAGAAACACTGTAGCAGGGAAAAAGAGGGAGGAGCATTGGGGATAATGACATTAGACTGGATGGGAGATGAAGAAATGTTAGATGGGCAAGGAGGCATGGCAGAGTCAAATAGGAATCCTGACTTAATAAAGTGGTGATTGAAGAGCTAAGCCATGTGCTTCTTGTCAGTAACAACCACATCATCAACATTAACGGACATGGGCAGCTGTGAGGAGGAGGGTTTCTTCTCCCGGTCTTCAACCGTTTTCCAGAACTTCTTGGTGTTAGACCCATAGAGAGAGAACTGCTCCTTAAAGTAACTAACTTTGACCTTCCGGATAGCCTGAGTGCACTTAATTCTAATTTGCCTGAATGAGAGCCCCTCACGAGAGTATGCGTGTGCCAAGCAATTTGCCAAATGGAATTCTTGAGGTGGAGTAACTCTGCCAGATCACGGTTAAGCATTTTTCTTAACAATACCACTGAAAATATCAAAAAAGAAGGTCCAAGCGTCTTCGACAGATTCTATACCAATTTACAGAGGCCAGATGATGAAGGAAGGCTTGCTCATTAAAGTTTTTTAGGGATCGTCTATGACAAGTCAGGTACGGTCATTTCAGTGAGCAGCCATTACAAACACAGGCTATAAAACAGTGATCACTAAGGTCATTACAGAAAATACCAGACTGACACCAATCAGGATTATTTGTAAGGATAACATCAAGGAGAGTAGCCTTTTCTGGGTGTTTGGAGTCATACCTTGTGGGATTGGTAATAATCTGAGAAAGATTTAAGACTCCTGAACACCTAATCAAATAGCTTCCCAGACTATTTGCATTGCCCCCTCCCCCTCTTTTACACCTCTGCTACTCTCTGTTGTTATCAACTATGCATAGTCACTTTAATAACTCTACCTACATGTGCATATTATGTCAACTAACCGGTGCCCCCGCACATTGACTCTGTACCTGTACCCCCTGTATATAGTTTCACTATTGTTATTTTACTGCCGCTCTTTTCATTTCTTGTTACTTTTATTTCTTATTCTTATCTGTATTTTTTTAAACTGTATTATTGATTAGGGGCTCGTAAGTTAACATTTCACTGTATTTTGTATTCGGCGCATGTGACTAATATCATTTGATTTGAGTCCCATTGCTTTTGGACTTGCTATTAACACCGAGCAACAGTCAAAAAATAGTTATTTTAAAGTTTAAGGTGTAAAAGTAGAAAATCAAATTGTTTGGGGACCTTGGTAAAGATTGCCACTCCACCACCTTTAGAAGATTTGTCTTGCCGAAAAAGGTCATAACCAGAAAGGTTAACATCAGAGTTCAAAACACTCTTTATTAACCACGTCTCAGTAATGACCAACACATCTGGATTGCAGCTGTGAACCCACACTTTCATTTGATAAATTTTAGGTAATACTCTTCAAGTGTTAACGTGCTGAAAACCCAGGCTTTTACGAGAGCAGAAAGTAGTGAAGCAGATATCAGAGTACAAATCAGAATTGAGGCTAGCTACAGTAGATAGGCCAGGGTGTACATGCACATTTCCAGATGTAATCAGCAGTAATACAATCAGAGGACAGGGAAAGCTCTTCAGTGTTGATTTATAACATTTTAATGTGCAATAGATGGCAACAATATCATATTGGACTGTAATTTCATCAGGTAACATGAATACAAAGCCGGCAGTTAGAATAGGATGTAACCAATAAAGAGTCAGAGTCCCAAGTGTGGGATCAAACACAGGCTGTCCCACGGTTGGGTAATCAAGCATGTTCATAGTCAAAAAAGCATGCAGGAGTCATGAGGCAAATAGCATAAAGCACAACTGAAATATATAACAACTTGGCGCTAGCCATTGTAGGTTCAGAGTCACTCGCCTCAACAGTGCATGTGTGCTGGAGGTGAGCGAAAGCTCGGGTGAGACAGGGGGAGACAGGTCAGGGCAGACGGTGAACAGATTGCCAGGTGGAATCTAAGTGGCAGTGCAGCAGGCAATGGGAGGTGTCACACCCACTTGGGAGAAGCTTTTTTCGGGAGGCAGATTCCTTGTAGAAATCCCAGCTAGTTAGCTAACAAGTCTCTGTCCGTCTTTTCCACATCGAAAAGGAGGTTATTAGCTAGCTATTGTCTTTTCAGTATCGGCAAATGTTCCTTTACTAGCTCTCTGTTTTTTTAGCACCTTAATAGTACACATAAAGAAAAATCCTGGAATGAGTGGGACACCCTGAAATATGTCCCAACTTTTTATTGGTACTGTATATACAGGGGTGGCAGGGTAGCCTAGTGCTTAGAGTGTTGGACTAGCAACCAAAAGGTTGCTGACAAAGTCCTGACACAAATCTAGGGTTGCTACCCGAGCAGTCTGTTTGTTCTATCGGTTCGGTTGCCAGTGACGCAACTCGCTCTTTTAAGTATTTTTTTTCTAAATCTATGGATGCAACCCAGTCGTTCATTTTAAATGTTCCATTTTCATGATGGCTGGCAACATTCTTATCCCTTGCTTTCTCGCTATCCGACTTTGGGTAACAGAGTCACGTCAAACAGTGCAGCCAGAATAACTGCATTAGCATTTGTCTAAGCTGTTTTCTAGTGTTTTTTTTGAGGATACATCCATAACAAGTAGCTAATAATATGCAATTTCGCCTGGAAAATAACATTTGGTCTCTTTCCAGGTCACTGTTCAGAAGAGAGAGCCAACTACACAGCTAACACAATCACTTCAAAATGAAGCTGCAATTACAGCAAACTAGCTGTATTTTGTGTTTTTCTTTATGTATATACATAAAAATAATGCTGATTCATGATTTCGACTGGCTGAGAAAAGCTGCCAGCCAGTCTGCCTCGTCGCTACTCCCAACACGTTCATTACTATGGGACAGCTGGAGATTGATTTTCAATATTGAAACAATGTTGCAAATGTCAGAGAGACAGACAGCAAGGTAATTATAAAACACCGCTGTTGAAAACCAAATGTTATGCTAAAAGAAATGGGATATAATGTCTAGATGCTTTTTACAGTGTAGATCTTGTACATAAATTGCCTGGCTGAGCTGATGAGAAAGTGGATTGTTGAGTCAGATGGAACAGAATAAATAGGTATTTCAACGTCATAGATTTAGCCGGTGGTAACTTGTGGAATAGACACCGGCTGGAATGCAGTTTTAGTCAATCCGCATCCAGGACAGGACCCATCCATTGTACAACAATGGATAAGGTACTGTATTGCAGTGATGTGATGAATTCTCTCATAACACTGTTTTTTGAGTTAAGCATGCAGCAGCATCACTAATGGTGCTTAATGCGTTTAACAGACAGTGTTGGAAGGAATGAAATAAATTGCGAAACACAATGTGATGGAGCATTGAGACGAACACTATTTCAATGCTATTGCCTCGGCTGTCTTATTCTACTTCAGATGGGTGGGTGCCTGGCTGGCTGCTAGGGGTGAGGGTGGAGGGAGGGATGGTGTGTTTGGAGGGTTTTGACTGGCTGAAAAAAATCTATTGTATCTCTTTAACTGCAGCGGTAATAGGCTCGGCATTCGTTAAAGGGATTGTATGTCTCCGGGTGTTATGTTATTATTATCTGACATTGTGAGTGGTGGTGGGGGCTGAGTGAAGGGCTGCCACAGTCGATACCACGACGAAGACTTCTGCAGCCAGCGTGAACATATAGGTATTTGTTTACTGATGATGAGACGTCGGTGGCGATAATGTGCAGAGAGAGATCTAGAGAGAGCTTTGGGCTGTCTGTTGTGCAGAAGCTGGGGCCCATGTCCCTCAGTCAGTCAGAGAGAGGTTTTCCAGGAAGGAAGCGCTGTGGTCAGAGAATGAGGCGTTCACTGTAGCTCTTACCTTTGCACATGTGTGGAGTTTGTCAAGGTTGTACAGAATAAGAAAGGCCATCTACACAGCCCAGCAAATTGATAAGTTTTACACATGACTCCACATTCTGGGAGCGCAATCCGCCACCACCCCCGCGCGGATCACATGATTATCTGGAATGCGGAGGAGGTGGAGGGAAAGTAGAGGAAATTAATTCCAGTGGTCGGTAGTGGAGGAGTAGGATGTAATGGTTGTGGTGCAAAACGCTATCAACTGGCCATTAACCCTTGTGTTGTCTTAAGGGTAAAAAATGACAGCCACTATGTTTAACAGCAGAGAAAACCCCCTAAATAATATTTTTTCAACTTGAAATTTTATGAATTGTCCTAGAGTGACCCCAACATTAGAAAAAGTGAAACATCGCCTTTGTTCATATTTCCATGAAAGCTGTACACCACCAAAGATTGTCTTAGGGTTAGTTATAAAATCATTTACACATCTCAAAAACCACACACACACACACACACACACACACACACACACACACACACAATGAGAAATTGAGATTGTGTGCTACTGATTGAACAGAAAAAAAACATTCTTGTGCATGTGCAGCATCACCCCACACATTACTCAAATTCACAGACAAAATAAAAACAATTTCAGACAAAAATAAACATTTCTTGAAAGCGTTGTTTACTAAAGGGGAATGCAGTCAGAGGCTATATAAAGGTGCTGCAGTGCCCAACAGGTTTCAGTGCCCAACAGGTCGTAAATCAGGTTTTTTCAGATGTCCTGGAGGAACAAGAGAACAATGAGGAGGAGGTATCTGAAGAAGAAGATGGGGAAGAATACAACCCAAGCACGGTGCATCATCTTCAAATCCCCCAAGCTGAAAGAGAGACAAACAAAACCTACCTTTGTCAAACAAAATAATGGTCCTTGTCACCAAGATAACCAGGGCAGGATGGCAGCACAAAATGTCATAAGGATGACCCCAGGGCCCACAAGACATGCAGTTGCCCATGCCCGGGGCATACCTCCACATTCTACTTGTTCATCACACCAGCCATCGAAAAAATCATCCTGGAGATGACAAATTTTGAGAGTTTCTGTAAATATGGAGACAACTGGAAAAGGATGGATGACACTGGCCTGCGTGCCTACATAGGGCTGCTAATCTTAGCGGGTGTGTATAGGTCCCGAGGTGAGGTTACATGTAGTCTCTGGGATGCAGAGATTGGAAGGGCAATTTTCTGTGCCACGATGCCACTGAAAGTCTTTCACACTTTCTCAAGAATGCTACGATTTGATAACCGCGAGTCAAGACCTGCAAGACGTGTGAGAGACAATCTGGCGGCCATAAGAGAGGTCTGGGAGAAGTGGGTGGATGGTCTGCCATACCGCTACAACCCTGGGCCTGAAGTGACAGTGGATGAGCAACTGGTTCCATTCAGAGGTACATTTTTATTATCATATCTGTAATGTAAGTGATTTTCACTGAATTTTATTATGTTTTGCTGTAATATAATTGATGTATGTGATTGTTTTCTGTGACACTGATACTACAGTGCCTTGCGAAAGTATTCGAATACTTTCGCAAGGCACTGTAATTACTGATAGTAATCTCTTTTGTTAAAAGGTCGCTGTCCTTTCCGGCAGTATATGCCCAGTATGCATGACGTACAATCCAGCTACGCTTGGAAGTCTACAACAGAGAAGCCGACCAGTGGAGGCCCGGAGAAGAACCAGGGGATGCGGTTTGTGCTTGATGTGACAGATGGACTGAGGGGGCACAATGTCACATGTGACAATTTCTTCACCTCTTATAAACTCAGCCAGCAGCTGAGGAAGATCACCATGGTTGGCACAGTTAGAAAGATCAAGCCTGAGCTCCCCCTGCACTCCTCGCAACAAGGGGGAGAGAGGCCTTCTCATCAAAGTTTGCATTCAACCCCACCACCACTCTAGTTTCTTACCTCCCAGAGAGGAACAAGAATGTTGTCCTCCTGAGCACACTGCACAAAACAACTGAGATCAGTGATCGTGAGGAAAGGAATCCTGGACTATAACTACGTCAAAGGAGGCGTGGACAACCTGGACAAGGCGATTGGAACTTACAGCTGCAGGAGGATGACCCGCTGGCCTCTGGTCATCTTCCATAACATCATTGATGTGTCCTCATACAATCCCTTAGTGATATGGAACAAGATCAACTCTACCTGGATGCCTGATAAGAGGAACAAGATGAGGGTGTTCCTGGAGCAGCTGCAAAAGGCACTTACAACCCCACACATTCAAAGAAGGGAGCGCCTCCTCCGCACAGCAGCCTCTGCAGCACTTGTGAAAGCTGTTCAGGGGGCTGAATCTTGTCCTGAGCCACCCGAGGCTGGGGCAGGAGATGCCAATTCTGCCCTGCAAAGAAGGACTGGAAAACAAATACTATGTGCTGCACATGTGAGAAATACATCTGCAAAGTCCATGCACACAAACATGCATACTGTTCTACATGTGCTAATTAGAGTTGATTGATTTATGTTCTTCACATTTTTGTTTTGTATCTATTATCTTATTTTATTATTCATTACTGTTGTTGTTTATACGTATTGTGGGTGGGGGCAATGGTTAAAAAATAGGAGAAGACTAGTATTTTGTAGTTGAAATCCTCATTGTACAGTATATAAGAAAATATCACTATGTTGCCAAAAAAGTTCAAGATTGTTATTGTTTCCCCTCAACAAAATGCATTCATAACTACTTTCTGCACATTTCTGCTACTTTCTTAGGCTATACAAGTGCTTTCTCTTGCTTTAAAAAAAACATGTTTACACCTATGCAGTACCTTTAGCAATAGTAATAATAATAATGAACCTCTACTTTAGTAAAGAAAACAATTATGACATGTGTGTTGTAATAAAAATGAGTGGTGTCCACTGATTTAAATGCAGTCTTTCTGCATTGTGAAGAGGGAAAAGTCAGATATTCACAAAGTTTGTGATGATTGACATGTTGTTTCTTCATGCAAAATAGATTTGGGGTTTAAAATTCAATGAAGCTGCTTTATTTTAGGGGTTTAGTGAAGGCGGGTCATTTTTTACCCTTAGTGGAGTATACAGAATGTTAAGACTACACAAGGGTTAACTGAGTTCCTCAGCTTACTGGATACTGTGTAGAAAACCTTAGTTCCACATTGGATTACACTCTAAAACATGTGGCACCCACTCTTCGATGATGTGTATGTGCAGTTTGTTTTGTGTTGGTTTTATATGCTGGAGCTGTCCACCCACAAGCAGAGGAACTGCATATTAACCTACTGACCTCCAGTCCTCTAGGGGATGTAACAGGGTCAGACAGCCAGGCTGTGAGCTCTGGCCCTGGCCCATCCTGTCTCTTATACACCCTTTGTTTCAGAAGACCCTCAGAACACCTGTCTTACAATAAACACACAAAGCCCTCTGTGAACTAAGAGAGAACAACATTACGTTTCTGCTCTGGTTTTAGGTCCTAGACAGCACGAGGACAACTTTCTTCTCTGCTCTTGTACTGGTCTTTTGTACTGGCCTTTTACTTCCTGCCACTGATCACTGCTGCTTCATTCACTCAATGAAGAACAAAGGTAGAGGTTATCTAGTCTTTCCCTGTGTTTCCTGCCTGTTCTGCTGACCGAACAGCAGCTATAGGTTAGTGGAGTGGTTGATTGAAGGTCAATCAGTGTGTCCCCTGCTCCTCCAATCAAGCCACTTGCATTAGTGTGGGAGCTCTTTAATTATTGTCCTTCTTCAACAATGAGTGAGTTTGTTAATGATGTTCCTCATGCTGGAGGCGGAAAGAAGGACAATCACCAGAGGTTACCCTGACTGAGACACCAGGCCCTGCTTCACCCTCAATTAAGACTGATGGGGAATTGGTCCAACTCTAAGTGAAAAATAATAAATAGTAACACAATAAAATAACAATAACATGGATATATACAGGGGGTACCGTGTGTGGGGTACAGGTTAGTTGAGGTAATTTGTACATGTAGGTAGTGTGAAGTGACTGCATAGATAATATACAGTGGGTAGCAGCAGTGTAGAAAACAAATGGAAGGGAGGGGAGGGTCAATGTAAATAGTCCGGTTGCCATTTGATTAATTGTTAAGCAGTCTTATGGCTTGGGGGTAGAAGCTGTTAATTAAGGAGCCTTTTGGTCCTAGACTTTTTGCCCCCCCGGTACCGCTTGTCGTGCTGTAGCAGAGAAAACAGTCTATGACTAGGGTGACTGGAGTCTCTGACAATTGTATGGTCTTTCCTCTGACACCGCCTGACAGAAGTCCTGAATGACACTAAGCTTGGTCCCAGTGATGTACTGGGCCCCACGCACTACCCTCTGTAGCGCCTTACGGTCAGATGTTGAGCAGTTGCCATACCAGGCGGTGATGCAACTGGTCAGGATGCTCTCGACGGTGCAGCTGTATAACTTTTTGAGGATTTGGGGACCCATGCCAAATCTTTTCAGTCTCCTGAGAGGGAAAAGTTTTGTTGTGCCCTCTTCGACTGTCTTGGTGTGTTTAGACCATGATAGTTCGTTGGTGATATGGACACCAAGGAACTTGAAACTCTCGACCCGCTCCACTACAGCCCAGTCGATGTTAATGGGGGCATGGTCGGCCCGCCTTTTCCTGTAGTCCATGATCAGCTCCCTTGTCTTGCTCACATTGACGGAGAGGTTGTTGTCCTGGCACCACACTGCCAGTTCTCTGACCTTCTCCCTATAGGCTGTCTCATCATTGTTGGTGATCAGGCCTACCACCGTTGTGTCATCAGCAAACGTTTTTTTCCCCACTTTTTCTCCCCAATTTCGTGGTGTCCAATTGTTGTGGTAGCTACTATCTTGTCTCATCGCTACAACTCCTGTACGGGCTCGGGAGAGACGAAGGTTGAAAGTCATGCGTCCTCCAATACACAACCCAACCTAGCCGCACTGCTTCTTAACACAGCGCACATCCAACCCGGAAGCCAGCCAATGTGTGGTTAGCGCTCACTGCGCCCGGCAGTTGTGGGTGAACAAGGAGTACAGGAGGGAACTAAGTACCGACGTCTGAGGTGCCCCAGTGTTGAGGATCAGCATGGCAGATGTGTTGTTGCCTACCCTTATTAACACCTGGGGGCGGCCGGTCAGGAAGTCCAGGATCCAGTTGCAGAGGGAGGTGTTTCGTCCCAGGGTCCTTAGCTTAGTGATTACCTTTGTGGGCACTATGGTGTTGAACGCTGAGTTATAGTCAATGAACAGCATTCTCACATAGGTGTTCCTTTTGTCCAGGTGGGAAGGGCAGTGTGGAGTGCGATTGAGATTGCATTTTCCGTGGGTCTGTTGGGGCAGTATGGGTATGCTGCTGATGTGAGCCACGAACAGCCTTTCAAAGCACTTCATGGCTACTAGCGTGAGTGCTATGGGGCGGTAATCATTTATCTCCCTCTTTATCTTTATCCCTATATCTCTCTCTTTCTCTCTCGCTCTCTCCCTGCTGTGTCTGCAGGCTCTGACAGGCAGCGCTTTGCCCTTCCTTGCTCCCTGGCAGGACTGACTGACATCCACTGGCACTCCTCACCACCTCTCATTAATCTCCCTGCGGGCACTGTCCTCACCAGCGTGCCACCCCGCACCATGCAACGCCGCGCGCCATGCCACCTCTAACCTGGCACAGCTAACCCGATCCCCTCTGAGAAAAACACACATCAGCTCATAAGATAATGATTCAGAAGATGGAGGAAGTCAGTGCAGTTCAGAGACGAGATGCTCTCACAACCATGTCTTTGTGGCTGTGTGTCACGCTGTGGGCTTTTTCAGGGCTGGAGTGGAGAGAGGTTTTGATCCACTGTATTGTAATGTGAGATGTACATGAAGCCAGCCAGGTGATAACACCCTGTGGAGGTATATAGCGTCAACACAGTGTTAACTGTGTTGTTGAGCTCAGTTATCAGACTGAATGTAGTATAGATTGACTGGGCCAGACTGGGGTCACTGGCTTCAGTAACAGTCTGTGTGAGAATAATGAACAATTGCTCAAACAGTGATTCTCTCACTGTGTAGCGAGCAGAGAGATCCTGAGATCAACACTAAATCTAACTGAATGAGGAAGGAGAGTTCAATGTGATTACATGTCTTAACTGCCTGTAACAGTGGAGCACTGCTTACACTGATGGAGTCTGGCATGTAGTTGGCTGAAGCAGTGGCCCTGCTTAGTGTTATGTGTTCTCAGACAAGTGTGATGATTATACGGTTTTCCCAGCTCCACTGCTATTCCCAGACCAGTGCTATTCTCTAAATGTGAACTATAAATCACCAAGACATCTGGGCCAAATCAAGTCTCTACTACTACTATGTCTACTACTAGTACTACTACTACTACTTCTACTATGTCTCTATCACGGCTCTACTACTATCACATCACTACTCTTCGACTATTCTATATGAACAGGAGAGGCCCGGTGAGGAGCCTTTTCTCAGCCTTCTCTCGCCGGCAGCAGCTGCTGTACAGTGTTAACATATCCTCCAGAAACAAGACAAATAGCATGTGAGGAAAGTGAGTGCAGAATCTAACAATAGCATCCTTCCTCATAACACCATAAAGATGCACTGACTCGCTCTACATCCTGCTCCTTTGACATAGAAGCACTGGAGTCAGTATACATTAAATATACCCTATGTACAATAATTTCTGCTCTTTGTCTGGAAGGGCTGGTGTTTCCAGATGGGTTTGTATAGCAATAACATAAGTTATCTTACTGTTGGTGCTTTATTTTTGAGAACAAATATAGGTGCAGAAGCCTACTTTTATCTATCATCTTGATCTCGTTGCCTGGCTCATTTATTCCGTTTTTTTCTTGATTAAAATGTTGGGATTGGAAAAATGTCTCCTTTTCATAGAAAGCTTAGACCCTTTTCTTTCATTCAAATGGCTGTGTCACCCTCCCTGTGACTCCCTGAGGAATCAACGATGTTGACCACAAACAAACTCAACAAGATGACTCATCTTCTTTTGAAATACCTCTGCTGTTTCAATGACAGGGAGACAGTTTGAATGTGTGTAAATTGGTATCCTCATTATTTTTAGTAGGTTAGTTTCTATTCTATCCCAACAATAAACAGTGGAACACATTAAGATCTGGTTCTTTAATGCATGCAGCAATTAGGGACTCAACAGGGCGAAGGATGTTCATTTCTGGGTGACTCACTAGATTGTTTTGTTTTCTCTGACGTGAAATGCTGTGTAGGCCATAGAAGACACTGACACTGATTTAGAAAAATCTTTGTTGCTATTGCTACCATTCTGTCCGGGCTAGAAGCTGTCTGGTCTGGATGTCTGACATGCTGTCTGTGTACTGTGTACAGTACTGTGTACAGTACACTTTGCTGCTGTAGTCCGTGTGCTGTGTCAGAGGCCAGTCTTTTATTTCCCCCAGAATCTGAAACATGAGCCTACATCACAACGATGTGTCCCACTGGGCTATTCACAGCCTAATGAGTTGTAAACATGGTGCATGCGATGGTCCATGACCCCTAGGAAGGTCACAGTCATAGTGGAGGAAAGGGATAGTGGTTGTCTTTTAAATGGGGTTGCCATACAGTACACAAGGTGCTGGATCTATCATAGTAGGCTATATAAAACAGTGTAGCACCTGACATCATACACACAGGTCTCCTGACATTAGCCATTAGACTGACTCAGGGTCTGTTGTTACAACACACTTTACTCCAGCCAAGGAATTCGCTAGCTTTGATTAAGACTGGCTGCTGCAGCTGTGTCCTTGTGCTGTTGATGGCCATGCTATCACGCCAAGCTGTGGCTTTGCGTCTCTTTCTCTCCACTGTGCTGCTCCGAGACATCTCTATTAAATCCTATTTGTGCATGCACAGCTTTATTATTCTGATTTAATATAACAATGCTTTCCAATATCCATTCTGCTTCCTTCACTTTTTATTTATGCCACTTCGCCATCCAGCCTCCCCAGCCCGTCTCGATGCGTGGCCCGGCAGGAAGGAAGGAAGCACAATGGATATTAAATCAGATTTATCATCAGGCGATAGAATGGTGTCTGACCCACAGCTCTGCTTGCCTGCCTGCTGGGGAACGGGGAACCGCCCCCTCCCCTCCGCTAATCACCCAACGGCCCAGGGTGACAATACAGCCCCTGCAAAATTGATGGCCCCTCAATTTGCTCCCTGGAATTGGTAACATTCCATTTTGGAATGACACTGGGGCGAAATGGAATTAGGGACAGCAGTTCTTAAATATGCTCTGTTGGAATAACTGCGGAGAGCCAGGCTGAATGCTTATATGAGCACAGGAATGCTTTAGATAAACCATTCCTACATCTCACCCTGTCAGTTTTATCTGAAGTTTGAAAGGGTGTTTAACCCAATGAGTCCCACCACGACGCCGGCGCGATGGGGACTTCTAACTCCTAACAAACATTGTATGTTTGATCTGCAGGCTTTGGGTTGTACCATTGGATTTGTCTATTTCTTCTACATCCGTTGGTACCGTTAGTCTGTGTGATTTAACTGGGGTTGAGCTAGAGTGGTGTTTGTGAGATATGGGGGCGGATCCCAAAGAGGGCCCTGGGGCCAGGACTTTTACACAAAAACATCTGTTGAGTCTGAATGGTTTGAACTACAAACTGTTAAAAGCAATCTATGAAAAGCTGAGAGTCTCACAAACACACACATGTAATATTTTGCTCTATGACGCTCCCAAACTACACGAGCCGTTAGAAGGCAAGCGGTTCTTCTACATATAGGATCATAGGAAATCCAAAGACTTAATGTCTGCAATACTGTAATTTGTGGTATTTGGTATTTTATTATGATCCCCATTAGCTGTTGCAAAAGCAGCAGCTACTCTTCCTGTGGTCCACACAAAACATGAAACATGACTTAATACAGAACATTAAGACAACAATAGCTCAAGGACAGAATTAAATCAATTTGAAAAAGGTACAAGCAGCCAACATGTCAATACATAAATCAAATCAAATTGATTTATATAGGCCTTCTTACATCAGCTACTATATCAAAGTGCTGTATAGAAACCCAGTCTAAAACCCCAAACAGCAAGCAATGCAGGTGTAGAAGCACGGTGGCAAGGAAAAACTCCCTAGAAAGGCCAAAACCTAGGACATAACCGAGAGAGGATCCAGGCTATGAGTGGTGGCCAGTCGTCTTCTGGCTGTGCCGGGTGGAGATTATAACAGAACATGGCCAAGTTCAAATGTTCAAATCACCAGCATGGTCAAATAACCAGCATGGTCAAATAATAATAATCACCGTAGTTGTCTAGGGTTCAACAAGTCAGCACCGCAGGAGTAAATGTCAGTTGGCTTTTCATAGCCGATTATTGAGAGTATCTCTACCGCTCCTGCTGTCTCTAGAGAGGTCTGGGACAGGTAGCACGTCCGGTGAACAGGTCAGGGTTCCATACCCGCAGGCAGAACAGTTGAAACTGGAGCAGCAGCACGGCCAGGTGGAGTGGGGACAGCAAGGAGTCATCATGCCAGGTAGTCCTGAGGCATGGTCTTAGGGCTCAGGTCCTCCGAGAGAGAGAGAGAAAGAAAGAGAGAATTAGAGAGAGCATACTTAAATTCACACAGGACACCGGATAAAACAGGAGAAATACTCCAGATATAACAGACTGACCCTAGCCCCCCGACACATAAACTACTGCAGCATACTGGAGGCTGAGACAGGAGTGATCAGGAGACGCTGTGGCCCCATCCGGTGATACCCCTGGACAGGGCCAAACAGGCAGGATATAACCCCACCCACTTTGTCAAAGTACAGACCCCAAACCACTAGAGGGATATCTTCAACCACCAACTTACCATCCTGAGACAAGGTTGAGTATAGCCCACAAAGATCTCCACCATTGCACAACCCAAGTGGGGGCGCCAACCCAGACAGGAAGACCACGTCAGTGACGCAACCCACTCAAGTGACGCACCCCTCCTAGGGAAGGCATGGAAGAGCACCAGTAAGCCAGTGACTCAGCCCCTGTAATAGGGTTAGAGGCAGAGAATCCCAGTGGAAAGAGGGGAACCGGCCAGGCAGAGACAGCAGGGCGGTTCGTTGCTCCAGAGCCTTTCTGTTCACCTTCACACTCCTGGGCCAGACTACACTCAATCATATGACTTACTGAAGAGATGAGTCTTCAGTAAAGACTTGTATACGGCTCTTGGATAGAGAGACATTTATTATGTTCAACATATGAGGGACAAACACAGGAAACAGCTCTTCCAGTAGTTTAGTTGGAATAGGGTCCAGTAAGCAGGTTGAAGGTTTAGAGGCCATGATTATTTTCATCATTGTGTTAAGAGATATAGTACTAAAACAATTGAGTGTCTCCCTTGATCCTAGGTCCTGGGAGAGTTGTGTAGACTCAGGACGACTGAGCTTTGGAGGAATACGCAGATTTAAAGAGGAGTCCGTAATTTGCTTTCTAATGATCATGATCTTTTCCTCAAAGAAGTTAATGAATTCATTACTTCTGAAGTGAAAGCCATCTTCTCTTGGGGAATGCTGCTTTTTAGTTAGCTTTGCGACAGTATCAAAAATAAATTTAGGATTGTTCTTATTTTCCTCAATTAAGTTGGAAAAATAGGATGATCGAGCAGCAGTGAGGGCTCTTCGATACTGTGCGGTACTGTCTTTCCAAGCTAGTCGGAAGACTTCCAGTTTGGTGTGGTGCCATTTCCGTTCCAAAGCTCGGGTATTTTCTGTAAACCAGGGAGCTAGTTTCTTATGACAAATGTTTTTAGTTTTTAGGGGTGCGACTGCATCTAGGGTATTGCGCAAGGTTAAATTGAGTTCCTCAGTTAGGTGGTTAACTAATTTTTGTCCTCTGACGTCCTTGGGTTGGCAGAGGGAGTCTGGAAGGGCATCAAGGAATCTTTGGGTTGTCTGAGAATTTATAGCACAACTTTTGATGCTCCTTGGTTGGGGTCTGAGCAGATTATTTGTTGTGATTGCAAACGTAATAAAATGGTGGGCCGATAGTCCAGGATTATGAGGAAAAACATTCAGATCCACAACATTTATTCCATGGGACAAAACTAGGTCCAGAGTATGACTGTGGCAGTGAGTAGGTCCAGAGACATGTTGGACAAAACCCACTGAGTCGATGATGGCTCCGAAAGCCTTTTGGAGTGGGTCTGTGGACTTTTCCATGTGAATATTAAAGTCATCAAAAATTAGAATATTATCTGCTATGACTACAAGGTCCGATAGGAATTCAGGGAACTCAATGAGGAACACTGTATATGGCCCAGGAGGCCTGTAAAACAGTAGCTATAAAAAGTGATTGAGTAGGCTGCATAGATTTCATGACTAGAAGCTCAAAAGACGAACATTTCGGGGTTTTTTTGTAAATTGAAATTTGCCAATCGTTAATGTTAGCAACACCTCCTATTTTGCAGGATCCATGGGGGATATGGTCACTAGTGTAACCAGGAGGTGAGGCCTCATTTAACACAGTAAATTCATCAGGCTTAAGCCATGTTTCAGTCAGGCCAATCACATCAAGATTATGATCAGTGATTAGTTCATTGACTATAACTGCCTTTGAAGTGAGGGATCTAACATTAAGTAGCCCTATTTTGGGATGTGAGGTTTCACGATCTCTTTCAATCATGGCAGGAATGGAGGAGGCCATGTTTAGTTTTGCCCAACCTAGGTCGAGGCACAGACACGGTCTCAATGGGGATAGCTGAGCTGACTACACTAACTGTGCTAGTGGCAGACTCCACTATGCTGGCAGGCTGGCTAACAGCCTGCTGCCTGGTCTGCACTCTATTTCATTGTGGAGCTAAGGGAGTTAGAGCCCTGTCTATGTTCGTAGATAAGATGAGAGCACCCCTCCAGCCAGGATGGAGTCCGTCACTCCTCAACAGGCCAGGCTTGGTCCTGTTTGTGGGTGTCCCAGAAAGAGGGCCAATTATCTACAAATTCTATCTTTTGGGATGGGCAGAAAACAGTTTTCAACCAGCGATTGAGTTGTGAGACTCTGCTGTAGAGCTCATCACTCCCCCTAACTGGGAGGGGGGGGGGCTAGAGACAATTACTTGATGCCGACACATCTTTCTAGCTGATTAACACGCTGAAGCTATGTTGCGCTTGGTGACCTGACTGTTTCATCCTAACATCGTTGGTGCCGACGTGGATAACAATATCCCTATACTCTCTACACTCGCCAGTTTTAGCTTTAGCCAGCACCATCTTCAGATTAGCCTTAACGTTGGTAGCCCTGCCCCCTGGTAAACAGTGTATGATCGCTGGATGATTAGTTTTAAGTCTAATACTGTGGGTAATGGAGTCACCAATGACTAGGGTTTTCAATTTGTCAGAGCTAATGGTGGGAAGCTTCGGTGTCTCAGACCCCGTGACGGGAGGAGTAGAGCCCAGAGAAGGCTCAGCCTCTGACTCCAATCCGCTGCTTAATGGGGAGAACCGGTTGAAAGTTTCTGTCAGGCTAAATGAGCGACACCGGTTGAGTGCCGACGTCAATAACAATATCTCAGCTTCAGCACAGCTTCCCTCCAGAAGCCATGAGAAAGTTGTCCGGCTAGGGGGATCGTGCGAGGGTATTTATACTAACGTTACTATCTGTACTTACTGGTGGCACAGATGCTGTTTCATCCTTTCCTACACTGAAATTACCCTTGCCTAATGATTGCGTCTGAAGCTGGGCTTGCAGCACAGCTATCCTCGCCGTAAGGCGATCGTTCTCCTGTATATTATGAGTACAGCGACTGCAATTAGATGGCATCATGTTAATGGTACTACTTAGCTTCGGCTGTTGGAGGTCCTGACGAACCATGTCCAGATAAAACGTCCGGAGTGAAAAAGTTTAATGAAAAAAAGTTGAGTGAGGTAAAAACTAAAAATATAAACGGTAAATAAAAAGTAAAAACCGTAAAGTTGTCAGGTAGCAAAGTAAGGTTGGCAACAAAACGCACAGCAGCACGTAAACAAGTCTGCAAGTTGTGACATACACACAAACGATCTAGGTCAAAGGTGGTGTGCCGTGAGGTGTTTATCAGTTTTTTTAAACCAGGCTTGCTGTTCATTTGAGCAATATCAGATATAAGTGAGTTCCATGCAACAATGGCTCTCTATAATGCTGTACACTTTCTTCAATTTGTTCTTGATTTTCGGGACTGTGAAAAGACCCCTGGTGGCATGTCTGGTGGGGTAAGTGTGTGTGTGTCAGATCTTTGTGAAAGTTGACTATGCAAACAATTTGGAGTTTTCAACACATTGTTTCTTAGAAGAAGTGATGCAGTCAGTCTCTCCTTTACTCTTAGCCAAGAGAGACTGGCATGTATAGTATTTATATTAGCCGCTCTGTTTTGGGCCAGCTGCAGCTTAACTACAGTAGGTCTTTCCTTGCAGCACTCGACCACACAACTGGACAATAATCAAGATAAGACAAAACTAGAGCCTGCAGGACTTACTTAAGATTTATTTGTTATGGACAGACCTCTCCCCTTGTTTACACCCATTGAATCTATATGTTTTGACCATGACAGTTTACAATTACAGGTAACACCAAGTAATTTAGTCTCCTCAACTTGTTCAACAGACAGATTCAGTTGAGGTTTAGAACTTAGGGAACGATGTGTACCATAAACAATGTTTTTAGTTTTAGAGAGTTTGGGACCAGTTTATTACTGGCCACCCATTCCAAAACAGACTGCAACTCTTTGTTAAAGGTTTCAGTGACTTCATTAGCTGTGGTTGCTGATGTGTATATGGTTGAATCATCATCATTCATGGACACACATGCTTGTTTTAATTCCAGTTGCAGGTCATTGGAACAAATAGAAAATATTAGAGGGCCTAGAAAGCTGCCCTGCAATACACCACACTTTACATGTTTGACATTAGAGAAACATCCCTTATCAAATTGTATTTGTCACATGCGCCGAATACAACCTTACAGTGAAATGCTTACTTCCAAGTCCTTAACCAACAATGCAGTTTAAAAAGAATATCCCCCACAAAAAGTAAGAGATAAGAATAACAAACAATTAAAGAGCAGCAGTAAATAACGATAGCAGGGCTATATACAGGGGGTACCGGTACAGAGTCAATGTGCAGGGGCACCGGTGTCGAGGTAATTGAGGTAATATGTACAGTTGGGCAAAAAAGTATTTAGTCAGCCACCAATTGTGCAGGTTCTCCCACTTAAAAAGATGAGAGAGGCCTGTAATTTTCATCATACGTACACAACTATGACAGACAAAATTAGATTTTTTTTCTCCAGAAAATCACATGGTAGGATTTTTTTATAAATGTATTTGCAAATTATGGTGGAAAATAAGTATTTGGTCAATAACAAAAGTTTATCTCAATACTTTGTTATATACCCTTTGTTGGCAATGACAGAGGTCAAACGTTTTCTGTAAGTCTTCACAAGGTTTTCACACACTGCTGGTATTTTGGCCCATTCCTCCATGCAGATCTCCTCTAGAGCAGTGATATTTTGGGGCTGTTGCTGGGCAACACGGACTTTCAACTCCCTCCAAAGATTTTCTATGGGGTTGAGATCTGGAGACTGGCTAGGCCACTCCAGGACCTTGAAATGTTCCTTACAAAGCCACTCCTTCGTTGCCCGGGATCATTGTCATGCTGAAAGACCCAGCCACGTTTCATCTTCAATGCCCTTGCTGATGGAAGGAGGTTTTCACTCAAAATCTCACGATACATGGCCCCATTCATTCTTTCCTTTACACGGATCAGTCGTCCTGGTCCCTTTGCAGAAAAACAGCACCAAAGCATGATATTTCCACCCGCATGCGTCACAGTAGGTATGGTGTTCTTTGGATGCAACTCAGCATTCTTTGTCCTCCAAACACGACGAGTTGAGTTTTTACCAAAAAGTTATATTTTGGTTTCATCTGACCATATGACATTCTCCCAATTGCTCTCTAGCAAACTTCAGATGGGCCTGGACATGTGCTGGCTTAAGCAGGGAGACACGTCTGGCACTGCAGGATTTGAGTCCCTGGCGGTGTAGTGTGTTACTGATGGTAGGCTTTGTTACTTTGGTCCCAGCTCTCTGCAGGTCATTCACTAGGTCCCCCCGTGTGGTTCTGGGATTTTTGCTCATCATTCTTGTGATCATTTTGACCCCACGGGGTGAGATCTTGCGTGGAGCCCCAGATTGAGGGAGATTATCAGTGGTCTTGTATGTCTTCCATTTCCTAATAATTGCTCCCACAGTTGATTTCTTCAAACCAAGCTGCTTACCTATTGCAGATTCAGTCTACCCATCCTGGTGCAGGTCTATAATTTTGTTTCTGGTGTCCTTTGACAGCTCTTTGGTCTTGGCCATAGTGGAGTTTGGAGTGTTGGACTGTTTGAGGTTGTGGACAGGTGTCTTTTATACTGATAACAAGTTCAATCAGGTGCCATTAATACAGGTAAAGAGTGGAGGACAGAGGAGCCTCTTGAAGAAGAAGTTACAGGTCTGTGAGAGCCAGAAATCTTGCTTGTTTGTAGGTGACCAAATACTTATTTTCCACCATAATTTGCAAATAAATTCATTTAAAATCCTACAATGTGATTTTCTGGATTTTCTTTTCTAATTTTGTCTGTCATATTTGAAGTGTACCTATGATGAAAATTACAGGCCTCTCTCATCTTTTTAAGTGGGAGAACTTGCACAATTGGTGGCTGACTAAATACTTTTTTTGCCCCACTGTACATGTAGGTAGAGTTATTACAGTGACTATGCTTAGAAAATAACAGAGAGTAGCAGCAGTTTGGGGGGGGGGGGGACTATGCAAATATTCTGAGTAGCCATTTGAAATCTAACTGCCTATAGCTCAGAGAGGGTATGTGTATTATTGGTACCATTTGAAAGGATACACTTTGAAGTTTGTGGAAAGGTGAATTGAATGTAGGAGAATATAACACAATATATCTGGTAGGAGACAATACAAAGATAAAAACAACCAGTGTTGTTTTACTACCATCTTTGAAATGCAAGACAAAGGTCACTGTTATATAGCTATCACTCTGGTATTATTCCAATAGTGTCCACAAGATGGCAGCAGTGTATGTGTAAAGTTTCAGATAGATAACTTAGAGTATGACTGATCCTCAAGACTTTTAGTGTGACGTCCCCATGTACATTTGGGCAAATCGTGAAGGCGACATTCGCATTCATATCCATTTGTCAGCAAGAATATCAAATCTGTATACTTGGACTTTGATTTAGCTTTCCAAGTATTAGTAGCCATATTATAAGTTCAACAGTTGAAAAACAACCAGTTTTCATAACTTCATACGTAACTATGAATATTCTTATCATTTTTTCCAAAAAGAAAAGACATGCTGTTGTACAAGGTTAGAAGCTACATTTTACGACATATACATGGTTTCCAGATACTCCCGTGAAGCTCAGCTCATTGACTATCTAGATTTGTTCGACCCCGATTGGTGCTTATTTAACAAAGATACAGCCGTTCAAGTGATGGCCACCTGCGTCATCTACGTGCCATGAAACGTTGCTCTCTGACCAAATATGGTGTCCTATAGGATATATTGCTGGCAGCAAGCTCATTGGTCTGCTGTTAGAACCAGTAAAGGCTGCTTTACTACTCTTGGGTAGTGGAGTACTTTGGCTTCCCTCCAGGCCTGACGACAAATACTTTCCTCTAGGCTCAGATTAAAGATATGGCAGATAGTAGTGTCTATAGAGTCAGCTACCATCCTCAGTAGCTTAATGCCAAGAGGTTTGTCAATGCCAAGAGGTTTGTCATTATTAATTGCTAACAATCATTTTTCCACCTTTCCCAGACTAACAAAATTCAAACTTGCAATGCTCACTGTTCATTGTTGGCATTTCCTGGCTAAGTTTGCCCACTTTGCCAATTTAAGTAATAATTTAAATAATTGGCAACATCACCTGGTTTTTCGATAAAAAAGTAATCTGATTCATTTTTTATATCATTAATCTTAATCTTTCATGTTGAGTTTTGTCACGTAATTTCTAAATGTTCATTAAGTCAGCCAGTCAGATGTGTAGCCAGATTTATTAGTCACTCCTTTTCCCCCATATTTTTCAAACATACAGTAATTCAATTCCTCATCAATCCATGAAGCCTTAACAGTTGTAAACAGTCAGTTTCTTAACAAGTGTATGTTTATCAATAATTGGAAGAAGCAATTTCATAAATTCACCAAGTGCAACAAAGTTCTACAGTATTAGTAAAAATGTGATCAATACATGTGGGTGATCTTGTTCCTGTAGTGTTTGTAAACACCCTGATAGGTTGATTAATAACATGAACCAGATTACAGGCACTGGTTACATTGAGAAGCTTCCTCTTGAGAGGACAGCTTGATGAAAACCAGTCAGCATTCAGGTCGCCAAGAAAGTAGACCTTACATAGTTAAGCTCACATAGTTGCTTTCATAAACTCCAAACAGTTGTCACTGACTAGTTGGATATTAATTTCCCAGTGCAAAATCCATTTCCTAACTTACCACATTCATATAAATTCATTTTTATTAGGTTTTTGCTTTGACTGACTATATTTTTCTTTGTCAATAAAACTCATGAATGCAACTGTTTATGTCAAATGTTTTGTCTTCTACTTGTAGCCCTGGTTGTCATGAAAAGACAATGGTAAAACAGATCATTGTGAAGCTAAATATATGAGCTGGAAATGCAGTTAAATGACAGTCAGATAAATGAAAAGACCATTTTTGCTGGGGTCTCGGGACTGATAGGGTTAAGAGGATGTTGATGGAGAGAGAACAATAGATTGAATTGCATTGCGACTACATCTGATTCGGCCAGTCTATGTTCACATGCTACATTAAAGAAGACAACCTTGAAGCCATGTATTCAGTGAATTTAGTTAAACAGTGAATACTCAAAAGGTATACACCACGTATTCCCGGTGTACGAAAGCAGGATGAAAAGTTGAGATAGACATAGACAAGAGATGGATCAGGAAGAAAGGGAACATTCAGAAAGTAATCTTGAGGTGCGGTGTCACGGCTTTCTTCTGTTGAAGGAAAGGCGGACCAAAACGCAGCGTCGTTATTTTGATACATCTTTAATCAAGATGAAAATAGAACAATATACAAAAACAAGAACCGTGAAAAACCAAAGACAGCCCTATCTGGTGTAACAAACACAGAGACAGGAACAATCACCCACAAAACCCAACACCAAACAGGCTACCTAAATATGGTTCCCAATCAGAGACAATGACTAACACCTGCCTCTGATTGAGAACCATATCAGGCCCAAACACAGAAACAGACAAACAAGACATCCAACATAGAATGCCCACTCAGATCACACCCTGACCAAACAAAACATAGAACATACAAAGCAAACTATGGTCAGGGTGTGACATGCGGTATGTTCTGTGCTGCTGCCTGATTTGGTTGTCTAATGATGGTCTTATCACCATATTGGCATTGTTGTTAAACGGCTGGTTGGGGAAGCACTTGGACAAGATATTATGCACTTACCCAGCACCAACACAACACAGGCCTATCTGGATGTTCTTAGCACACACTGTGGTTAAATTTCATTTTACTGTGCCTTGTTCATGAACTAACAAGGTAAGGATGTACTTAGTAGTAATTGGTACTAAAATGGTAATGAAGCCTCGCAAGATGGCACATGAACGGAAATAAAAAATAGCTGTGTATGTTATATTTAGAGCTAATTGATATTGATTTAAAATATACCATTTTAGCTAAAAATGTGTGTTATCTAATGAAGTAGCATTAGGAGTTCTGAGGGAAAAGGCACAGTCAGTTGTGCTCAAGATTAGGTTCTTAATTACTTTTCTCGTTTCATTCTTATCAATTAGCAAAATAGACACATTTACTTTGGCATTTAAGGACAGTCACTGCACACCAATATTGACAACGCATACATGTATTTACCTAGTTATTTATTGAAATAGGCACCAAGATTGTTATCCTGGATGATTCTCAGTGCAAAAATGAAGTGTTTTTGTTTCTGTGTTTGTTCATGGCAGATAAAGGAACAACCTGCTGAAAGCACATCTCCAGCTACTATAACATGGCTGTGGTTGGAGCTGTTGTTACTTTAAGCCCACAACACCCCCCCCCCCCCCCACCACCACCACATTTTCCTCTCTCTTTCTTTCTCTATTTTTCTATTTTTTTTCCATTGTAGTTGGTGTTGTCATAATGGCAGTCAGTAGTCAGCAGTTGATTATGAATGTGTCTGATGTGATGTAGCTCAGTCATGGTCAGAGCTCTGGAGGGGGTCCACAGAGAAGGGAGATGGGCATCCCTGTATTGTCCTGTCATCCAGTTTGTCTGTCTGGGTCATCATCCTCAGCTCGCACAGAGCTTCCTCTGCTCTGCACATCCGGCTGTCCAGGGCTGGGTCTGGCTAGGGCTGGCTGGGTGAAATATAGAGCAGGGGTTCCCATCCTCATTGTAACATTGCAGAGGCATGATTCTCTCCTCTGCCATAAACCCTCTCAATCAGAGGTGTAGCCTGCATCGGTGTTCTATTTCCTGTTTTGTAATAGGGGATTTGTAGATATTTGTACACTCTGATTAATAACTCACTGTTTTCAGTTCATAGAGATAACCGACTACTATGATGGAAAACTTGTAATCCCCAGGTCTTTAGTTGATCTTTAACCTCTGTAGGTGATAGGTTGATAGGTGTAATATGGACAATCTTATAGAGATTCATGGTCTCTCTCAGTGGATATTGTATCTCTGATTGGTATTGATCTGAAGAGAAGCCATAACTCTTCTTTCCATTTACTGTGGGGATGTCAACTGGCTAGTGGCCTGGTGTAGTCGCAATAACCTGGAACTCAACACCGACAAAACCGTGGAGATGGTGGTTGACTTCAGAAAACTTTCCCCACCATCTCTCCCCCTTGAGATTGATGGCTCAGCTGTTAGCAAAGCTGAATCACAACCACAGGTGGGAAGACAACATCACAGCAGTCACCAAGAAGGCACACCAGCGGATGTACTATTTGCGGGAGCTGAAAAATCTCCCAATCAATCCTGATCCATTTTTACGCATTTAATTTTACACATTAATTGTTGAGTCCATCCTCACCTCCTCCATCACCATCTGGTTTGGGTTTGTTCGCTCCAAGAGCAGGGTGCAACACACTGTCTGGTCTGCAGAGAGTGTCATCATCTGCCAACTGCCCTCCATTGAGGTCCTGCACAACTCCAGGGAAAGGAATCGTGCAGGAAAGATCATTGCTAACCCCTCCCCTTGTTCCAAAAATGTGACTGACCTGCTCAAAGGTAGCTAAATTTGAAATTGTGTTTTTTACGTTGGATAAAAGTAGAGACTCAGAGCGGAACAATGGGAAAGTATTTTTGCTTTGACAGTTGATAAACTTGTAAACTCACTTTAGAGAAAATAGCCTTTGAATGTTTTGGTACTACTATTGGAGAGCCTTTCTTTGTCTACACCCATTCAGCATCATTCACACCCTCTTAAGCTTTAGCCTACCCATCTCTTTAAGGGTTGATCCGAATGTACTAACAACAGTGGTCAAGCACCCAGGGTAACTTGATAGCTACTTCCAGACAATTAAGTGAGAGAAAACAGCTCACTGAACATTACTCGCCCTAGTAGAGCTGGTTAGGCTGTTCAAATCAAATTTGATTGGTCATATACACATGGTTAGCAGATGTTAATGCGAGTGTAGCAAAATGCTTGTGCTTCTAGTTCCGAGAGTCGAGTAATATCTAACAAGTAATCTAACAAATTCACAACGACGACGTTATACACACAATGTAAGGGGATGGAATAAGAATATGTGTATATAAATATTTGGATGCGCGATGGCCGTGCGGCATAGGCAAGATGCAATAGATGGTATAAAATACAGTATTTACATGAGATGAGTAATGTAGGCTATGTAAACATTATTAAAGTGGCATTATTTAAAGTGACTAGTGATACCTTTATTAAATCCATAGGGCAGTGTGCAGTGTGATGGTGATTGCATCGTCTGTGGACCTATTGGGGCGGTATGCAAATTGGAGTGGGTCTAGGGTATCAGGTAGGGTGGAGGTGATATGATCCTTGACTAGTCTCTCAAAGCACTTAATGACGGCATAAGTGAGTGCTACACGGCAATATTCCTTTAGTTCAGTTACCTTAGCTTTCTTGGGAACAGGCAACAGACTGGGATAGGGATTGATTGAATATGTCCGTAAACACACGGGCCAGCTGGTCTACGCATGCTCTGAGAACGCGGCTAGGGATGCCGTCTGGACCGGCAGCCTTTGCGAGAGTTAACACGCTTAAATGTTTTACTCATGTCGGCCACGGAGAAGGAGAGCCCACCGTCTATGATAGTGGGCCATGTCGGTGGCACCCTATTGTCCTCAAAGCGCGCAAAGAAGTTGTTTAATTTGTCTGAGAGAAAGACATCGATGTCCTCGATTGGGCTGGTATTATTTTTTGAATCAATGATTGTCTGTTGACCCTGCCGCACACGTCTCATGTTTGAGCCGTTGAATTGTGACTCTACTTTGTCTCTATACTGACGCTTTACTTGTTTGATTGCCTTGCGGAGGGAATAACAACACTGTATTTGGTCATGTTTCCAGTCACCTTGCCATGATTAAATGCGGTGGTTCGCTCTTTTATGTTATCCAGAGCATTGGTGACTGCATCTGTGCTGTCACATTGTCTGTTCGTAAATTCAGAGCATTTCACGTTCAGAGCGCACACCGGACACTATGGCTGATGAGTAGGGTTGATCCGAACGTTCTGACCTCGCAACGGCAGTCAAGCACCCAAGCTACCTGGCTAACATTGGCTAGCTTGCTAGCTACTTCCAGACACATAATGAGAGAACACTCCACTCTGACCATTTTATTCACCCTAGCAGAGCTGGTTAGGCTGTGTTCATGTTATCCAGAGCATTGGTGACTGTAACTGTGCTGCTGGCAACAATTGAATTATGCTTTTTTGCCTACGCCATCTCAGTGCAAGAGGCGTCACTGCAGTCCCTGGTTCAAATCCAGGCTGCATCACATCTGGCCTTGATTGGGAGTCCCATAGGGCAGCGCACAATTGGCCCAGCGTCTTCCGGGTTTGGCCGGGGTAGGCCGTCATTGTAAATAAGAATTGGTTCATAACTGATTTGCCTAGTTAAATAAAGGTTATATAAAAAATATAACAAATAAAAAATCCCAACTCATGACATTACTACTCTGAATGAATCTGCAGGTAGCTAACCAACCAGGTACAATGTTAGCTAGCTAACATTAGGCTATAGCTAGTTAAGCAAATGCTTCTGAGATACGAACAATAACGTCATACACGTAACGTTAGCTGGTGAGCTAATTACTAGCTAGCTAACCATAATTACAAATCATGACGTTACCACCCTGCATGAATCTGCAGGTAGCTAACCAACCAGGTTTAATGTTAGCTAGCTAACAGTAGGCTATAGCTAGCCAAGCAAATAGCTCTTTTTGTCAAAATTAGAAACATGTAATATTTGAAAATGTATCTAGTTAGACTATCAATCATGGTTGGATGCGTCTCCTGTCGGATGCCATGGTTGCCCTTAGTTTGAATATGTATTCCGTGTTTTCTCCATCTTCTTAGCTATCATACTCGAATTCCACTGATTTCAAAACTCAGTCCTCCAGAAAGTGGAGAGCAACACTTATGCAGTTTTAATACACGTTAGACAGGATTACCTACACAGACTGGCCAGCTCAAATCAACAGAAGCGTGCTATACGACAGACCAATCCGAACTCATCTCTCGGCATGTCCAACCCACTCATTAGAAGGTTGCTGTTTTTTTATTTGGCTAAACCAACTTGGCTCATAATTTAACAATTGTATTTGTATTTGCAGAAGGCATACAAGTTTGTTATTCAGGCACATAAAAGTTCACATGTTCGAGAAGGTATTTCTGCCCAAAAAATGAATTTTGTTTAAAAAAAAAAAGTTACATTCAAACGGCTTTCCTGTGAAGTAGTGACCCGCGACATACACCTAGTTTCCTGAAACAGGTCACAAATTGTCCTCTGGCAGGTGGTTCAGGTCAATACTGACCAAAGCCACCCGCCACTTGAATAGTTTCTGGCCCTCACCAACCAGCCATCTGGCCCATGGAGACTAAAGGACTATGCACTCTATGCTGCACACCGCATCAAGCCATCTCAGAACGGTACAAAATAATTGCACTGTATTTGCACTCTGTCCATCTCTCTGCATTTAGCTATATTCATACTGATACTTTAAAATTGCACATCCGGTGCATATATACCTGTGCAAATATACCTATGTACAGTTAATATCCATGTGCATATACAGGAATTGGTCACTTACATTCTCTCTTTTTAAAATTGCTACCTATATATCATTTATGTTTTCACTATGAGGGGCCAAGTTATCAAAGTACAGTTTCCTCAACCATTTATTTCTCTTTATATTATTGCCAATACTTTTGACAGAAATGATTCAAAATGTCCTCTTTTTCCTATTTTGCAGTTCTCTGGTCCATCATCTGCAGCTTAGTAATGCATGGGAGAGTAGTCCTGTGATTTTCTCTTTGGATGGCACATGGCAGAATATTAGAGGTATTAAGAAAAGGAACTTTCAGGGAATTTAACAAGCTCAGGCCAGGTTTATATCATGATTGATTCCCTGCTCTGAGCTTTTTTATCAATCAATTAAAGTGGAGCCTGCAGTGTGGCAGGGCTCCAGACACCAACATTAACATCCCATCTCTGGGGTGGAGACGTGGGGAAGGTCACTGACAGGGAGAGAGGGGTGCAGGAACATCCACTACTGCTGACCTGCTACTATAGCCCTGGAACTGATCAATAGGATGTATAGGGAAACAGATCAAATGATATGTATTAATACTTTATTAATACTTTTTATTAACATTTGTTAAACTCATGAGTTACCATTAAATCAAACTTTTTTATATTATCTTCATTAAAACTGTGCACACTAAGGTTTAAAAAAATACAGACTTTGATCCAAGCTGTAAAATAGTAGTATATTGCTGTAAAACTACAGTGCCTTCAGTAAGTAGTCACACCCCTTGACTTATTCTTTACAGCCAAAATTCAATCAATTGTTTTCACCCATCTACACACAATACCCCATAATGACAAGTGAAAACATCTTTGTAGAATTGTTTTCAAATTGATTGAAAATGAAATACAGACATTTCTCATTAATGTAAGTATTTACACCTCTAAGTCAATTCTTTGTAGAAGCACCTTTGGCAGCAATTACAGATGTAAGTCTTTCTGGGTCAGTCTCTAACAGCTTTAATACCTGGACTGTGCAACTTTTTCCCATTATTATTTTCTAAATTCTTCAAGCTCTGTCAAATTGGTTATCGATCATTGCTAGACAACCATTTTCAGATCTTGCCATAGGTTTTCAAGGAGATTTAAATCAAATCTGTCACTTTCTTCTTGGTAAGCAACTCCAGTGTAGATTTGGCCATGTGCTTTAGGTTATTGCCCTGCTGAAAGGTGAATTAATCTCAGTGTCTGGTTTAAAGCAGAATGAACCAGGCTTTTCTCTAGGATTTTGCCTGTGTTTAGATCTATTGGGTTTCTTTTTTATCCTGAAAACTCCCAAGTCCTTAACGATTACAAGCATACTCATAACATGAAGCAGCCACCACTATGCTTGAAAATATGGAGAGTGGTACTCAGTCACGTGTTGTATTCAATTTACCACTAACATAACATTCAGTATTCAGGACAAAAAGTGAATTGCTTTGCCACATTTTACTAAGTATTACATTAGTGCCTTGTTGCAAACAGGATGCATGTTTTGTAATATTTGTATTCTTATAGCCTTCCTTCTTTTCACTTTGTCAATTAGATTAGTATTGTGGAGTAACAATGTTGTTTTCTCCTATCACAGCCATTAAAAGTGTTTTGCCCTTCTTTGGGCACCTAAAAAAGAAGGGCACCTAAAAAGCAGACATTGAATATCCCTTTGACCTTAGTGAAGTTATTAATTACACTTTGGATGGTTTATCAATACACCCAGTCACTACAAAGATACAGGTGTCCTTCCTAACTCAGTTGCCAGAGAGGAAGGACACCTTGCAGGGATTTCACCATGACACCAATGGTGAATTTAAAACACTTTTAATAGCTGTGATAGGAGAAAACCACATTGTTACTCCACAATACTAATCTAATTGACAAAGTGAAAAGAAGGAAGGCTATAAGAATACAAATATTCAACCTCCCTGGTCTTTGTGGTTGAATCTGTGTTTGGAATTCACTGGTCGACTACATGGGTCCAAAAAGTTGGTCCTGTTCTGCAATAGACCTTGAGTTTTTCCATTCGGACCAGATAGGCATAAATTAATTGAAAACATATAGAGACCTGTTCCGAACTGACCCAAGGACAACTAGACCTATTCCGTATAGACCGGGTTGAATCCAGGCCTGATCCAATCCGAGTGAGGTAAGCAGTAGAAAAGTCAACAAAACATTTCTCTCTCTCTACTGCAGCAGTCATGTCGGATCTGTACAGGTCCTTCCGGACAAGTCAGTTAAAATTACACGTACCCGAGACCCATTAAAATCACATCAGATCCGACCCAGACCTGCAACATTATTTAGAATTCTAGATCCGGACCCACTCGGTATTTCTGTTTCTGAAGTCACGTATGTTTGTCTGGAAGTATTTCTGATACTGAAGCAGGGATAGTGATTCCATGCTGCGGAAATATCTAGCTGAAAAGGTTTTCTATTGGAATGTAAATGTTTTTCCTGTTTTTCATGTCACCAGTGAAAGACCTCTGTTATCACCCTAATCGCAGTGAGCACAGTGTAACAGATGGCATGCCTCTTGCTTAGTAAGAACCGTTTCCTCCTAATTTGGCACATACCAAGGTTTGAACCCAGGACCTCTGCCTTGCAAACACATGGGACTGCACTCCTGAAGCACCTTACCAATTGTGCCACAGCAAATCTAGTTATTTGGGGGTGCAAGTGGGGACACTTCAGGCTGCTCGAACAGCAGCAGTACAGATTATTGCCTGAGTATTGAACAGAATTCATCTTCATCTCTCTGACCCCTGGGTAACATCCACACAGCTAGGAAATACAGAAATAGGTACACATCTGAAGGACCAATCAATGAGGGCATCTTAAGTTAATATTCTAAAAATACAATGTTTTCTTTTTAATTGTACATAATTTCTCCAGAAAAATTGCTTAAGTGGTATTCAAATGTTTTCAGCGGGGACCCCATTTTATTCTCCAGACTTTCTGGTGACGCCACACTGCAAATCTAACTACACAACCTTAAAATCAGTAAATGTACATTTGGTTCAGAGAATGCCAAGAGTGTGCAAAGTTGTCATCAAAGCAAAGGGTGGCTACTTTGAAGAATCTCAAAACTCAAGTATATTTTGATTTGTTTAACAGTTGTTTGGATACTACATGATTCCATATGTGTTCATTCATAGTTTTGATGTCTTCACTATTATTCTACAATGTAGAAAATATTACAAATAAAGAACAACCCTTGAATGAGTAGGTGTGTCCAAACTTTTGACTGGCACTGTATATCTGTGAGTTTACTCTGTTTCCAACATTAGTGTTTCTTAATTGGTCTTGAGTGCTTGAGAAATCTAAAGATAGCATCATCTAATTCTAGTCTTCACCGTTGCAGAAGGATATTGCTGGATGGCAGGGATATGTATGTTCAATAAAGCATCCAATTATTTGGATGGCACCAATGCCTGAGAGAGTGGAATAACAAGCAATTATGGCTGATGATGGACTAATGTTCCAAAATATAGCCACCAGGAAACAGCCATTAACCCCTACAGTAATGAGTAAACAACTATGGTCAACGTCCCAGACTCACTTAAATATTACATGGCTCAACAGCCTAAATCGAATATAATGTCTCACAGGGTGTCGCAAATGGCACACTATTCCCAATATAATACACTACTTTTGACTAGAGCCCTGTTCAAAAGTAGTGCACTAAATAGGCAATAGGAAGCCTAAATAGGCAATAGGAAGCAGACTCTGAAAAAAAGGAGCAGCAATCTCCTCCTGCTTGTGTCTTGATTTAAGATCATAACCAGAGCAGCAACAGCTGTTCGTTTTGAGGGAGAGTCTTACAGCTAAATCTGCTTCAGACAGTGTGAGAAGTGAACAAGGCATAAGCGACAATGTTCTGTCTACGAAACTTCTCAATCCCCTGATAAGTGACCCTAGCTTTACCGTGCTTCCCGTGTTTTAGATGGGAATAATATCCTATGCTTGTAATTTTCTCTGAAATATCATCCTCTCTGACAGGCAGCCCTGTGCTGTAACACAGTGTCTGTGGCTTAGAACCAAGGACACAAACTGACCTCCTCTTCTCTCCATTAACTATGTGTGTTCTTATGTGTGTAGGTGCCTGTGTGTTTATGTGAAGGAGTGAGTAAACATCATTGAATGTCACTTAGGGCAGAATCGATCACGACTTCACCTGTCACTGCTTTGTGAGCAGCCTCAGTGTGTGTGTGTGTGACTGCTTGTGTCTCCTCTAGTCGTTGCAGAGTGCAATATTGAGCGACAGGACCATGATGGAGCATTGTGCTTTAAGTCTATGATGATGTAGAACTGCACTCCCAGGCAGATACAGATGACCTCCAGCCCACAGTCACTTCATCACAGGGACACACACAGCAGCTGTGTGGAGGACACATTCACACACTCTCAGGCTGGCCAGGCACTACATACACTGTGTGAACAAAACGTTATGAAAACCTGCTCTTTCCATTACATAAACTGACCAGCAGTGGCGGTCGGTGCCGTTTGACAGCATATTGGATTACTGTAATTTATATTCCATTCACCCAGCTCGATAGGTTTAGGCTACTACATGATACTTTCCCACGAGCCACTGCGGACCCTAGTAATGAGTTCTGCTTTTAGAGAACAGTTTTTGAATGAATACAGCTTGGGGACAGCTTGTGAGAGAATTCTCCTCTTCATCCACTACTGATAGATCCACTGCTACAGTATGGACAGCTTGAGAGAATCCAATGAGTAAGCGTCTTACTCTTTACCCTCCACATCAGACTTAGATTTGTTAACACACAGCAGTCTGGAACTCATAGGTTATGCTCTACTGAGCTTGAATAATTTCTCAAATATGTAGCATCCACATATTTGTTCATGGTTAATTATTGTGGTCAATGTCTAACTCTTGCAAGCGATGATCATTTATTTAAGATGTAATACAATCAAAATACAATGAGTGGGGCATCATTATCACATAACACATGTCTGCTATATGTCACAGTATGGCTATATGAGAAATAGTCACACAAATCATAGTGCTGCACTTTCCTATTGATTGATACCGGAGCAACTCGACAATGGCACAAAAATATAACAGCAGGAGATATTTCTCAGTATATTTATACATAAACTATTATGTATTCACACGGCGATAGACCAAGACGGCTGTTTCTTCTAGAGAATAATCTATCCATTTGGCAGTGTGCACACAGCAGCAAAACAGCATGGAATATGATTCCCACTTTACAATGTACTTTTGACAGGATCAAATGGGATTGGATGTACTGCAGGTTTTGGAAACTTACTTTCCTGCCTCGTGAAATCGGGTTACTAGCTTGCACTGAAGTTCCATCAAGGAATAACATTGCACGACTCTACCTTAGATATTTTTCTATTGGATTTATAAATGCATTTTTCTGTTTAGGTGAACTTGTAAGGCTTGATGTCTTTGAACTTTTTTCTTCTTATACGGATACCTTCCAGAGTAAATATTGAAAAGTACAGTGCCTATGGAAGGTCAACACCCCCTTGGATTTCTTCACATTTTATTGTGTAACTAAGTGAAATTAAAATAGATGTAAATGTCTACACAAAATACTCTGTAATGTCAAAGTGAAAGATAAATAAAACACTAATACAGTTGAAGTCAGAAGTTTACATGCACTTAGGTTGGAGTCATTAAAATTCGTTTTTCAACCACTTCACAAATTTCTTGTTAACAAACTATAGTTTTGGCAAGTCGGTTAGGACATCTACTTTGTGAATGACACAAATAATTTTTCCAACAATTGTTTACAGACAGATTATTTCACTTATAATTCACGTAATCACAATTCCAGTGGGTTAGAAGTTAACATACACTGAGTTGATTATGCCTTTAAACAAAATTTAAGAAGATTATGTCATGGCTTTAGAAGCTTCTGATAGGCTAATTGCCATCATTTGAGTCAATTGGAGGTGTACCTATGGATGTATTTCAAGGCCTACCTTCAAACTCAGTGCCTCTTTGCTAGGGAAAATCTAAAGAAATTAGCAAAGACATCAGAAAAGAAATTGTAGACCTCCATGAGTCTGGATCATCCTTGGGAGCAATTTCCAAACATCTGAAGATACCACGTTCATCTGTACCAACAATATTACGCAAGTATAAACACCATGGGACCACGCAGCCATCATAATGCTCAGGAAGGAGGCGCATTCTGTCTCCTAGAGATGAACATACTTTGGTGGAAAAAGTTCAAATCAATCCCAGAACAACAGCAAAGGACCGTGTGAAGATGCTGCAGGAAACAGGTACAAAAATATCTATATCCACTGTAAAACAAGTCCTATATCGACATACCCTGAAAGGCCACTCAGCAAGGAAGAAGACACTGCTCCAAAACCGCCATGTGCAACTGCACATGGGGACAAAGATCGTAGTTTTTGGAGAAATGTCCTCTGGTCTGATGAAACAAATAGAACTGTTTGGCCATAATGGCCATCTTTATGTTTGGAGGAAAAAGGGGGAGGCTTGCAAGCCGAAGAACACTATCCCAACCGTGAAGCACGGGGGTGGCAGCATCCTGTTGTGGGGTTGCTTTTCTGCAGGAGGGACTGGTGCACTTCACTAAATAGATGACATCATGAGGGAGGAAAATTATGTAGAAATTTTGAAGCAACATCTCAAGACATCAGTCAGGAAGTTAAAGCTTGGTCTCAAATGGTTCTTCTAAATGGACAATGACCCCAAGCATACTTCCAAAGTTGTGGCAAAATGGCTTAAGGACAACAAAGTCAAGGTATTGGAGTGGCCATCACAAAGCCCTGACCTCAATCCTATAGAAAATGTGTGGGCAGAACTGAAAAAGCGTGTGTGAGCAAGGATGCCTACAAACCTGACTAATTTACACCAGCTCTGTCATGAGGAATGGGACAAAATTTACTCAACTTATTGTAGCAAGCTTGTGGAAGGCTACCCGAAACATTTGACCCTAGCTAAACAATTTAAATGCAATGCTACCAAATAGTAACTGAGTGTATGTAAACTTCTGACCCACTGGGAATGTGATGAAAGGAACAGAAGCTGAAATAAATCATTCTCTCTAGTATTATTCTGAAATGTCACATTCTTAAAATAAAGTGGTGATCCTAACTGACCTAAGACAGGGAATTTTTACTAGGATGAAATGTCAGGAATTGTTAAAAACGGAGTTTAAATGTATTTGGCTAAAGTGTATGTAAAATTCCGACTTCAACTCTATACCTTGATTAGATAAGTATTCACCACCCTTAGCCAATACATGTTAGGAACACCTTTGGCAGTAATTACAGCTGTGAGTCTTCTTGGGCAAGTCTCGTAAGAGCTTTGCATACCTGTATTGTGCAATATTTTCCCGTTCATTATTTTCTGCAAACTCAGTCAAGGTGTTGGGGATCATGGCTAGACAGCAATTTTCAAGTCTTGCCGTATATGTTCAAGCGGATTTAAGTCAAAACTGTAACTTGATTACTCAGGAACATTCATTGTCTTTTTGGTAAACATCTCCAGTGTAGATCTGGCTTTGTGTTGTAGCTTATTGTCCAGTTGAAAGGTGAATTCCTCTCCTAGTGTCTGGTGTAATCAGAGTGAAGCAGGTTTTCCTCTAGGATATTTCACACAGTGTGTCCATATAACTTGTTTTGTGATTTGTTAAGCCACATTTTACCTCTGAACTAGGATTTCTTAAACAAAGGGGGGGAATACTTAAGCAACTACTTACTATATTTTAGTTCTTACATTTTTATTAAGTTGAAAAAAATGTGTACATTTTTCTTTTCACTTTGACATTATGGAGTATTTTGTTCAGATAAAGACAAAAAATACAATGAAATCTATTTCAATCCCACATTGTCATGCAACAGAATTGGGAAAAAGTTCAAGGGGGTGTATAATTTCTATAGACACTATATGTGGAAGGTAGATTAGTTCCCATTTGGCCATTTATAAGCTTATTTTATTGTGTTGGATTGTCCATTTCACATCCTATAAGACTGTTTCCTGTGGAAGTTGCTGTTTGTTCATACAGATGATAAATACAATGTTTACAGTAAGAAAATGTATTCTAAAAAATACTATATTTTGTGATGAATATACATAACCAATTTAATATTTTTCAGTGCTTGACTTTCTTGGGGTCCACATGAAACATGACATAATAGACATAATACATAGTACAAAAAATATTTGACAAGGACTGAAATACATACATTTAAAATGTCACACATAGCCTACATACATGTATGTCAACATGCACACAATATCTAGGTCTATTACACAGTACAGCTCAAATGACAATACACGATATTGTCACGGATTCCCCCAGTACTGCTGCTCATTCCATGCACCAGCTCCGGATTCCCCCAGTACTGCGGCTCATTCCATGCACCAGCTCCAGAGGTCTACGTCACCGGCTTTCTAGGCCTCACTGAACTGGATTCATTACCACCAACCCCGGACTGTCTTGTCTCATTACGCACACCTAGTTCCCATTCCCCCTGTATGTTATGCATGTGTTCTCTGTTCTCCATTGTCCTTGTTGGTTATTGTTCCTATGTCTGTTGGTCTTGTGATAACCTGTGCTTTGTTGATTCGGCTTTCGTGCTACGTGTTTTGTGCACTTGTTATTTCGGATCTCATCTCGTGTAGTATTATTATGGGTCTCGTCCTGTGTAATATTTAGAGGTTAATACCTCGCTCTTTTGTTTGGGTTACATCCCTGTGTATCTTTTTTTTTTACAGGTGTTTGTTTTGGGCTTTGTCCCCATGCCATGTTGTATTTTGGGTGGTGTAATGTAAAGTTTTTTTTTGTATTCCTGCGCCTGTCTCCGATCCTTATACAACCTGACAGATATATAAAATGGCTGTGTCTCTTCACAGTCCCCTCTGTGCAATACGGTGTTCTTTTATCTGTTTTCATCTAACCTTAAAAGATAATACTAAGAAAAACCTACTGCTCTTTTGTATTTTTTTTTGTACAATCTTTGAAATGCAAGAGAGGCCATAATGTATTCCAGCCCAGGTGCAATTTACATTTTGGCAACTATATTATTTTATTTTATTTTATTTCACCTTTATTTAACCAGGTAGGCCAGTTGAGAACAAGTTCTCATTTACAACTCCGACCTGGCCAAGATAAAGCAAAGCAGTTCGACAAAAACAATATCACAGAGTTACACATAAACAAACGTACAGTCAGTAACACAACATAAAGATCTATGTATGTGCAAATGTAGAAGAGTAGGGAGGTAAGGCAATAAATAGGCCATAGAGGCAAAATAATTACAATTTGTTTTATTTTTATTTCACCTTTATTTAACCAGGTAGGCTAGTTGAGAACAAGGTCTCATTTGCAACTGCGACCTGGCCAAGAGAAAGCCAAGCAGTTCGACACATAAAACAACACAGTTACACATTGAATAAACAAACTTTCAATAATCAATAATACAGTAGAAAAAGTCTATATACAGGGTGTGCAAATGAGGTAGGATAAGTGAGGTAAGGCAATATATAGGCCATGCTTGCAAAGTAATTACAATATAGCAATTAAACACTGGAATGGTAGGATGTGCAGAAGATGAATGTGCAAGTTGAGATACTGGGGTGCAAATGAGCAAGATAAATAAATAAACAAATACAGTATGGAGATGCGGTAGATTGGATGGGCTATTTACAGATGAGCTATGTACAGGTGCAGTGATCTGTGAGCTGCTCTGACAGCTGGTGCTTAAAGCTAGTGAGGAGGTAAGAGTCTCCAGCTTCAGAGATTTTTGCAGTTCGTTCCAGTCATAGGCAGCAGAGAACTGGAAGGAGAGGCGGCCAAAGGAAGAATTGGCTTTGAGGGTGACCAGTGAAATATACCTGCTGGAACGCGTGCTAAGGATGGGTGCTGCTATGGTGACCAGTGAGCTGAGATAAGGAGGGGCTTTACCTAGCAGAGACTTGGAGCCAGTGGGTTTGGCAACGAGTATGAAGCAACGGCCAGCCAACGAGATCATACAGGTCACAGTGGTGGGTAGTATATGGGGCTTTGGTGACAAAACGGATGGCACTGTGATAGACTGCATCCAATTTGTTGAGTAGAGTGTTGGAGGGGGTTTTGCTGGTTTTTCTAAGCCAGGATTAAGACACGACTAAGACATCCGGGTTGGCAGAATGTGCTAAAGCAGTGAATAAAGCAAACTTAGGGAGGAGGCTTCTAATGTTAACATGCATGAAACCAAGGCTTTTACGGTTACAGAAGTCAACAAATGAGAGCAACTGGGGAGTACGAGTGGAGCTAGGCACTGCAGGTCCTGGATTAACCTCTAGATCACCAGAGGAACAGAAGAGAAATATGATAAGGGTACGGCTAAAGGCTATAAGAACAGGCTGTCTAGCACGTTCGGAACAGAGAGTAAAGGAAGCAGGTTTCTGGGCACGATAGCATAGATTCAAGGCATAATGTACAGACAAAGGTATGGTAGGAAGAGAGTACCTTGGAGGTAAACCTAGGCATTGAGTGATGAAGAGAGAGATATAGTGTCAAAAAACGTTTAAACCAGGTGATGTCATTGCATTTGTGGGAGGTGAGGCAACATTGTTGGCTAAGACATATTGAGCAGGGCTATAGGCTCTACAGTGAAATAAGACAGTAATCACTAACCAGGACAGTAATGGACAAGGCATGTTGATATTAGGGAGAGGCATGCATAGCCAAGTGATCGTTTGGGTCCAGTGAGTGGTTGGGCTGGCTGGGGACACGGCGATTCAGACAGTTAGCCGGCCGGTGCTAGCAAGCTAGCAGTTAGCAGGCCGGGGCTAGCAAGCTAGCATAAGGGCCTTAATAACTTTTCATGTTCAAAATTGTGCACTCTCCTTAAACAATAGCATGGTATTATTTCACTGTAATAGCTACTGTAAATTGGATAGTGCAGTTAGATTAACAAGAATTTAAGCTTTCTGCCAATATCAGATATGTCTATGTCCTGGGAAGTGTTCTTGTTACTTACAGCATCATGCTAATCGCATTAGCCTATGTTAGCTCAACCGTCACATGGAAGGGACACCGATCCCGAAGATGGTGTTTAAACAGGTTTCATTGCTAGCTTGAGTTACCTAAGGTGGCAGAGTTACATTTAGTCATGGCTCTATTTAATACTGTGCGTTTCCAGCCTTTGCATAATCAATGCTTGGAGTTTGTCAGAATTTGTGGGTTTTTGTTTGTCCACCCGCCTCTTGAGGATTGACCACACGTTTTCAATGGGATTAAGGTCTGGGGAGTTTCCTGGCCATGGACCCAAAATATCGATGTTTTGATCCCCAATTAATTGCAATTCATCTGATCACTCTTCATAACATTCTGGAGTATATGCAAATTGCCATCATACAAGCTGAGGCAGCAGACTTTGTGAAAATTAATATTTGTGTCATTCTCAAAACTTTTGGCCACAAATGTATGTTTGCCAGTCTGCTGTGTTATCAAACTCATTTGCGATTCCCTTTGCCTCATCTCAGACATATAGTTTTTCAATTCATCATCTATCCATCAGGATTTCGACTTGAATTAAAATAGGTGCCAGTACTGTTTACATTTAGGTGCAGGAGCTTCACAATACGTTTGAGAGCTGAAGAACATATATGGTGCCAGTACTCAGCTCCGCTGAGCTCCTGCCCAAGTCAAGCACTGGGCTTATTACTTTTAACAGGTTTTTCTGTTGAGAAGGAATTATCTTCTTGAGGTACAGAAGGAAAAAAAACTTTGTTTTTTTTGTAAAATTCATTATCTCTGCGGAGTTTCAAATAAACGTTTCTGTGGTAACCTTTGACTTGGTTTGAAAGGATTATTCACGATTATTTTTGGGAAGAGACATCTTGGGTAAATATTGATTCAGATATACATTTATTATTTTCCTTTTTGGATTGTAGGAAAGACAAACCCAAAGAACTTGCTATCTAACTTGCTATCTGTTCCCACTGACACTTACCTCCATGGATTAGAAACTTAACTTAATATAATCAACAGTTAGAATCTTTGAGAGGAATATGAATGTGGCTCTCACAATTACTGCTGCACAGTTGGAAAAAGAGAGATCGAACACAAATCTTTTACATACTGCATAATATCTCTTGTAGTGTCAGTTTATTTCCTGTGCCGATTGATTAATCAATACAGTATTGTTGATCCTCAGGATTGTCCCCTGGTACACTTCAGTAAGCACCTTGTTTAAGAACCCAAAGGAAGAGGGATACACAGAGCCATACAGGACTGGATGGAGGAGTGGAACTAGCACAGTTGATGGAAATATAGTCTACCAAAGAAAAGTCTACTAAAGTCTACAACCTTTTAAAATAATCCTCAGTATCACCAGCAAACCAGGCAGAGAGAAGTGCTTATAGAATAGAGTTTAAGAGGAAAGAAAAAGAGAGAGAGAGGGGCGGGACAGCCAGAGAGACTATTAGCACCATCGGCCTTTCCACTGATGAATAGGAGTCAGGCAGAGGCGAGATCAGATGAGACAAACCGCTAAACCTGGAATGAGGAAACAGAAACAGAGGCCAACCCTTTATTCCTAATCACAGTTCCATTTGACCACCCCAACCAATAACACCCCCAGCAGCACAATACGAGCAGACAGGGTCTCTTGCCTCCTGAGCTATAGAGGCTGGCCACCTTACCTCCCCTATCGCACTTCTCCCCTGATGTCCACTGATAGGCTTGTGTCTGGGAACAGCCTCATTGTAGTCATTCAACCCTGGATTGTATTTGTGCATCATGAGACGGAACCATGATTCCATCTCCGGTCTAATGTGATCTGATTGACAGTAATTGGAAAGGGACACTCCTACTCTCTTGCACTTTTGTTTGCTGTGTTTACAAATCATCTTTTTGGTCATTGAACTTTCATCCATCATGGTCAGTGACAGTCCTATCACCTAAACTTTGTTTATTGACCTAAAAAGTTTACATTTACTTCCTCAACAACCTCAAGAGTAAAAGTAAAGGGAGTGTAAATTAGAGGCTAGATTCTGTTGAAAGTTATTTTTCTAATCCATGTTCAGCTTCTGCTCGGTGAACTGAAAAGGTGCTTAGAGAATAGGCATTGACAGACTGACACCTGTGTAGAGATTGTTACAAGTGTATGGATTTTTTAAAATTTGACTGAGAACACATTCTCATTTACAGCAGCAACCTGTGGAATAGTTCATTTAAGGGGAGAGGAATGAGGCAATTGTAAACTGGGGAAGATCAGGTGACTATGATGGTATGAGAGCCAGATTGGTAATTTAGCCAGGACACCAGGGTTAACATCCCATCCAAAAGACAGCACCCTACAAAGAGCAATGTCCCCAAACATTGCCCTGGGGTGTTGAGATCGTTTTTTTAGACTAGAGGAAAGAGTGCCACCTACTGGCCCTCCAGCACCACTTCCTGCAGCATCTGCTCTCCCATCCAGGAACTGACCAGGCCCAACCCAGTTTAGCTTCAGAACAAAGCCAACAGTGAGATGCAGAGTGGTAAGCTGCTGGAATGGTGGCACTGACATGGCAATGTCTTCTAGACCAGGAATCATCAACTAGATTTAGATTGGAGCTTATTTGCTGCTGTTTAACAGAATTGTATGTACAAAAATCAAATTAATAATAATAACAATACATATGATTCCACCTTTCCAACAAGTCAATTTATAACATTTATACCCTGCTACAGCTGCCCCGGTCAAATGTAAGCGCTATTATTGTGAAGTGGAAATGTCTAGGAGCAGCAACGGCTCAAATGCGAAGTGGTAGGCCACACAAGCTCACAGAACAGGGACTGCTGAGTGCTGAAACGTGTAGCACGTAAAAATTGTCTGTCCTCGTTTGCAACACTCACTACCGAGTTCCAAACTGCCTCTGGAAGCAACATCAGCACAATAACTGTTTGTTGGGAGCTTCATGAAATGGGTTTCCATGGCAGAGCAGCCGCACACGAGCCTAAGATCACCATGCGCAATGTCAAGCATCGTCCGGATTGGTGTAAAGCTCGCTGCCATTGGAACAGTAGAAACACATTCTCTGAAGTGATGAATCACACTTCACCATCTGGCAGTCTGACGGACAAATCTGGCTTGGGCAGATGCCAGGAGAACGCTACCTACCCCAATGCATAGTGCCAACTGTCAAATTTAGTGGAGGGGGAATAATGGTCTGGGGCTGTTTTTCATGGTTCGGCTAGGCCCCTTAGTTCCAGTGAAGGGAAATCTTAAGACTACATCTATACTATTCTTTGCTTCCAACTTTGTGGCAACAGTTTGGGGGAGGCCCTCTCCTGTTTCAGTATGACAATGCCCCCGTGCACAAAGCAAGGTCCATACAGCAACGGTTTGTCATGATCGGTGTGGAGAACTTGACTGGCCTGCACAGAGCCATGACTTCAACCCCATCGAATACCTTTGAGATGAATTGGAATGCCGACTGCAAGCCAGGCCTAATTGTCCAACATCAGTGCTCGACCTCACTAATGCGCTTGTGGCTGAATGGGTGCATGTTCCCGCAGCAATGTTCCAAAATCTAGTGGAAGCCTTCCCAGAAGAGTGGAGGCTGTTGTAGCAGCAAAGTGGGGAACAACTCCATATTAATGGCCATTAGAATGAGATGTTTGACGAGCAGGTGTCCACCTACTTTTTGTCATGTAGCATATACACTGGTGTGAGGTACTTTTAAGTAAAAATACTTAATACTTTTTTGAGGTATCTGTACTTTAATATTTATATTTTTGACTACTTTTACTTCACCACATTCCTTAATAACCTCTACGGGATCGTCGACCCCCCCCCCCCCCCCGTTGAGCGAACGTGCGCTAATGTGATTAGCATGACATTGTAAGTAACAAGAACATTTCCCAGGACATAAATTATTATTATTATTATTACATTATTATTAATCTAACTGCACTGTCCAATTTACAGTAGCTATTACAGTGAAAACAATACCATGCTATTGTTTAAGGAGAGGGCCCAACAACAACAAACTTTTCTCACGTCAACTGGTTTGATATATTTACCTCTGAAGGTAAGTAATGTACTTACATTCAGTAATCTTGCTCTGTTGTGTCATCCTGAGGTGCCCATAGAAAAAAGCATAGTTTTGTTTGATAAAATCTATTTTTATATTCAAATGTAGGAACTGGGTTCTACAGTTTGAACCCCTGCTGTTAATGATAAAGGAAAAACATGTTGGTTTTTTTCAAATATTTGCCAAAGATATTATAATATTTACATAAGTATTCAAACCCTTTACTTTGTTGAAGCATCTTTGGCAGCTATTACAGCCTCTAGTCTTTTTTGGGTATCACTCTACAAGCTTGGCTACAAGCTATTTTCATGTCTCTCCAGAGATGTTCAATCAGGTTCAATTCCGGGCTCAGGCTGGGCCACTCAAGGACATTCAGAGACTTGCGTTGTCTTGGTTGTGTGCTTAGGGTTGTTGTCCTGTTGGAAGGTGAACCTTCACTCCAGTCTGATGTCCTGAGCACTCTGGAGCAGGTTTTCATCAAGGATCTCTCTGTACTTTGCTCCGTTCATCTTTCCCTCAATCCTGACTTGTCTCCCAGTACCTGCCGCTGAAAAACATCCCCACCACATGACAATGCCACCACCATGCTTCACCATAGAGATGGTGCCAGATTTACTAAAGACATGAGGCTTAGCATTCAGGCCAAAGAGTTTCATCAGACCAGAGAATCATATTTCTCATGGTCTGAGAGTCCTTTAGATGCCTTTTGGCAAACTCCAAGTGGGCTGTCATGTGCCTTTTACTGAGGAGTGGCTTCCGTCTGGCCACTCTACCATAAAGGCCTGATTGGTAGAGTGCTGTAGAGATGATTGTCCTTCTGGAAGGTTCTCCCATCTCCACAGAGGAACTCTGGAGCTCTGTCAGAGTGACCATCGGGTTCTTGGTCACCTCCCTGACCAAGGTCCTTCTCCCCCAATTTCTCAGTTTGGATGGGCGGCCACGAGTCTTGGTTCAGAAGTTCCCAAGATCTGTGCCTCAACACAAACCTGTCTCGGAGCTCCACAGACAATTGCCTTCGACAACATGGCTTTTTTTTCTCTGACATACACTGTCAACTGTGGGACCTTGTATAGACAGGTATGTGCCTTTTCAAATCATGTACAATCAATTGAATTTACCACAGGTGGACTCCAATCAAGTTGTAGAAACATCTTAAGGCTGATCAATGGAAACAGGATGCACTGGAGCTCAATTTTGAGTCTCATAACAATGGGTGTGAATACTTATGTAAATAAGTTATTTATGAAAATAAATAAATAACCTGTTTTCGCATTGTCATTATGAGGTATTGTGTGTAGATTTAAAAAAAAACGTTTTTTAATAAAGCTGTAACAACAAAATGTGGAAAAAGTCAAGGGGTCTGAATACTTTCCAAATGCACTGTATGCTGAACAAAAATATAAATGCAACATGTAACCATTTCTAAGATTTTACTGAGTTACAGTTCATATAATCAAATCAGTCAATTGAAATAAATTCATTAGGCCCTAATCTATGGATTTCACATGACTGGGAAGACCGAAATTGATCTGTTGGTCTCAGCGCAGAAAGTCTGCAAAGACAGGCCCCGAATTCTATGGAATTTCCACATTGTGAATGAGGAGCACCCAACCTCCATGCCTCTCGTTGATGAGTCAACAGGTCATGGACACCATGAGGTGCATTTTCTATGCTTAGAAGATGACAGAATAACCTGGATAGCATTCTACAAGGTGTTCTGAATGTTTCATACACTGGAAATGGAAATGTGCCTTTGATAAAGGCTAGTGCTAGAGTATTGTAGGCTACATGTGGTTTTAGCGCTCTTCACTCTCGCCTCCCCTCCTGGGTGTGTGTTTATTGCTTGCAATCCTCATTCACAGGCCCAGCAGGTATGGTGCTGTGTCCAGGCTCCAGATGGTTCAAAGACACAGGTGCTCCTGCTGGCTGGCCAGCTGCAGGTTTTTTAGGCCCAGCTTGATTGATTCTCCTCAGTCTGGGGTGTAGTATATTGGCCAGGCATGGGTCCAGGCATGGGTCGGCCAAGCACAGTCTGGGGTGTACACTGACATTTACCACAGTCAAGAGGACCAGGCCTGAGGGGCATCAGTGTGAGGAGAGGGAGGAGGCTGTCTTCATCTCTTTGCCTGTGCAAGGCTGGGTGGAATGCTGAATGCTGGCTTGCTGGCTGAGTGGGTGGATGGCTGGCTGGCTTGCTGCCTTTAAAAAAAAGAACATGTCAAATGTGCAGTTTCATATGTGAAATCAATATTTTTTGGTACATTTTTAAATAGCTGTTTTCACACGTTGAGCTTAAATTCACACGTGAAATCATATTTTCACGTGTATTACATTTAGAGTTTACATTTCAACACCAACTTTTCACATGAGAATAAAAAAAAATTGATTTCACATGTACACTGTAACTTGAATGTCCAGCAAAAACGTTCCCTTGTCCCGCATTTGGGCTTTTAAATGTGGTCACCGTAATTCCACTGGTGGAAACATTGGTACTGCAACATGTTAACACCAGCTATTCCCATGTCAGGAGAATAACATTATTTCAAGACCACATGTGAATCTGCAATTCCAGTTTTCTTATATGTGAAACTGCATATAACGTTTTTAGCGTGTCCGAAACCATGGTTCTGACTGTTGTTATTATTATTGTACAAATTTTCACATGTAGTTTGTTCACACATGTCTGAAAACCATGTGTTTTTACATGTTACATGTTTGTCATTTCGCAGACTCTGCACATCAACATATATTTCAAGTCAGCCCGGGGATTCAAACAAGCGAACTTTGGGTTACTGGCCCTACGCTCTTAACCGCTAGGCTACCTGCCGCCCCACTTGTGATTTTCACGTTTTTTTCATGGTTTTTTTGTAAGGGTAGCCAAACACACAGGGCAATATCTGGGCTGGTCAGTCCAGCAGGGAGGGAGCATGGCAGGGAGAGAAGAAGAGTGGAGAGCTGGCCACGGTTCAAACAGAGATGTCAAAATGCATGAGGAAGAAAGCCAAACACATGCTGGACACAGAAATAAGTTGTCTCTTGGACTTAACAGAGACCACACATGCACACAGGCATGCACATATAGGTACCCACGCTCCTGCCAGCACGCCCGCACATACACAATCTCTATGATCTCTCACACATGGCATACAAACCCACATACAGTCAAGAGTCACGCCAGAGACCAGGTGCTGTCTCCTATCAGCTTTCCTGAGGATTCATATTGCCTTATTGATTTCCTCCAAAGCTGACATTTACAGCTGGCTCTGCCAAGTGGCTCTGCTCTGCTCTGCTTCCGGTGCTCATCAATGGAGCCACTCCCTTAATCACACTGCTGCCCTGTCACACCTGCTGGACCACTGCCACAATGGAGCAGCCTAGCCTATCATACAGCAGCATAGAACAAGCCAACCCTACTGGGCAAAATCAAATTGTATTCATCACATGCTTCATAAACAACAGGTGTAGACTAACAGTGAAATGCTTACTTACTGGCTCGTTCCAACGATGCAGAGATACCTATTGGAATGGTATCAAATGGTATCAAATACATCAAGCACAGGGTTTCCATGTGTTTGATGAGATTCCATTTGCCCTGTTCCAGCCATTACTATGAGCCGCATCCCCTCAGCAGCCTTCTGTGGTGCAGGGGTGCGAGGTAATGGAGGTACAGTAGATAACTATACATATAACTGGGACTAAAGTGACTAGGCAACAGGAAAGATAATAAAACCGTAGCAGCAGCGTATGTGATGAGTAAAAAAATGGTGAATGCAGATAGTCATTACCAGCAGTGGGACTGTCACTTTGGAGACCACTCGTATAACAGACCATCCTAGCTGTCATTAGTGGGGTTACTGTCATACTGGATAGTTAGATCTATCACATCAAATGACATGGTCACACTGTGCAGACCACACATAATGACATGACCAAATAGACCTGGCCACTAGTGAGTTTATTTATCCAAAACAGTCGGACAAAAAGACATCTCCTGTTTAACAAGACTACTGTAGACCATACGAACAGGACATACAATAAGCATAATACTGTAGCTATTTGTTCTCTTGATGCTCGTTCGGTCTTCATGTCTGAAGTAGCATTCCCATCGTTATGTGATCAATGTTAAAGGGTTGGAAAAGCAGGGGGTATAGATTTTTTAATTCCAGGAAAGCATTTCCTTGGTGCACTTAAAGGAATAAAACGCACATAAACACTCTGCAAATAAGTGTTTATCAATAGGTTGCAGTGTTTACTTTTCCGCTGCAAAAAAATCCATAGGATACAAAGGACCTCTCCCTGCTATTCTGCCAGTGTGGTCCCTGTAATTGATTGTACAGGATATGGCACTGTATCAAGCTAACAGAGACAGCAGTCCCCTCTCTATTCTAGAGATCTGTTTCCCTAGTGTTCTCTGGGACCAGGGTGGGATGCTGTGGAGAGTAGTGTGTGCTTTCATAAAGATTTACTATATCACTTACAATGAGCTGAACTAGTTTGGACCAGAGTGTTAACATTGTCTTTAAGTGCCAGCTGCACACTCAGATAGTGGTACTACAGTAGGGGGATGTAACATACTCAATGAAGGCCTTGTATATGGTAAATGGGATTTAAGTGTTCTCCCCCTATTTTATGGGCTTGCCCCAACATTTTGAATTTACACCCCCTAGCAGAAACTATGCCCAGGAGTTAACAATGCTGTAGAATACTTTGTTAATATACTGCAGACCTTATATTAGTGCCATAGATTTAGGGAAATAGATGTATATACTCTTAGAAGAAATTGTAACATCTACAGCCTGAAAGGGTTCTTTGGCTGTCCCCATAGGATAACCCTTTGAAGAACCCTTTTTGGTTCCATGAAGAACCCAGCCGAATAACTTTTTTTTTCTAAGAGTGTACAAGACCCAAACATTGGGCTGCTTGAATATTCCAAGGATCAGACTGAGCCATGGAAACTGCCTTGAGTGAGTGAGTTTCCTCTCTCTACGGTATCCATTTAGGAATTCCGCTGCGTTTTCATTTTGTAGCATTAGTGATGAGTGAATTTGCATGAAATCTGTGCTTGGCCCATGATAAAAATGTCAACTCAGAGAATTGTGGCTGTAAGTGTCGTCCTCAGTGGCTCTGCTAATCCTGTCTCAGTGTCAGCGGGCCTTTTATTGATAGAGAGCATCACGTCACATTAGGCTTATTACCAGCAGGAGTTTATCAGGGCAGACATGGACGAGGCTGAAGCTCTCCAACTCACCCACTGCTCCCCCTCCAACAAATAACAAACACATCTCTCATCACTTGCTGTTTAAGCCCATTCTATGACTATATCCACTGAGGTTTCTTAAAGCACACAACCAAGCATATCATATCGTTACATTATAATACTACCTGCTCTCTCTCCATTTGTTTTTCTTTCTATTTTATCCCCCTTCTGTTTCTCTCCTTTCAATCTGTCGTAAAAGAAAGACCGTTTCAGTGATGTAGCTTTGAAGAAATATTTTGCATGTTGACATCATGTTGTGTTTGTTCACCAAGCTCCTTTGTTGAGCAGATGTGACTAGAGCAGTAATCCTCCCATGTTGTGTTCGGCTGTGTAGAGTCTTGCTGAGCCAATCACACCAAAACAATGCTGTCTTCACACAGACATCAAAAAGCATGATACAGAGGATGAAATGTGAACAAATCAATTAGTATTTCCACTGCTGTAGGCCCAGGGGATGTATGTGTGGTGACAGATTCAGTGTGTGTGTGTGTGCTCATACGTGTGTATGTTAATCCTCTGTGCTGGGCTGAAGCAGACAGCAGGTGGTTTCCAAAGACAGAATGTGAAGCTCCCCAAATACAGCATGACACCTCCAGATGAAGGAAGGCCTGCAGAACACCCATGTGTCCTGCTTTCTCCCATCTCACTTCAAAGACACACACACACACACACACACACACGGCTGCACATACACTCTCTCAAACCTTTATTTCACACCTGCCTGCCCACTCTTATGTTCATAGGCACTGTGCACCTGCAAACAAAACAAATATTTTACATTCATTACTTTTTTATCCCGTTCCCTAAGCCCAGGGTACTTCCAAATCCACCCATGCCCACATGCCCCGACACACTCCGATGCAATGCACACTCAACTAACACATTCATTCATACACACACGCACACACACACACACACACACACACACACACTAGAGGCTCATACACACATTCCAGCATATTCCTCTCAACATGGGCACTCTGTCATAAAAGACTCCACATTTTCTCTTTATCTTTCAGATTTAATGTTAATTTAACACAGACCGAGCAAGGGGCCAGGTAGAAAGGTTATTCACCGCCTCAGGCAGATGTATAGTGACTATTATGACCATTCTGTCTGTCTTTTACTGGAACATCCAGCAAAATGGCGCTGTCTTCCTTCTGCGCCTGGCAAATGCTCGGGCGAGCTCATGGCGATACGACCACTTTCGTCTTATCCCCTAATGTAGTTGCCGTACTGCTGTTTGATATGCTCTTACTGTGTTGTCTTACTTCTTATTAAATTGGTCTGATATTGTTGATCCTCTGCCGAGGTGAAGAAACAGTGACAGCCTTGTCACTACATGTCGTCAGGCCCTCGTCAAGCCGGCTGGCCCATAAATGTGACTAACAAGAATTGTATCTATTCTGACAGAGGCCCCCAGATATAATTGAATTAACATTTTGAGACCGGCAGGAAATCGTGAATATTAGCAGACACATTACATATAATGGGCTCTATACCTGAGGCCCTGCCAAACCCATATTATCCTTAGCAGACTGTACACCTCATTTCCATATTACTGCATAGCTAAATGGTTAGCCATGATCCCACAGTCCAGGTATCTAGCCAATCCAAAATGACAATCACATGTTTCTGATTGACCCCAACCTCTAATAAGGATTGCTAAACTCATGGTTACCAACCATCAATTCCAGATGTACAATCAGACATCAGCATTCTGCAAGAAGTCATCTGCTGTATATTCCCCTGCCATGCAATTACTGCACATCCCCATAGCCACCCTGTGGTATGAGAACTCATGTACCTGTACAGCATAATGATGACCTCTGGAATCCTAAACTAATTTATTAGCACATCGCCTGCGTCTTACATGATAATCAGGCCAATTTATTTACATAAATCACCTTTACGTCATCAAAAAACAGCATCATATCCCATAATTATCACATCAATTTCCATATCCCTGATCTGATGATGAGCGAGAAAGAGCATCAGTCAATTTCCCCACCTGGCTGGCTACCTGCGCAGTTGCCGTTATCTCTCTCTGTGATCCCTCTTATTCTCTCCTCCAGTCAGTCAACCATTGCAGTGACGGAAAGGAGCATTCTGACATTTTTGAGCGATGACTTAATTACATTGAACTTTTGGTTTAACAACAACAGAGAGGACCCAGTGACTGGACTAGTGATAAAAAAATATCCCTGAAGAGGCTGTATTTATTCTGACAGACATTTTCCCCTCTTGTAATAAATTACATTTAAAAGAGGATACTTTTTTGTGTGGCACTATAGGTTATGTAAGGATTGAAATGCCAATAAAATATCCATGTGAGTCACAATATGATGTGTTATCAGGGGTGTTATGATATGTGCACTGTTGATACTTTTCAGACTGTGCAATGAAAGCATTATTGTACTGTTTTGCAGAGGAGCTACCATCAGGAACTGCAAATAATTCTGCACTGTGACCGTTGTCATGGCTGCAGCATGAAACAATGTGAATGGAATAAGTTGGAGGACACCATGTCACTCCAATGGGTGCGTGTGGTGATAATATCACATGACCCATGCATGACCTCTTGTCTGAACAGTGATGAGATGAAGTGACACCTATTAAAGGATGTAAACAATATATACAAAGTATGTGGACACCCTTTCAAATGAGTGGATTTGGTTATTTCAGCCACGCCCATTGCTGACAGGTGTATAAAATTGAGCACACAGCCATGCATTCTCCATAGACAAACACTAGCAGTAGAATGACGCTGTCTTCTGCTAATGATGTCAATTATCATTAAAGAAGTGCGTCAGAGAAGACAGACGTTTTCCTGAAGTTGAACTTGAGCTTTATCCTTCTCTTCTCTGTTGTCTGTCAGGTTGTCCATATTGGAACCCAGGAGGAGGGGGAGAAGGGATGCGTGCCTGGCTTTCAGGTGAAGGAGTACCAGGTGGAGTACAACAGAGGTTTCCAGAAGGACCATCCTCTCACACAAAGTGAGTGAGAGACCTGATACCATCCTGACATATGGAGGATTAGAGAAAGTCAAGCAGGCGCACAACACTTCAGATACAAATGTATTTAATTACTGTTATCTATCTTTCCCTCTCTGTCTCACTCATGGACACATACACATATGCATGCACGGACACACGCACACACACATTTTCATGCAGACTGTAGCTCTACAGTTGCTCATTGTCTAGCTCCTAGCATCAGGCAGTTTCCCCTGGGGTTGTAGAAGAGGTGATACTGTGTGGGCTGGCTGTTATGTTCTCAACATTCAGTATAATTCATGCAAAATCTTTTTAAAAACAGGAAATAGAAGCAATGGTTTCCAAACACAACAACAAAATGTTACTGTGCTTATGAATTATTTTCCTTGATTGTGTGATTTTTACAAAACCTTGCTGATCCTCTCCCGCAGGCTGCCGTGAGTTGTAGTGTCTTTAACTGAGAAACACTCTGCTGTTGAGGGAAAAAAACACATCACACGGACACAGTTAGCCCGATTGACATGTTAACTGTTGCGTAGGAATTTGCTCAATATTTCAAGAGGTATCAATCCTCCTCAGTACCCATAGAGATGTTTTACAGAAGTCTATTTGATCTCAGATGAGAGTCAGCGAGTTCATGACCAAGGTCATCACCACAGATACAACAGTTCTATTGAGTCTGTGGTGAGAAGGCCTGGTCATCTTGACAGTGTTTCTATATGGCCTCCACAGAGCCCTGTACTAGGAGATCCCTCGCTCTTCCTCCAACAGCCCCCACCTCATTACTGTCACAATTCACTGGTCCTCGGCTCCTGTGGGATCGGCAGTAATGTCTGCCTGCTGGTCTCCATCTCCAGTGGGATTTCTAGCCATGTCTGCTAGCTAGCTTCCTACTGCTCAGAGAGATGAGTTATGGTTGCTTGCTTGTGTTCTAGGTCCTCTGAGATTGACAGGGATGTCAACAGGGTACACAGCAGCATGGGAGTGGTGTTTCTTCTCAGCAACAATGAAAGATTGCAATGGTGAGAATGAGTCATTAAAGTGGAAATGACAGCTTTTTAAAAACTTAGAAAATATGAAACAAACCTCATTCAAAAGTATCAAATTCCCAGTTTATGCTACAAAACCAACTTTATAAGAGGATTTAAAATAGGTTATACTTGACAAATTCCATGACGTAGAGTAAGTCATTGTTGGCAGAATAGATGGATGCAGTTCAATGCATGATTAAAATAGATAATTCACAAATGCATTTGTTTGCTGCCTCCAGTCATTCAGGATCCACTGTTTCAGTTAAATGACTCAATATTTTGGACAAAAACAGACAAATGTAACAAAGGCTGGGAAGGTCAATACAATCAAATAAGTCAGTCATTACTTGGCTAATAGACTAGTTTATCTATCTATGTAGCTATTTATTTAGCAAGCTAAAAACACAGAGCCTAATGTTAGCTAGCTAACTAGCTAACTAGCTGTTGGGAGGATGTCATTGGAGGAATGGGTGAGTGGCCGACTTTTCCCTCCATATCGTTTTTTGGTGGCTACAGCTAGAGATGCAGGTGTCATCTGGATAGCTAGCAAGAAATTATCACTTTGCTAGATGGCTATGCTGAACTTCAACAACTTATCCGTTGATTAGCTGTTCAGGAGTCTTATGGCTTGGGGGTTGAATCTGTTTAGAAGCCTCTTGGACCTAGACTTGGCGCTCCGGTACCGCTTGCCGTGCGGTAGCAGAGAGAACAGTCTATGACTAGGGTGGCTGGAGTCTTTGACAATTTTTAGGGCCTTCCTCTGACACAACCTGGTATGGAGGTCCTGGAGGGCAGGAAGCTTGGCCCCAGTGATGTACTGGGCCATACGCACTACCTTCTGTAGTGCCTTGCGGTCAGAGGCTGAGCAGTTTCCATACCAGACAGTGATGCAATCCGTCAGTGTCACGCCCTGACCTGAGATATCTCTGTTTTCTTATATTTTGGTTATGTCAGGGTGTGACTAGGGTGGATCGCTAGTTTTTGTATTGTCTAGGGGTTTTGTATTGTCTAGGGTTTTTGTATGTCTAGGGTTTTGTAGGACTAGGTATTTGTATGTTTATGGTGGCCTGATATGGTTCCCAATCAGAGGCAGCTGTTTATCGTTGCCTCTGATTGGGGATCATATTTAGGTAGCAACTTTCCCTTTGGTGTTTGTGGGCTCTTGTCTATGTGTAGTTGCCTGTTAGCACTCATTTGTATAGCGTCATGCGTCGTTTTGTTATTTTGGTTAGTTTGTTCAGTCTTCATTCTTATAATAATAAGAATGTACGCAAACAACGCTGCGCCTTGGTCTCCTTCATATAACGAATGTGAGAGTCAGGATGCTCTCAATGGTGTAGATGTAAAACCTTTTGAGGATCTGAGGACCCTTGCCAAATCTTTTCAGTCTTCTGAGGGGGAATAGATTTTGTCGTGCCCTCTTCATGACTGACTTGGTGTGCTTGGAGCATGTGACTTTGTTGGTGATGTGGACGCCAAGGAACTTGAAGCTCTCAACCTGCTCCACTACAGCCCAGTCGATGAGAATGGGGGCGTGCTCGTTCCTCCTTTTCCTGTAGTCCACAATCATCTCCTTTGTGTGATCACGTTGAGGGAAAGGTTGTTGTCCTTGCACCACATGGTCAGATTTCTGAACTCCTCCCTATAGGCGCTCTCATCGTTGTCGGTGATCAGGCCTACCACTGTTGTGTCATTGGCGAACTTAATGATGGTGTTGGAGTCGTGCCTCGCCGTGCAGTCATGAGTGAACAGGGAGTACAGGAGGGGACTGAGCATGCACCCCTGAGAGGCCCCCGAATTGAGGATCAGCATGGCGGATGTGTTGTTCCTTACCCTTAACACCTGGGGGTAGCCCGTCTGGAAGTCCAGGATCCAGTTGCAGAGCTACCTGTTTAGTCCCAGGGTCCTAATGTGTTGAACGCTGAGCTGTTGTCAATTAATATAATTTTTACATAGGTGTTCCTTTTGTTCAGGTGTGAAAGGGCATTGTGGAGTGCAATAGAGATTTCATCATCTGTAGATATGTTGGTGCGGTATGCAAATTGGAGTGGGTCTAGGGTTTCTGGGATAATGGTGTTGATGTGAGCCGTGACCAGCCTTTCAAAGTTTTTCATGGCTACAGATGTGAGTGCTACGGGTCATTTAAGCAGGTTACCTTAGTGTTCTTGGGCAAAAGGACTATGGTGGTCTGCTTGAAACATGTTGGTTTTACAGACTCAGACAGGGAGAGGTTGAACATTTCAGTGAAGACACTTGCCAGTTGGTCAGCGCATGCTCAGAATAGACGTCCTTGTAATCCATCTGGCCCTGCGACCTTGTGAATGTTGACCTGTCTTACTTCGGCTGTGGAGAGCGTGATCACACAGTCGCCCGGGACAGCTGCTCTCATGCATGTTTCAGTGTTATTTTCCTCAAAGTGAGCATATAAGTTATGTAGCTCGTCTGGTATGCTCGTGTCATTGCGCAGCTCTCGGCTGTGCTTCCCATTGTAGTCTAATAGTTTGCGAGCCCTGCCACATCAGATGAACGTCAGAGCCGTTGGAGTACGATTTGATCTTAGTACTGCATTGACGCTTTTCATGTTTGATGGTTCGTCGGAGTGCATAGCGGGATTTCTTTTAAGCTTCCGGGTTAGATTTCCATTCCTTGAAAGCGCCAGCTCTACCATTTAGCTCACTGCGAATGTTGCCTGTCATCCATGACTTCTGGTTGGGGTATGTACGTACAGTCACTGTGGGGATGACATCATTGATGAAGCCAGTGACTGATGTGGTGTTCTCCTCAATGCCTTCAGAAGAATCCTGGAATATGTTACAGTCTGTGCTAGCAAAACAGTCCTGTAGTTTAGCATCTGCTTCATCTTATCACTTTTTAATAGACCGAGTCACTAGTGCTTCCTGTTTTAATTTTTGCCTGTAAGCAGGAATCAGGTGGATATAATTATGGTCAGATTTGCCAAATGGAGTGCGAGGGAGAGCTTTGTACGTGTCTCTGTGTGTGGTTAAGGTGGTCTAGAGTTATTTCCCTCTGTCTGGTTGCACATTTAACATGCTGATAAATCTGTTTTACCTCATTTGTAAGTTTCCCTGCATTAAAGTTCCCAGCCACTAGGAGCACCGACTGGCATTTTCCTGTTTTCTTATGGCAGTATACAGCTCATTGAGTGCAGTTTTAGTGCCAGCATCAGTCTTTGGTGGTATGTAGACAGCTACAAAAAATACAGATGTAAACTCTCTAGGTAGATAGTGTGGTCTACAGCTTATCATGAGATCTCAGGTGAGCCAAACCTAGAGACTTTCTTAGATATCGGCACCAGCTATTGTTTACAAATATGTGTAGGCCCCACCCTGTGTCTTAAGAGGCTGTTGTTATATCATTCCGATAGTGTATTACCCACTAGCTGTTTGTTATCAATGTTGTCATTCAGCCACAACTCTGTGAAACATAAATATTACAGTTTTTAATGTCCCGTTGGTAGGATATACGTGCTTTCAGTTTGTTGCATTTATTTACCAGCAATTGAACATTAGCTTGCAGTACGGAAGGCAAAGACAGATTACCCATTCGTCTCCGGATCCTCACAAGGCATCCTGAGCTCCGTTTCCTTCTCCAGCGAATTACGGGATGAGTGCCTGTTCGGGTGTTTGGAGTATATATTTCCCATCTGACTCATTAAAGAAAAACTCTTCGTCCAATTCGAGGTGAGTAATTGCAGTTCTGATGTCCAGAAGCTCTTTTCGGTCATAGGAGACAGTAGCAGCAACATTATGTACAAAACAAATGATTAACAACACGTAAAAAAAAAAATTCACGGTTGATTAAGAGCCAATAAAACAGCAGCCATCCCCTCCGGTGCCATATTCCACATTTTCATATTTGGAATCGATCAAATGGGCGGGCAGGCAGGCAAGTTCTCATTCAGTTGTCAAAATGTGGGTTTAGGACAAGCATGCATTGGCAGGCAAGCTGCAGTAGGACAAGCTCGCTACTATTCCCCATCATTTATCAGTGCAATTTTGGGTAAAAAACAAACAAGCAGACATTGAATATCCCTTCGAGCATGGTGTAGTTATTACACTTTGGATGGTGTATCAATACACCCAGTCACAAAGATACAGGAATACTTCCTAACTCAGTTGCCATTGAAGAAGGATACCACTCAGGGATTTCAAAAAGAGGCAAATGGTGTCTTGAAAACATTTTAATTGCAGTCATAAGAGAAAACTGAGGATGGATCAACAACAACATGGTAGTTATTCCACAAAACTAAACTGTGAAAAAATGTAAGCCTGTACATGCCAAAAAGGGCAAACTTGAAATGCAAGTTATACATTTCCTGTAAAGTTTTACATTTCTAACTGAATATCAGACACAACTTGCCCTTGCAAAAAATGCATCAACCCCTACAAATATGTACATTTATTATAATCCACACAATAGTTCAAACAAAATGAAAATGTAGCGAGAGAGACTGCATATGCTAAAGCCGATCAGAAAGAATGTGTCTTTAACCCTGCATTATAGTATAACTGTTCTTTATTTTTTAACTTTATGCTGTCAAATATACGTAGCTTTATACTTCTACATGGTCATGCCTTAACAAATATATGAAATAGCTTCAACAGTAACTTTGCCGTTGGTTTCTTAGTTTCTTCACTTTATCCCTGAAATCAGCTCATTCACTCAGCCAGGCAAGCACAAACAGTATTTTTTATTTATTTTATTTTACCCCCTTATCCTTTATCCAATTGTTAGTATTTTGTCTCATCGCTACAAGGTCATGCGTCCTCCGATACACAACCCAACCAAGCCGCACTGCTTCTTAACACAGCGAGCATCCAACCCGGAAGCCAGCCGCACCAATGTGTCGGAGTAAACACCGTGCACCTGGCAGCCTTGGTTGGTGCGCACTGTGCCCCGCCCGCCACAGGAGTCGCTGGTGCGCGATGAGGCAAGGATATCCCTACTGGCCAAGCCCTCCCTAACCTGTCGACGCTAGGCCAATTGTTTGTCGCCCCACGGACCTCCCGGTTACGACAGAGCCTGGGCGCAAACCCAGAGTCCCTGGTGGCACAGCTGGCACTGCAGTACAGCGCCCTTAACCACTGCTCCACCCGGGAGGCCCCCAAACACAAACAGTACATTAATACACTTTACATTAGTGTGACAAAGGATAAATTACCGGTAATCAATTAGTAACAAATTAGTCTGGCCTACGTGTGAAAAATCCACCTCAATTACCTGTGTGTCTACAGAGAATGCTGGTTAAGGCTATAGTTTTTAATTGAAAAAAGGAAAAAAAATCTGCAAATAAACCATATAATAGGTAAGGATTTAAATATCAAAAGTATTTGTTAATCAACATCTTTGTGTTTGGTATTAAAATAATGTTAATTATTTGATATAAAATAAAATACTTTTTTCAAAATTCCACATCACATTTCTGTGATACTTCCCCACCAGCGCCACGACTGCAGGTAAAATGTTGTTGAGATGATGATGCACTGTCCCAGACAAAAGTTTGGACACACTCACTAATACCAGGGTTTTTCTATTTTTTAAAAACAAAACAATTTTCAACATTGTAGAACAATAGGGAAGACATCAAAACTATGAAATAACACATATGAAATCATGTAGTAAGCAAAAAAGTGATAAACAAATGCTTCAAAGTTCAAGTAAGACACATCTCAACATCAACTGTTGAGACTGCGTGAATCAGGCCTTCATTGTCCAATTAATGCAAAGAAACCACTACTAAAAGGACACCAATAAGAAGAAGAGTTGCTTGTGCCAAGAAACACGTACAAATGGACATTAGACCAGCCCTTTGGTCTGATAAACCAAATTGAGATTTTTGGTTCCAACCACCATGTCTTTGTGAGACGCAGAGTAAGTGAACGGATGATCTCTGCATGTGTGGTTCCCACAGTGAAGCATGGAGGGGGAGGTGTGATGGTGTGGGATTGCTTTGCTGGGTATTTAAAATTCAAGGCAAACTTAACCAGCATGGCTACCACAGCATTCTGCAGCGATATGCCATCCCATTGTTTTTCAACAGGACAATGACCCAAACCACACCTCCAGGCTGTGTAAGGGCTATTTGACCAAGAAAGAGAGTGATAGAGTGCTGCGTCAGATGACCTGGCCTCCAATCAACCAACCTTAACCCAATTGAGATGGTTTAGGATGAGTTGAACCGCAGAGTGAAGGAAAAGATGCCAACAAGTGCTCAGCATATGTGGCAACTGTTGGAAAAGCATTCCTCATGATGCTGGTTGAGAGAATGCCAAGAGTGAGCAAAGCTGTCATCATGGCAAAGGGTATCTATTTTGAAGAAGGTAAAATATATTTTAATTTGTTGAACACTTTTTTGGTTACTACATGATTCTAAAATGTGTTATTTTATAGTTTTGAGGGATTCACTATTGCTCTACAATGCAGAAAAGAGTAAAAAATAAAGAAAAACCCTTGAATGAGTAGGTGTCAACTTTTGACTGGTACTGTATTTGTTGGATTGTCGTATCGTCAGTTTCTCAAGCCAAAACATATTGATGCCATATAGACATGTGACCGACCGGCTTGATTCGGTCTCAATTCGGTCTTGTGTTTTTTACGTTGAGTAAAAGTAGAGACTTAGAGCTAGAGAATTATCATACATTGCAGTTGAGGAACAATGGGAAACTATTTATCCTGTGATAAACTTGTAACCTTACTTTTGAGTATCTGTGGAAAGAACTGAAAACTGCTGTTCACAAATGCTCTCCATCCAACCTCACTGAGCTTGAGCTGTTTTGCAAGAAGGAATGGGAAAAAATGTCAGTCTCTCGATGTGTAAAACTGATAGAGACATACCCCAAGCGACTTACAGCTGTAATCGCAGCAAAAGGTGGCGCTACAAAGTATTAACTTTGAATAATTTTGCACGCCCAATTTTTCAGTTTTTGATTTGTTAAAAAAGTTTGAAATATCCAGTAAATATCGTTCCACTTCATGATTGTGTCCCACTTGTTGTTGATTCTTCACAAAAAAATACAGTTTTATATCTTTATGTTTGAAGCCTGAAATGTGGCAAAAGTTTGCAAAGTTCAAGGGGGCCGAATACTTTCGCAAGGCACTGTATTTGAGTCACTGGTCTGGCAGATTGCCAGTTCCTGGTCACACGCGCTAGTCATGGAATGGCAATGTGTGCCATTACTTATACAGACATGAAGAAATGCTCCGGTTGGAACGTTATTGGATAAATATGATAACAACATCCTGAAGATTGATTCTCTACTAAGTTTGACCAGTTTATTCGACTTGTAATATAGCTTTTTGAAGTTTTCGTCCGACATTTGCCTTCACTTGCACCAGAATTTGAACACGTACTACACATGCTAGCTAAAGTTGCTAATTTGACATAAGTAATGGACATTATTTTTTAAAAACGATTTATTGTGGAAATAGGATTCCTGGCATTGCATTTTGATGATTATAATCAAAGGTAAGGGAATATTTATGATATTTACTCCAACATGGCGGAGAATTTTTATTTATATATGAGCGCCTTCTAAGATTATTGCATGGTGTGCTTTTTACTAAAGTTTTAAAAAAATCTGACACAGCGGTTGCATTAAGAACCAGTGTATCTTTAACTATATGTAAAACATGCATCTTTCATCAAAGTTTATGATGAGTATTTCTGTTATTTGACGTGACTCTCTGTAATTACTCTGGATATTTTGGAGGCATTTCTGAACATGGTGCCAATATAAACCGAGATTTCTGAATATAAATATGCACATTATCGAACAAAACATAAATGTGTTGTGTAACATGATGTCCTATGAGTGTCATCTGATTAAGATTATCAAAGGTTTAGTGATTCATTTTCTCTCTACTTCTGCTTTTGTGACTGGGAAAAATGGCTGTGTTTTTTGGATTTGTTGGTGATCTAACATAAATATATGTTGTGTTTTCACTGTAAAACATTTTTAAAAAAATCGGACACGATGGGTAGATTAACAAGATGTTTATCTTTCATTTGCTGTATTGAACTTGTTAATGTGTGAAAGTTAAATATTTCCCAAAAATATTTTTGAATTTTGCACGCTGCCCTTTCAGCGGAATGTTGGGGGGGGGAGGTTCCGCTAGTGGAACCTGTGTCCTAGACAGGATAAGACGAGAAAGGGATATTGTGCGCCCTCCAACCAGTGGTGCCACTCCTCGAAGGCCGGTTTGATAGTGAGGAGTTCTCTGATCCCCACATCGTAATTCCTCTCAGCGGGGGATAACTTCCTGGAGGGATAGAGTATGGCTCCTACTCCTACTTCAGAGGCATCCACCTCCAGGGTGAAAGTAAGGGTCGGATTAGGTTGGCGAAGGACAGGAGCTGAGGTGAAGAGGCATTTCAAGTTGTTGAACGCATTCAGGGCGGTATCAATCCATTGAAGAGTCTGGGTCTTTCTGCTGGTAAGGTCAGAGAGGGGAGCGGCCGTAGACCTGAAGTTCTGAATGAACCAGCGATAGAAGTTGGAGAACCCAAAGAAGCGTTGGAGTTCCATAACGGTGGTGGGTTTGGGACAGTTACTGACGGCGGTGACTTTGTTCTCATCCATGCTGACCCCTCCAGGTGTCAGTACAAAGCAGAGGAAGTTTACAGAGGTTACATGGAAGGCACGTTTTTCAGTCTTCACATAAAGGTTATGGTCAAGGAGCCGTTGAAGAACCGTAAATCAGGATGTCATCAATGTAGACGATGAGAAAGCGGTTGATCAGATCCTGGAAAACCTCATTCATAAAGGATTGAAAGATGGCAGGGGTGTTCGTAAGGCATGGCCATGTATTCATAGTGCCCTCGAGCGGTGATAAAGGCCGTCTTCCATTTGTCACCTTCACGTATACGGACATGGTTGTATGCACTTTGCAGTTTGAGTTTAGTATAGATGTTGGCACGGCCCACTTGTTCAAGAGTCGCTGGGATCAGAAGAAGAGGATAACGGTTCTTGACCTTGACGTCATTCAGGGAATGATAATCAATACATGGACGGAGACCACCATCCTTTTTCCAACGAAGAAGAAGCTGGACGCAGCCGGGGAAGAAGGAATAATTAAACCGTGTTAGTGATTCATCAAAGTAGTTCTCCATTGCCTCATTTTCCGGGATAAATAGGGGGTAAACACAGCCCTTCGGTGGGGACACTCCAGGGAGTAAGTCAATAGCATAGTCTCCTGGGCGAAGTGGTGGCAGAGTGGAGGCCTTGGTTTTTCTGAAGACATTGCTGTACTGGGCATAGTCCTCAATGGTGGCGGCTTTGCAGGGTAGGCTTAGACAACTGGAGAAGAAGGTAGAAGACCAGGAAAGTAGTTCACCTTGTTGCCATGAGATGGCAGGGTCGTGAAGACAAAACCAGGGGTGTCCGAGGATGAGTGGCTGTTTGGGGGATGAGAGTTCCATGAGTTAAAAGGTTTTGCTGTGGAAGACTCCAATTTGAAGCGTGACGCTCTGTGTCAGGTCCGTGTTGAAGCCCGTGCCCAATGGTTGCCCGTCCAGGGTGTTAATCCTTAAAAGAGGGGTGACAGGTGTTAGATCAATGTCAAGTTCTTGTACTAGCTGGTGATCAATAAAATTACCTGCTGCTCCCGAATCTATCAAGCATTCTACGTACTTAATAACCCCCTTCACGGTTATCAATACTGGGACGGAGAATTGCTTCTGGGAGATATATAGAAATTAGTACACCTACCTGCATGGCAGCAGGGGGACCCTTCTCATCTCTCTGTAGGGGTGACCAGGGCAATGGCTGAGTAGATGGTCTTTCCCTCCACAGTATAGGCAGAGCCCTTCTTGGATCCGCTTTTGACATTCGATACACGGGAGAGGAGCATGGCCCAACTGCATGGGCTCTGGAAGACTCGGACGGGATGACGGAATCATGGAAAGAGAAGGTTTCGGGTTCCTGGGTGGCAGAGTTCTTCGGCGGTCAACGATGAGGTGGTCGATGGAGATGGGCATAAGAACGTTTTGATTTAAATCCCGAAGGTCACCTCTACAGGCCAGCTACACTTGAAGTTGCCTATTGAACCCTTTTCGGTAGAAAAAGGGAATCCCTGCAGCCATGGTGCGGAACTCAAGGGCGTACTAGGCAGCTGAATTGCTCAAACCTCAGCAGGTAGTTTTCAATGTCTCCCCCTGCTGGTAGGAAGGCATCTTCAGCTCCTTCCTCAGGAATGCTGGAGGGTGGACGTTAGCACTGCTGGGCTGGTCTCCTGGTACTGGGGCTGCTGGCCTTATCACTGCTTGGGGATCCTGCTGTGGAGTTGAAGTCCCTGCTCAATTGAACCTTTGTCATCCTGGTGTTGGCAGACCCAATCTTGGGCTCTCACTGACGAGTTCTGCTTGGTGAGGAGCTGTGAGGATAGATTGGCGTAGGCCCCGGAACTCCTACTTGAGGTCTTTGTCCCTCCTGTCAAGGCAGGTGAAAAGTTGCTGGAAAAGGGCTACCATGGTTGGATGTGGTTCGGGTCCCCCAACTGTTCCTTCAGTCAGCTGGTCTTTTATGGCTATATCTGCTGGTTCAACCGGTAGCTCAAGCTCTTCCTCACCAGACTATTCCATGGTATTACACCCCGTTTCAATTTTAGGTACCTTTCCTGACATTTGATGCTGCTGCTGAGAACGCAACACTGTATGCGGTCCTTTACATCTCTTTCTGGAATTCACTGATTTGCGGTGCGCCTTCCCACCGCTGTCATATGTCACTTAAAGTAGGCAAGAAGGCTAAACTGAAAAACCTAACCTCTATCAAATAAAAAGATGGCAGAGCCACAAAAGTACTTCTATGAAAGGGTGTTTATTTACATAGTGAATACGGAAGAAAAACAACATTACTGCCATCAAACGTTTACATTATAGGACAGCTAAAAACAATGCTGCCCCCATCAACAGCTCAATCCAAAATGGTCCCCTCTTTGAACTGAAAGAGATACAAAGCACTTATTAATTAAGAAATTACCATCATTAAAGCCTACATTTTCGACTCAGCTAAACATCATGAATTATATACATTGCACCTCTGCAATCTGTTTCTCATGATACAATATAACATTATAACACAATTACAAAATCACATCACTACTGACATGGTGTCTTTTACATGAACGAGCCATTCGGGACAGGCACTACAAAGCCAGCCCGATTGCCGTAGCTCTGGTCCTTATAAAGTGTAACGTTTTTACTAAGACAGCGAAGTTAACTTGTGAGTCGACCCACGTTGTTAACGTAGCTGATAACGGAGCAAGAAGGGGCGATGTGTGTGTGTGTGTGTGTTAGTGTACCAAACGCTGCCCGCGGCCAGTGACGGACTTCTCCGTCACATGTGCCCTCTGGTGATAAGAAATTAGTATTAACGGCAAGCACTGTGAAACACCGAATTGTACCACAGCATACTGCACGCTATACTGCCTTGTTATGCAACTTTTAAATGAGGAACCACTGTGTGCAAAGCTTTTAGAGACCCAGAAAGACTCACAGCTATAATCACTGCCAAAGGTGATTGATTCTAACATGTATTGATTCAGGGGTTTGACTACTTATGTAAATGAACCTTTTCTGTATTTTATTTTCAATACCTTTACAACAAATTCAAAAAATATGTTTTCACTTTGGGGTATTGTGAATAGATGGATGACATGTTTAAAACATGTTTTTATCCATTTTGAATTTGGGCTGGAACAAAACAAAATGTGAAAAAAGTCAAGAGGTATGAATATTTTCTGAAGGCACTGTACAAGCTAAAAAAGTTTGAGAGGGTTTGTCTACTGTTACCTCGTTAGATTGTAGCTCATCTCGCTCCTGCTAACATTAATTGTTAATCTTGGTGTTTTGGATGTACATAACCAGGGGCACAACTTTGGTTTTAGAAGTGGGGGACATACATTTAGATTTTTATTCAGTCAGATAAACACTTGGAGGTTTCCGCATGATCCTAAAGCACACCCTGCCTCGTTTTGTATCACATTCCAATGACAAAAACGCAATTTCAGAATGTGCCCCATCCGCAGTGAAAGTTGCACCCCTCACGATTGTTCGATCAATAGGACTGTAAAGTTCCCAAATGTAAGAGGACTCCTCTGGTATTTACATGTAACTCACCACCTGGATTCGGTCTTATGTAGAAAAATATGAAATTGTTTTTTTTACATTGGATAAAAGTAAACACTCAGAGCTACAAAATGGTATACCATATACTGCATTTGAGGAACTTGTAAACTCACTTTTGAGAAAATCGCCTTTGAATGTTTTGGTATCTAGTGAAGCGCTCTTCTTTGTCGACACCCATTCAGCATCTTTCACACCGTCTTAAGCTTTAGCACATGGAAGTTCACATGTTCGAGGCGGCATTTCTACCAAAAAAAACATTTTGATTTATGTTTTTATGTTTTACATACAAACGGCTCTCCTGTGAAGTGGTGACTTGCGACATATGCCTAGTGTCCTGAATCGGGTCACATATTTGCAGAAATTCATTCAGGTGTATTATGTGGCTTTTAGTGAATGCTTTCTAATGTTCGAAATCCATGCGTTGCTACTGCCTGCAAACACACAGTCCAGTTCAAAGTGAATGATGGCAGGCCCATGTGGCAAATGGCTTATTTGCATATAGGCCTACTGTAGCTCTGATTGGCTACGGCGCACCAGTCTGTGTAGAGTCCGGTCCTGGACAAGACTGACATGCTTTTATTAGGTTTTATTTACTGCAGTGTCTATATATTGTTTCCCACTCTATATTGCTATAGAATTTTCACAAATGCCTTACTTTCATATCATGTTTGGAAATGACGTAGAGTATGAAAACTTGAAAATTACCATCTCAGTACTCGCTTATCAACAAAAAAAAGGTGTCATATTCCTCTGTATGTATATGAACAGATTTTAATAGGACTTGATGTTGCTAAAATGCTGTCAGTTTCACTTAAAGATTTAATTAGTATCGTTAGTGATAAATCAAGTGATAAATTAGTGTGGCGTGTGTATGTACATGCAGTCACAGCCTGACATTTCATTAATGACTGAAAAGTCATGGTTCATAGTGGCATTTGACTATAGAACACACTTCTGAAGTGGCACTGCAGAGGGAGTGCTGCTTTTTCAGTACAACAAAACATATTTTATATTCTCTACCGTAACATGATGACTCTGCCCAAGTTTTGTCTTTCAATATTTTTATTTCATTGTGCTTGATTGGGAGAAGCAGTGAGGCCTTTTGTAATCTTGAGGTCCAGCGAGAAAGTGCACCACTCTGGGACAGTAGCACACTTCCATTACCTTGAATATGCTCCTGTCAGCAGAAACACAACACACCGTGGGGGGTTAGCGCACAAACATTTCCTCACACAGACGAGTAGATAGTCTACTTCACAACACATCTTCCCCCGGGACACACATCCTTGTGCACACATTCTCAATGAAAAAAAGCTTTGACACACAGCTTTTTGTCTATAATATCTTCTAGCCCAATTGGAGGAGGTGCACGGTTGCTGAAATAGTTTAGCAAGAAGATAAAAAGAGTTAGTATGCTGGTCTATAGCATAAGCACTCAGACTGCAGAGAATCAGGGATAGAGGGATGCAGTCAGATTCATTAGACACTGCAGCACAAAGCAGACTGAGCCCCTGTGAGCTGCAGGTATACTCTGTAGTGAGGCTGTGCAGTGAGCCAGTCAGAGAGACACTGTGACTCAGGCTGGGTGCTGGCTCTGTAGGTGACACATGCAGATTTATTTAAATCGTCCCAGCTGCACTCCTATCCCTCGCCCGCATTCAGGCAGGGAAGTCCTGTAATTACCAGGATAGGGGCGGTATGTAGGGGGCCGCTACATGTTTGGGAAGGCCTAGGTCAAGGACATTCATCTTTCTAATGGGTTCTGTTAGAAACTAGGCAGCGACCAACAGACACACAGTCACATTCACACTCAATTACCATTACTTCCAGATGGACAGCACCTAATTACATGAATAATTGATGTCAGAAATGCAAATGGGAATCCATAAGCAAATGTGCAGAGAGCGGGTGGCGTGAATAAAGATGAAGTTATCCCCGCCACCGTCCCTGTCCCATTCCGCCCCTGTCCTGCCTAACTGATGAAGTGATGTTAAGCATACATACACGATCAGGCGTCCTCGGAATAGCACACTCTATAAAACACATTGTTCCAGACTTATTGTGCTTCTGGTATAGTAGGCAGCTTTCAGCTTTCTGTTTGACTCTAAATTAGTTGGACATAGAAAAGTTCAAGTCTTGAACCTAGATGTTATGTGAGGTGAGCTTATTCTTTGAATTCTTCAGCATATTCTTTGAAGGCATAGTTAACCTTTTCTGGCGGTAAGCTTGGTCTGGAAAGCAAATCTCAAAATGAAATAATTTGCTTTTAAATGGAAAAAGTAATAGAGACCCTTTAATAGAATAGACTTGGAGTGCTTTCATATTAGCGATGTGGAGAGAAGTTCAATCAGGTATGTTAGTTTCAGTGCTGGAGTTTTAGAGTTGGGCAGATTGGTAATGAATAAAAAATGTAATGTAGCTCAATTTATGAAAACGCAATGAAATTGATCCTGTAATCTCTCTCAGCACACTCTCACCAGTTCAACATGAGCTCCAGTGTCAGGAAGGCATTATATCTCACTGAAATAAAATGTAACGGACTGTATTCTGGTACAGAACCCCACTACCAGTGGGATTTAGTGTCACTTTCAAACACATCCCAGGAAAATCAAACACCAAAGGCAGCCACTCACATTTATACTAATTTGGACTTCTCAGCATTGCAATGCTTTAGGCAGCACTGCAATATAAATCACATTTACTGTGCCATAACTAAAGTTGGAGCTCAAGTAGGAGCTCAAGTTCTCACCAGTTGATGTCTCATAGAGAAAAAAAACTGAGGAACACACTTAATTATAACCTTTATTTAACTAGGCAAGTCAGTTCAGAACAAATTCTTAATTACAATGTAAGCCTAACCAAGCACCACTCTGAGACTCCCAATCACAGCCAGATGTGATACAGCCTGGATTTGAACCAGGGACTGTAGTGACAAACTCTTGTACTGAGATGCAGTGCCTTAGACCACTGCACCACTCGGGAGCGTTAAGTGTTTCACTTACAATGGCATCTCATAAAGTTGTGCTCATTGCTTCAAGAGTTCATATACAATACATAATTGCAATGCAGTTATTGAGGTTTTTGATACTTCCTTTCCAGCATTAGATCAGGCAGAGCCACACCTCCATTAGCTTTATGAGGGACTCTTCCTATGCATAATGGACAGTTGAGGATAGAGCCCTCTCCTTACTGGCTCTGAGCCCATGGCTTATTAACTGTATTGAGCTCCTAAGACCTCCTTCTTGAGCAGGATCTCTGTCTCTAGCCTGTGTTCACTCTGACTTGATCATCAGGCCAATTTAAAAGGACTTTGATTCTGATATAGCCCACTGGTTTAAGATAAATTGGTTAAATGTAACATGCTCTCTCATCTGTTTTATTTTTTACTTCTTGAGGTTCCGCTTCAAGATTGGAGTTTACAAGATAAAGTACTCTGTCCTTGTGCTCCAGGCACACACTCACACACATTCCCAGTAGCATGTTTGTGGACCCTCCCACGCACACAAATTGCAGTTTTCAAGATTTGTTCATTTGATACGCGCATCCAACCTTGACACCTATTCACCCACAACAAAATCTTCTATCATGTTGAATATTAAAGAGAGAATTTGGGATTTATATTCTGTCTGTTTTTCCCTGCACTTAACTTCCGCTGCATTCCCATACAGTGCATGTATACTTTGTTGGTGGCGCTGTAAGGAGTCATTTTTCAATAGTATGTTTGCATTGCCTCATGCTACATTTGTCAACGTGATGGTTGACTTGAAAAACCTTTAAAATATCAGTTGCTTGCCACAAAGCCAACAGTTTAAAGATTTGCTTTGTAAATAGTCTACAAATCCGTCGATCCACCTTTTACTAGACCGCTGGTGTCATAGTAAAGTCCATAGCTGTTAGTGTAACCTGAATATCTGAAATCTCCTACTGTTGTTCCACTTTCTAACTCCGGGTGATTTCTGAAAGACATGGTTGACTTGAGGACTGGCGTTCCCAGTGTTTTCCGCATGGCAGCATTCATATCCAGATCATGCCACTCATGGCTGTAGTAATTCTGCTACATTAATCACTTTCCTCTGTTCCAGCAGGACCCACTGTCTCTTTTCCGGTATATTTTTAATTGACTATAAATCAGGTGTGCTTTTGACAAATTACAGTAATTACAGAGGCAATTATGGTGAGAGAGAGTGTTTCCCTCAGAAAAAAAGGTGTCAGCGGGGAGTGATCCTGTTGTGTTTGAATGGGTACAACCAGGCTAGGTTCCACCGTGGCACTTACCACAGCCTGTCCCTCTCCCTACTAAAGGCACAATGACCTACCGAGGCACAGTTACCCGGGGCGGGACTGTTATGTGGGGCAGGAAGTGAGGGACTCTGCTGAGGGATCGAGGAGGTTGGGAGGAAGAGAAGAGAGAGGGAGCAGGAAGAGATGTATACATTACTGTACTATGGTGCAGAGGGAGCAGAGAAGTGTTGTTAGTTAGTATCCACCTTCCTGCCGTGCTGCCACACCTGCAGCTAGCTGAGAGCTGGCACCATTGGTTGGTGAGAGACACAGCCTGAGTGCCTGGCCAAAGAGAGCATCCGGAGCACAGGGCCAACCATGCCAGGATCCCATCTGCAAGCACCACACAGTTTGACTCCATTTGATCGGCTTCCCTCAGAAAAATCGGCAGTGATCGCCTCACTAACCTACTTACGATACAACTGCTGAAATTAACTAACTTTGTTCACAACAACACCCAGGGAAGAAATAACCAAACATGTTTAATTCAAGACAGCCTGTTCACCAAGGAGGGTGTTCATCAATTAGTAACATGAACTTTTCAATTGCAGCTTTGAAGAAGAATTTAGAGTTGCATTTTCTGAGCATCTACAAACTGTCACGATTAATAACCTCGTGTCCAGCGTTCTCCTGCTGTTCTGTTGGCGCTATAGAACGTTCTCTACCCAAATGTTCTACTCAAGTATAAACATGGTACTCGTTTGGTATTCTTGAAGCTTTTGGTTTGGGTGAAATCCATACAGTGCTTGTTATACTCAGTATATTATAATTATAGATAAAATGTAGAAACATGAAAAGGGTTTTGATGTCTATACAGTCTCCCACAAAATATACATTTTCAAAGCCTTACCTTAAGTAGTCTGTTGTTGTCCAAATTATGCATTCACTTGGTGCAATTACACACACGCACACACTCGGTGAACCCATGGAACCACAGAGTGTTTTTCGCCTGAGTGGGGGAATGGGGACTGGGACTCTGTTATCATGCATGATAGTCTGCTCTACCCATCACAGATCACTTCTTCATTAGCCTCTTCACAAAAGATCACAGCACTCCATCATAGTTCTTTACATGTTCAAACATGAGAGATGTGACAGCGGTTTACAGTGTTCATACAATACACTATCTCACTAGTCAGTGAGCAACAGTCATTATCCAAGATTGTTGATGGGTACAATTTGTAACATTCAATGTCTTGAGAAAATTACCTTAATTTGTGCAACTGTAGAAAAGGTAAACAAACTCCTTCTGAAGAGAATTTAGAACATAGGATATTATCTATAAAATCAGGTCATGACCTGATCATAAAATGACCTGATTTTATAGATAGGATATTATGTTCTAAATTCACTTCAGAAGGGGTTTGTTTACCTTTTGTTGTGGAAGAATCCGAATTTGTTGGTAACATAGGTAAGATGTTTTATATTCATCATATGTTTATAAGTTACTTCTCATCAGAATGGTATTTTTGTATAATACTGTGGCGGGGTTGCAGTTATCTGTTCTATGTCAAGACTAAGCTGCATGGGCTGCAGAGAGGGGAGAGGTCAAAGTGTCATGTGTAAACATATATTTTGCTCCACTGTGTGTGCATCAGTCACTCCCTACTTTTCCCATCGGGGAAAAAGGGGATGGCAGTGTCTGGAATCATTCTCATGCTCCCTTTTATCTTAACCTATAGCCTCATTCTCCTCTCCGTGAGTTTGTCCAGGATTGGTTGTATTTAGAATTGGTTGTATCTAAATGACAATTTGATATATGCCTGTTAATATGGAGGATTGGTTTATGGTTCTGGGGTTTGAGTAAGGAGACAAAGCTGAATGATTTATTATGTCTATGCTGTCTATGTGTGTTCTTTGCTATTAAAGGATCGCAGTTGCAATGCAGGAGGGGCTCTCAGAGAATTCACTGAGAGACACTGAATTACCTGAGAGTCACAGGATTGTGATAGAGCTCATATAATTAAAGATGGACTTTGATAACTAACTCCGACTTGTGTGTGTGGTTTGCTCCCATGATTTGGTAAATAGAGGCACAAATTAAGGTAATTTTCTCAAGACATTGAATGTTACAAATTGTACCCATTAACAATCTTGGATAATGACTGGTGTGATCGTAGAGTTGCAGGTATAATCTTTTGTTGAATGTTTTCTGCCTCACCCGTGTTTTTCACTCCTGGTGGCAATCAGAGCTGTTGGATGTGCTCCCAGGTCCTTCTCTCCTGAGTGGCCACAGAAAGTGCTGAGTAACTTGGCTAGAGAAGCCAACATGGCTGAACTGGCTTCCTGAGAGCCCATCTATCTGTCTGTGTCTTGTGCTGTAGAGAGCTGGAGTGGCCCGGACCGGAAGGTGTGAGTGACAGATCAGGCTGTTACTGCTGCAGGCAGAACGTTTTTCCACTGTTAAATGACTGCAAACCTCCCCTACTAGTCAGACCTATTGAACACAATGCTTTCAGAGAACATTCATAATCACACCAGAGTCTAAGCCGGGGAGGGGAGTTCCACTAAGCTAAGATGGTCATACCAAGGATAATTTAGCTTTTGGATTTAACATCTCAGAACATACATTTTAATTTGGCCTTACTGCTATTAGCCCATTCATACAGTACCAGTACCAAAAGTTTGGGCACACCTACACCTCAAGGGTTTAGCTTTATTTGTACTTTTTGCTACATTGTAGAATAGTAGTGAAGACATCAAAACTATGAAATAACATATATGGAATCATGTAGTAACCCAAAAAGTGTTAAACAAATGTAAAAATAAGGTTGTTTTTCTCCAATGTTTGTAAACATTGTAAATGTAAATGCTTTATAAACATTGTAAATGCAACATTGTAAAAAAACTGTTTAGCCTCATACCATGTTTAAAAAATTATTTTGATAGCATGGATGGTCAGTCCTTGCATCCATAGCTCTGTCTATTAATCTGAGAGTGGTTACATTTCTCCAGGCCCATCCCTCAGCTTTTTACCAAAACACAGGCGGGTTCCAGGTTTTGTTATTGTTTCATCTGTGGATTTGCCATTTAAACAACTGCATATTATCAAGATATCGAAGTGTCACCAACAAAAAGGTTAACAATAGACCTATAGCAAATGCAGCATATGGCATTCATTTTCACATGTAAATAGCACTTTTCAGTGGTGCTCAAAGCATGCCATTCCATGAGCAGAGCATTTATTTCTCAACTCGAATCAATGAGCCCCATCAGTCCTCCATGACAACAAAATCCTAAACAACAGAGTAAGGCTGGCTGATAAGTCCTTAGTTTTGGGGTTATGCTCAGGTAATACAATTTGGCTAATCTATAACTTCCATTTCCTAGTCGTATTCTTGAAGATCAAGGGGTATAACATTTATTGGAATTACTGGAATTCTGATAGACTTTGGTTTTTAATGTAAAGATATATAATAACACGTTAAATTATATAGTAGAAAGCGATGGATTAGACGAAGCCTACATAACCAACCCATAAAGTAAAATTCAACATCCATATATGGCCAGCTATGTAAATTTTAACAATGATTTATCCTGCAATAGATGTTGTTCAATTGGTAACATTCATTTTTGTCTTCATCTAATGCCTTTTAAGGGGAACGTAATCTAAAAGTAATGTAATCAGATTACGTTACTGAGTTTGGCTAATTCAAAAGTTACGGTACTGATTACAATTTTGGAATTATGGATATGTACAGACAACGCACTACTTGATACATATGCATGTTAGGTTTATTCAAAAACGAGTTAAAGGGATATTTCAGGATTTTAGCAATGATGCCCTATCTACTTTCCCAGAGTCAGATACCATTTGTGTGTCTCTGAGTGCAGTTTGAAGGGAGTTGCTAACAAGCTCGAATGCAATCGCTAACTAGCGTTAGCTCAATAACTGGAAGTCTATAGCAGATACCATAGACTTCCAGTCATTGCGCCAATGCTAGTTTGCATTGGCTAGCAAAACTCTCTCTACCTTCCAAAAATCCCGAAGTATCCCTTCAAATGAGTGTCTATTGAAGTACTGTTGCCATACTGAATGATTAGGTGGAGATCACAGGAGGCTGCTGAGGGGAGGACGGCTCATAATAATGGCTGGAACAGAGTGAATGAAATGGTATCAAACACATGGAAGCTATGTGTTTCAGTTTGAATTCCATTTATTCGTTTCAGCCATTATTATAAGCCCATTCTCCCTAATTAAGTGGCCACAAACCTCCTGTGGTGGAGGTGACGAACTAATGATGCAGTTAATTAAAGTAAACTTGAGAGCTATGAACATAAAATAAAATTCATGGTCGTTTTTGATACAGGTACATTTTACATATGCTCTTATCCAGGGCAAATTGGTGCATACATTTTCATATTTGTTCATACTGGTCCCCTGTGGGAATCAAACCCATACCCCTGGTGTTGCAAGTGCCATGCAAGTGCTGTGCTCTATCATCTGAGCCACACAAGACCATGTAGGGTCTTAATTTGACCTAAAGTATTTTCTGACAGCAAATTCCTCGCAACAGGATTTGAATGTTTAGTCCATAATCTTGCTTGATCGGTGGTTAGGCTATTAGCTGATAGAAAGTAGTCTACAAGAAAAAGTGCAATATTGTTCATGTAACCATGTGTTAGTGTGTTTTTTTTTTCTTCAGGAAAATGATCAGCAACAAAATAATGATCAAATTAAGATCCTTCACCTGTGCACCCCTCAGGAAATAGTATCAGGTCATCATTGCTATTCCTTACCCAAATCACAATCTCCTCCATCTGAAGCGTGTGGTCTGGGTCAGTAGGCAGGGCTGGGAGTGTTTTGCTGAGTTGCACTAGCTGCAGGCAGTGACGAATGAGGCCGTGGTTTTGAGTCACTGTAAGGTTCCTTTATCTAGTGTAACCGGTGTCTGTCCCTATCCCAACAAAACCCTCTGATGGACAGCCATGCCCAGGCAGAGACTAATAAAAACTTTTTGAAGTTTGTTGTGGTGATAAAATAAATTCTCCAGTGAGCTGTCCCTCAGATCAAACAGAGGTCTCAATACTAACACTGGGCTATAGGGATTTGACAGAGTCATGGATATATACACGTGTGTGTGTATATATTATATATATACAGTGCCTTGCGAAAGTATTCGGCCCCCTTGAACTTTGCGACCTTTTGCCACATTTCAGGCTTCAAACATAAAGATATAAAACTGTATTTTTTTGTGAAGAAACAACAACAAGTGGGACACAATCATGAAGTGGAACGACGTTTATTGGATATTTCAAACTTTAACAAATCAAAAACTGAAAAATTGGTCGTGCAAAATTATTCAGCCCCTTTACTTTCAGTGCAGCAAACTCTCTCCAGAAGTTCAGTGAGGATCTCTGAATGATCCAATGTTGACCTAAATGACTAATGATGATAAATACAATCAACCTGTGTGTAATCAAGTCTCCGTATAAATGCACCTGCGCTGTGATAGTCTCAGAGGTCCGTTAAAAGCGCAGAGAGCATCATGAAGAACAAGGAACACACCAGGCAGGTCCGAGATACTGTTGTGAAGAAGTTTAAAGCCGGATTTGGATACAAAAAGATTTCCCAAGCTATAAACATCCCAAGGAGCACTGTGCAAGCGATAATATTGAAATGGAAGGAGTATCAGACCACTGCAAATCTACCAAGACCTGGCCGTCCCTCTAAACTTTCAGCTCATACAAGGAGAAGACTGATCAGAGATGCAGCCAAGAGGCCCGTGATCACTCTGGATGAACTGCAGAGATCTACAGCTGAGGTGGGAGACTCTGTCCATAGGACAACAATCAGTCGTATATTGCACAAATCTGGCCTTTATTGAAGAGTGGCAAGAAGAAAGCCATTTCTTAAAGATATCCATAAAAAGTGTCGTTTAAAGTTTGCCACAAGCCACCTGGGAGACACACCAAACATGTGGAAGAAGGTGCTCTGGTCAGATGAAACCAAAATTGAACTTTTTGGCAACAATGCAAAACGTTATGTTTGGGGTAAAAGCAACACAGCTCATCACCCTGAACACACCATCGCCACTGTCAAACATGGTGGTGGCAGCATCATGGTTTGGGCCTGCTTTTCTTCAGCATGGACAGGGAAGATGGTTAAAATTGATGGGAAGATGGATGGAGCCAAATACAGGACCATTCTGGAAGAAAACCTGATGGAGTCTGCAAAAGACCTGAGACTGGGACGGAGATTTGTCTTCCAACAAGACAATGATCCAAAACATAAAGCAAAATCTACAATGGAATGGTTCAAAAATAAACATATCCAGGTGTTAGAATGGCCAAGTCAAAGTCCAGACCTGAATCCAATCGAATCTGTGGAAAGAACTGAAAACTGCTGTTCACAAATGCTCTCCATCCAACCTCACTGAGCTCGAGCTGTTTTGCAAGGAGGAATGGGAAAAAATGTCAGTCTCTCGATGTGCTAAACTGAGAGACATACCCCAAGCGACTTACAGCTGTAATCGCAGCAAAAGGTGGCGCTACAAAGTATTAACTTAAGGGGGCTGAATCATTTTGCACGCCCAATCTTTCAGTTTTTGATTTGTTAAAAAAGTTTGAAATATCCAATAAATGTCGTTCCACTTCATGATTGTGTCCCACTTGTTGTTGATTCTTCACAAAAAAATACAGTTTTATATCTTTATGTTTGAAGCCTGAAATGTGGCAAAAGGTCGCAAAGTTCAAGGGGGCCGAATACTTTCGCAAGGCACTGTATATATATATATACATATAATGTATTTCTATATAAAGAAAGGTTAAATTTGCAACGGCTGCTAAGAAAAAAGCACAACCTTAACTGCAAACTACAAAGAACAAGGGGGTTATTCCACAAGGTAAAAATCGGTCGATGTGCCCTTGAGCAAGGCACTTAACCCTAATTGCTCCTATAAGTCGCTCTGGATAAGAGAGTCTTCTAAGTGAAAATGACTCCAATGTAAATGAGTGCCTTTTGCGCGTCCCTTTGATATTTTATTTAGGAATTGTGCACAAATATTGCATTTTAAAAGCCTGTTATATTAACCCATGTGCTTTTTTGGAGAAAAAAAAATATGTCCATTGTGGTATGGGTCAGATTGACCTGAACAGTTTAAACACACTCTAGACTGTCAAAGAATCAAGTAAAAACAGCCGACACTTTATTTTGTCTTGTCAGACCTTTCAGAATGAAGATATACAAGAACATTTGATTTCAAAAACTCAATATTTATTTGTTAAACATATTTCCTTCTCACAAACAAGCATTTTCTGTTTCCCCAAGTAGGCATTTTGTTGTATTTCCCAGTAGCAGTAACACTTCAGTCTTTCTCTCCACATGTTGAACACAATGTACATATGTGCTTTCTGCAGATGTATTTATTGCATTCTATACAAGTGGTGCTGGTTTTACTGTCTTGTCAAGGGGGACAGAGCAAATTATGTAGGCCCTGGAACAATTTGGATTGCATTGGAAGCTGACAGTCTACCTTGACTTCGTTGTGGTGACAGTAACCATTCTATATTGCCATCTTTAGACTTCTATGTCCTCTCTTCTCTGGATGATGTTTGTTGTATGCTCTCTCTCTCATCTGATGGAGGAGATTCTCTTCACCAAAGAAAAATTCACAATCTGGATCATCAACAGCATTGTCCTCTATCTCTGAAATGTCCTCTGTCTCCGAAACCTCTTCTTCTATTTCACTGTCACAGTCCAGAATTTGTGATAAGTCTTCAATACTGAAAATCTTTTGGAACTCATTTTTGACTGTCTGTGTCAGAGATCTGCTGCTCTCACACTGAGAAAGAGAAGATTGGGAAACTCCTTTTCACCAAAACATAATTATTAAAATGCAACCAGAACCAGACAAAATAAAATACATAAAATACACTTGTTTAGTTTGGACCTGTGCAAATATGTATACACATGAAAGCCTCCGGGTCAAAAACATCATGTTTGTATACAAAATTTCTCAGACATTCCATAACACATCAGTGTATCCACATTTTGAAGTTCGGTTCATGACCCTAAATGAGGAAAAGTAATTTAATTTCATGGCAAAAAAGAGAGGTTAACTAGTATTTTAGACAACTCCAAAGTGGAAATGGGTCAAATTGACCCGCGACGTAATAGGAGGGCGCATGGCAAAATCTATAAATCTGTATTTTTATATGAATAAAGACATGTCCATCTGTGCATCCTCTGTGACTTCTAGGAAGATTTTAACACACTTAAACCCAACATTTCTCCAAGTTTGTATTGTAAAGCCCTAGTTATTTTGTTGCTTTGACACAGTCATTTCTTAAGATTATTATTTATTTCATGTGATTAGTGATTCATTTTAAGGTAAAAAACAACAACCTGTTACGTGAACTGAACTCTAGTTTCAATAGAAATACTGAACATCTAATAGTCAAATCATAGTGTAAAAGCAGGTGAGCTGGTTCTACTCTTATTGGCAATTTTCAGGTGTTTTGTGGTGGGAAACTGAGCTGGTCGAGCATAAAACGTCAACCCTGTTACATAGACAGGCTAGAATTGTTTTCAGAATTAAAAACCATCTGTGAAGCTTGCATTCAATTGCCCCTCCTTGTTACGCACAACAAGCTTCCATTCCCCCTATCACGTGGGGATTCATGGCCAATTTAAGATGAAATCAACCCTGTAACTTTATTTTGGCACTTACTGTAGTCATCTTTTCATTTAGCCTCTTATTAAGTTGAACAGGTGGTCTTCATGACAGAATGTAAAAATTTGATGAAATAACTTTTTTCCTTTTCACCAACTTACCACGGGTGTCAGGGAGGAGGTGAGGGCCCTCGGAGTGTGGTGTCAGGAAAATAACCTCACACTCAACGTCAACAAAACTAAGGAGATGATTGTGGACTTCAGGAAACAGCAGAGGGAGCACCCCCCTATCCACATCGATGGAACAGTAGTGGAGAGGGTAGCAAGTTTTAAGTTCCTCGGCATACACATCACAGACAAACTAAATTGGTCCACTCACACAGACAGCATCGTGAAGAAGGCGCAGCAGCGCCTCTTCAACCTCAGGAGGCTGAAGAAATTCGGCTTGTCACCAAAAGCACTCACAAACTTCTACAGATGCACAATCAAGAGCATCCTGGCGGGCTGTATCACCGCCTGGTATGGCAACTGCACCGCCCTCAACCATAAGGCTCTCCAGAGGGTAGTGAGGTCTGCACAACGCATAACCGGGGGCAAACTACCTGCCCTCCAGGACACCTACACCACCCGATGCTACAGGAAGGCCATAAAGATCATCAAGGACATCAACCACCCGAGCCACTGCCTGTTCACCCCGCTGTCATCCAGAAGGCGAGCTCAGTACAGGTGCATCAAAGCTGGGACCGAGAGACTGAAAAACAGCTTCTATCTCAAGGCCATCAGACTGTTAAACAGCCACCACTAACATTGAGTGGCTGCTGCCAACACACTGTCAATGACACTGACTCAACTCCAGCCACTTTAATAATGGGAATTGATGGGAAATGATGTAAATATATCACTAGCCACTTTAAACAATGCTACCTTATATAATGTTACTTACCCTACATTATTCATCTCATATGCATACGTATATACTGTACTCTATATCATCGACTGCATCCTTATGTAATACATGTATCACTAGCCACTTTAACTTTAACTATGCCACTTTGTTTACATACTCATCTCATATGTTATACTGTACTCGATATCATCTACTGTATCTTGCCTATGCTGCTCTGTACCATCACTCATTCATATATCCTTATGTACATATTCTTTATCCCCTTACACTGTGTATAAGACAGTCGTTTTTTGGAATTGTTAGTTAGATTACTTGTTCGTTATTACTGCATTGTCGGAACTAGAAGCACAAGCATTTCGCTACACTCGCATTCACATCTGCTAACCATGTGTATGTGACATATAAAATTTGATTTGATTTGATTTCAGCTAAACCTATGGTATGGCAAGGATTTTTTACAATGTTGAAGCTCATTTACTGCATTTCTACACAATATAAAAGTAGAGTCACCGAAATGACATAGGTTCAGAAAGTTAACAGCATAGTGGGTCAATTTCCTCAACAACTAAGAACGTTGAATCACGAGGGTCAACTTCTCCTCTGTTTTGGTCCCGTGGCTTCAACACTAACAGCGTGAAGCGAACCTGTGCTCATGCGCAGATACTGTGTGTGATTGTGTGAGATTGAAGTCTTGCATCTCGCTTTTCTCAATATGTGCGGTGCTGCTCGTGGCAGTCATTTTGCTGAGTCCACCTTCAAAAACCCTAAAATGCAATTTAACGAACAGCAAAAAATAACCAAAATTGACACCCCAGTCATTATCACCTAAGCTGCTGCAACTTCTTTAGTTTCATATCAAGTCAAACAGCAGTTACCTATAGCCATGTACAGCCATCTTCCACCTCTGCACTATTTTGAGGGAAACGTTGCACTGTTTACTGGATAGCTGCGTTGATGCTAGCTAGCCGCGCAAACAGCCTTCCCGCCCTGCACTTCTCTGAGCCGTCCGCATTGTCCTAAAGTCAGCCTTAGTACCACTACACTGCATTTGCCTTCTAGTAGCCTATTTTAAATAGTTAGTGTTAAGCTGGGATATTGGGACTGTCATACTCTGCCATATCCATACACCCCTGCAGTCCTCAGAAGACGCCTAAATTGGTGGAATGACCCAATGCTTTAGGCTTAAAAAACTGATGCTGGTTTGTGTGTTTATTTACCTCTATAGTTCTGTTTAAGCGATATGTGTGGAATAGCATATAGTTAAGTCTGAGTGAGCAGTCATACCTGTGATGAGATAGAATCTGACACCATCTCCTGCTCTTTCTCAGAGCTGCACAGTAGGTGATGTCGTCTTACAGATGCTGGCATTCTGTCAAAATGTTACAGTTTAGACCTGAATTTGATCTATTTTTTAATACTTTGTGATAGCTTTCATAAGTACTCGGGTGCACGTGTGCATATCGTCTCTCACCTTCCACGCAGCATAACTTATTCAGCTCTCACTGAATTAGTTTGAAAAGAGAGGTGAAGAGAAAATATTTCCTAATCCCTCTCCTGAGACAGAATTGTTTCAGCTTCTCTGAGTCTTTTTTCAATATCTGAGTACCTTTAAATTGGCTGTTGCTCTCTTTCCTGTGGCATTGTTATCTGTAGGTCTGCCCTTCTTCATCAGTGCTTCTTCATTCGACAGTGTGATGGGGCAGTTTGTCCTGGCATTGTCAACAGCTGTGCAGAGCTCCACAGTCTTGGGGTGTCAGAGAGTCCCCCCTCCCCCACACTGGGCAAAAACTGGTTGACCAACGTTGTATCCATGTTATTTCAACAAAATAAATCTATGCGATGACTTTGAATCTACATGGAAAACTGATTGGATTTGCAAAAAGTTAACATAAGGGAGTTGTCTTTTTTTCATCCAACATTTAACCTAAATCCAATGGCAGGGTTGTTTGTAGATTTCACATTGAATTCACACTAGTTGATCAACCAAATGTAAATCAAAACTAAAAGTTGAACTGAGGTCTGTGCCCAGTGGGTTGCCTCCGGGTGAAGAGAGGAGAGAGGGCTGGTAATGGTGTGGGAGAGGCATGACTCCTTTCAGCTCGAGTGGGAGATTGTCTGTTATCCTGGCCCTAGCAGTGAGTGATTTTTCTACCACAGAGCCAGTATCTTGTGAGCACATCCATCCCGATCACCTCCTCTTAGGAGACAACTGTTCCTGTCAGCCATGCAGGCCCCGCATTGGAAAATGACTTGCTCTCTCTGCGTCATAGGTACAGCCAATTTACTCTACTGTTGGAAACGGGCATGTAATTTCTCAGGGAGAGGAAAATAGCAAGTCTCATCTTCTTGTCAGATAAGTGAGAAAATACATTTTAAATTGAGTTTCATAGTGGTTTTGTCTGTCTGTGTAGGGTTTCATGCGGAGTTTTGCACCTTCAGGTTCCAGTGAGAACATTCTCTGTGGGTTTGTTTTCAGGTGTTTACATCGACAGCATTCATTGGGCACAAATGGGTGACAATGTTTTTTAATGTTGATAACATCTCTTGGATGAATGAGGTGCCCAGTTACTCAGGCCCAGAAGCTAGGATATGCATATGCATGGTAGAATTGGATAGAAAACACTCAAAGTTTCCAAAACTGTTAAAATAATGTCTGTGAGTATAACAGAACTGATATGGCAGGTGAAAACCTCAGGAAAATCCATCCAGGAAGTGGCATTCTTTTGAATTTAGTGTTTTTCTATTGAAAGCCTATCCACCATATAAATGGATGGGACCTAGATTGCAGTTCCTACGGCTTCCACTAGATTTCAACAGTCTTTAGACATTATTTCAGGCTTTTATTCTGAAACAATTAGTAAGAATGACAACATTATCTGAGTGGTCGGTCGAATGAACCAGAGCTTTTTGAATGCACGACCGGGAGCGCGCCCTCCATTATTTTTCCTTTGTATTGAATACGCTATTGTCCGGTTTAAAAATGATCGATTATAAAGACAAAAGACAACCTGAGGATTAATAAAAAATATCGTTTGACATGTTGACGAACTTTACCAGTACTATTTGGATCTATTCGTCTGCCTGTTGTGACCGCCTTTGAGCATTACTGAACAAAACACGACAACATATAAAGAGGGTCTTCATCGAACAAAACAAACATTTATTTTGTAACATGGAGTCTTGTGAGTGCAACCATATGAAGACTATCAAAGGTACGTGATTCATTTTATCGCTATTTCTGACTTTCGTGACTAATCTACTTGGCTGGAAAATGGTTGTATGCTTTTGTAAGAGGGGCTCTGTCCTCAGATAATCGCATGGTATGCTTTCGCCGTAAAGCCTTTTTTAAAATCTGACAGGTCAACAAGAAGTTAATCTTTAAGCCTATGTATAACACTTGTATGTTTTATGAATGTTTATTATGAGTATTTCTGTATTTTGAATTTTGAGCTCTGCAAACGCGACCGTCCCACCTGCCCATAAGAAGTTGATAACACCTCAGTTGCTCTTATGTGTTTCCTGCTGATCCAGTGATAGAAATCCAGAGTTGGGTAGGTTACTTTCTAAATGTAATTTGTGACAGTTACTTGATTTGATTACATTCAGTTACTTTTAGATTACTTTCCCATTAGAAGAAGACAAAAAATGTATGTTACCAATTGAACCTATTGCAGGATAAATCAATGTCAAACTTTACATAGCTGGCCATATGTGGATATTAAATTTTACTTTATAGGTTGGTTATGTAGGCTTCTTCTAACCCATCACGTTCTAATACATATAATAATACGATTAAAGGATATCTTTACATTAACTTCTTATGGTATAGGGGACGCTTGCGTCCCACTTGAAAAAAAAAAGTAAATGCAGCGCGGCAAATTCAAATAATGATATAAAATCAAACATTCATTAAATCACACATGTAAGATACTCAATTAAAGCTACACTCGTTGTGAATCCAGCCAACATGTCAGATTTTAAAAAGCTTTTCGGCGAAAGCATTAAGAAGCTATTATCTGATGATAGCACAATGTCAATAAAGAGGCGCTCCACAAAACTATGAAATAAAATATAAAACATGCATTACCTTTGATGAGCTTCTTTTGTTGGCACTCCAATGTCCCATAAACATCACAATTGTTCCTTTTTCTCGATTAGTTCCATCCATATATACCCAAAATGTCTATTTATAAAGTGCGTTTGATCCAGAAAAAAACAGCTTCACTACAAAAACACAACGTCACTACAAAACATTTCAAAAGTTGCCTATAAACTTTGCCAAAATATTTCAAACTACTTTTGTAATACAACTTTAGGTATTTTTAAACGTTAATAATCGATCAAATTGTAAAGGGGCAATATGTATTCAATACAGCAAGTAAACAAACCATGCTCCTTTTTACGTCTTGCGCAACTCTCAATAGTGTAGCGTTGTTCCAGGATGTGCTTCTTCTTCGTTGCACAAAAGAATAACCTCAACCAAATTCCAAAAGACTGGTGACATCCAGTGGAAGTGGTAGGAACTGAAAAATTGTTCCTATCAAATATCCCTTGCCAAAGACAACGGAGGGGGCAGTCAGAGGCAAAAAAATTGATAATTCTGAACAGTTAGTCCTCGGGGTTTTCCTGCAACATAATTTCTGTTATACTCACAGACATGATTCAAACAGTTTTAGAAACTTCAGAGTGTTTTCTATCCACATATACGAATAATATGCATATCTTATTATCCTGCCATGAGTAGCAGGAAGCTGAAATTGGGCACGCTATTTATCCAAAAGTGAAAATGCTGCCCCCTATACTTTAACCTCTAGTGACACCCCATCATCTGACACAATTAGCATAACGCAACGGACATAAATATTACTAGAAAATATTCCTATTCATGACAATCACAAGTGAAATATATTGAGACACAGCTTAGCCTTTTGTTAATCACCCTGTCATCTCAGATTTTCAAATTGTGCTTTACCGCCAAAGCTAGACAAGCATTTCGGTAAGTTTATCGATAGCCTAGCATAGCATTTTGTCCAGCTAGCAGCAGGTAACTTGGTCACGGAAATCAGAAAAGCAATCAAATTAAATTGTTTACCTTTGATGAGCTTCGAATGTTTTCACTCACGAGACTCCCAGTTCGATAGCAAATGTTCCTTTTTTCCAAAAATATTATTTTTGTAGGCGAAATAGATCCATTTGTTCTTCATGTTTGGCTGAGAAATCGCCCGGAAATTGCAGTCACGAAAACGGTGAAAAATATTCCAAATTAGCTCCATAATATCGACAGAAACATGGCAAACGTTGTTTATAATCAGTCCTCAAGGTGTTTTTCAAATATCTATTCAATAATATATCCATCGGGACAATTAGTTTTTCAGTAGGACCGATTGGAGTAATGGCTACCACTGTATTTTACGCGAGAATCTCTCTGGGAGCATCAGGTGACCAATTGCGCAATGTAGCCGCCTACGGGTATTCTTCAACAAATGCGTAAAACTACGTCACAATGCTGTAGACACATTCGGGAATACGGAGAAAGAGTAATCTGGTTGATAGCCCATTCACTGCTCAATAGGGACACATTGGAACGCAGCGCTTTCAAAACATGAGGCACTTCCGGATTGGATTTTTCTCAGGCTTTCGCCTGCAACATCAGTTCTGTTATACTCACAGACAATATTTTTACAGTTTTGGAAACTTTAGAGTGTTTTCATCCTAAGTGTTTTCTATCCCCATATTCTAGCATCTTGTCCGGACAAAATATCCCGTTTACTACGGGAACTTTTTTTTCTCCAAAAATGAAAATACTGCACCCTAGTGACAAAAGGTTAAAAGGTTCAAATATATAATTTATAAGTCCAAAAATGGATGTAGCAACTACAGATTGCCCCTTTAAGTCTATCACAATTGTGTGAGTTTGAGCATGTGTCCATTAGGCCTATGGATGTATTTTTGTTTTATCACCATGAATTAGATTGAGCAATAAAACTTTTTGTATTCCATAGGCTGGGATCCACACTATGCAGCTGTTGCAAGAGCACATTTTTCACTGGCTGTAGACTACACCACTGTTGTCCTCCTTACCTCCAAGGGTTTATTCAAGTTGGATAATCTTATAATCTTTAGATGCCGACAGCAATCGTACCATTGGACTGCAATGTCATCAAAGTGGTCTCTGACTTGTGGTCAGACTCGCTCAGGTGGAACAAAATTAAACCTGCTGATTTGAATGTCATTGAGAAAACAGAGAAGTGTAAAATATTTGTTGCACAAACATCCTTTCTGAATTTTAAAGTAATCCTCGAAGCAATCTAGTTTTTCAAAAGTATCTGTAATCTGATGACAATATTTTGCTTGAAACGTAATGGATTACAGTTACCTTTTTTGTAATCCCTTACATGTAATCCGTTACTCCCCAATCCTGTGGAAATCATTATCACAAGCGATTAAGTCTACATGAGTTCCTCTAGTCTCAGGTGTTCTTCTGGAAGGTGTCTCTAACAATGCTTCCAAAAGCCATGTGAAGTGAAGGTGTAGAGAGTTGTTAGGGTTGACAAGAATTTAGGCACCTCCAATGCAGATTGTATTAATAACTAACTCTAGTGCTCTACTAGTTATTCAAGGTATTCGCCTCCCGACAAATAAATAACTGGGTATTTATTATGTTGGTTGCTAAGCAGGGACTGAGTGTTATTATGGACAAAGGTTTTTCTCCCCTGGAATGGTTCTGATTCGCTGTGTGTGTCCCAGCTGAAATGCCTACCCATCTCCTCAGAGTGCACCGCTGCCTACTCCACCCCTCATAGTGTTAATAGGGATCGTATTTTTCTCAAACATGAGTTTACACTGTTCATATGAATTTTATAGAGAAACTATATTCATACTCTATGCCCATGCTTGATATGACTAAATACGTACCAACTGAATCAATGTGACAACCCGATTCCTAATAACACAATGCACGAATCAATTCAGTCTGACAGGCCAAGCTAATTTCCTGTAACACACACAATGAAGTCAAACGAAGTGCAGTTTCAAGACTTTACATGCATTTGTTCAAAATAATGAAGGAAAAGGGAGAAAAAAATCTATAAATTAGGCCATACAGCATAATATTCCATTGTGATTGTGTTTTTTTTACTGCTTGTGGGAGAAGAGAGGCTGCTGGGGCGTGTGGGGAGGGAGCCAGCACAGTTAGTCTGTGACTTCCGTGGCTCTACGCCTATAACAAACAAGAGCGCTAGTCCCCACCGGGGAAATAAACAGGAGGGGGGGGGATGAGTATGCCTGGAGAACCTTATTAAAATTGAACAAGCCCCAAGTTATTTTTAGCTGTTGGTCTTTGATGGCAGAACATTATAAGGGATTGTAAAGATGGAGGGGAGGAATACAACAGGTGGTGTGAGGAGCCATGTACAGGGTGTCCCCACTGTGTCATGTTGCTCAGTGTCTCTTATTCCACCTGCTGTATCTCTGTGCCAGTATGTGTTATGCAGCTTTGCAAAACATACCTTGTCACACACCTTTTCTTCCACTAATTATGGGTCTTGATGTGATTGGGTTTATTGTACAATAATTTTTTATTTAACTCAGCAAGTCAGTTAGGAACAAAATCTTATCTTATTTACAATGACAGCCTAGGAACAGTGGGTTAACTGCCTTATTCAGGGGCAGAATGACAGATGTTTACCTTGTCAGCTCAGTGATTCGATCTAGCAACCTTTCGGTTTTTGGCCCAATGCTCTAACTACTAACCTACCTGCCACCCTTATGGCTGGGCTGTTACCATAGTGATGCACAAGCCATGGCTTTTGTATACTTTACCATGTAGTTACGAGATATACAGTACCAGTCAAAAGTTGACACACCTACTCATTCAATTGTTTTATATATATTTTTTACTATTTTCTACTATTTTCTACATTGTAGAATAATAGTGAAGACATCAAAACTATGAAATAACACATATGGAATCATGTAGTAACCAAAAAATATATTTCATATTTTAGATTCATCAAGTAGCCACACTTTGCCTTAATGACAGCTTTGTGCATTCTTGGCATTCTCTCAACCGAGAGTTCCTGCATATAATGAGCACTTGTTGGCTGCTTTTCCTTCACTCTGCGATCCAACTCATCCCATACCATCTCAATTGGTTTGAGGTCGGGTGATTGTGTAGGCCGGGTCATCTGATGCAGTACTCCAGCACACTCCTTTCTAATGAACTTATCCTCTGCAGCAGAGGTAACTCTGGGTCTTCCTTTCCTGTGGCAGTCCTCATGAGAACCAGTGACGTCATAGTTTTTGCGACTGCACTTGAAGATACTTTTGAAGTTCGTGAAATGTTCCGTTTTGCCTGACCTTCATGTCTTAAAGTAATGATGGACTGTTGTTTCTCTTTGCTTATTTGATCTGTTCTTGCCATAAGATGGACTTGGTCTTTTACCAACACAACTGATTGGCTCAAATGCATTAAGAAATAAATACATTTCAAAAATGTACTTTTAGCCTGTCTAGGACATACATCCCGCTAGGGGAACGTTTGGCCGGAAATTGCCTGATATGTCATTATTAAAAGTAGGGGGGTAGCCTTAACAGGTTTTAACACGGCACATCTGTTAATTGAAATGCATTCCAGGTGACTACCTCATGAAGCTGGTTGAGATAATGCCAAGAGTGTGCAAAGCTGTCATCCAGCCAAAGGGTGGCTAATTTGAAGAATCTCAAATCTACAATTTATTTAGATTTGTTTAACACTTTTTTGGTTACTACATTATGTATTACTTCATAGTTTTGATGTCTTCACTATTATTCTACAATGTAGAAAATAGTAAAAAATAAATAAAAATCCTGTAATGAGAAGGTGTCCAAACTTTTGACAGGTACTCTATATACTGCACCGTGTATATATTATTTAATTATAAAGTTAAAGTTAGAAGTTTACATACACTTATGTTGGAGTCATTTAAACTTGTTTTTCAACCACTCCACAAATTTCTTGATAACAAACTATAGCTTTGGCATGTCGGTTAGGACATCTACTTTGTGCATGACATAACTAATTTCTTCAACAATTGTTTACAGACAGATTATTTCACTTATCATTCATTGCATCACAATTCCAGTGGGTCAGAGGTTTACATACACTAAGTTGACTGTGCCTTTAAAGCTTGGAAAACCCCTAAAAATGATGTCATGGCTTTAGAAGCTTCTGATAGTTGACATCATTTCAGTCAATTGGAGGTGCACCTGTAGATGTATTTCAAGGTCTACCTTCAAACTCAGTGCCTCTTTGCTTGACATCATGGGAAAATCAAAATAAATCAGCCAAGAAAAAAAGGTACCACGTTCATCTGTACAAACAAGAGTACGCAAGTATAAACACTTATGGGACCATGCAGCCGTCATACCGCTCAGGAAGGAGACATTCGGTCTCCTAGAGATGAACGTACTTTGGTGCGAAAATTGCAAATCAATTCCAGAGCAACAGCAAAGGACCTTGTGAAGATGCTGGAGGAAACAGGTACAAAAATATCTATATCCACAGTACATAACCTGAAAGGCCGATCAGCAAGAAAGAAGCCGAGCTCCAAAACCGCCATAAAAAAAGCCAGATTACGGTTTGCAACTGCACATGGGGACAAAGATCATACTTTTTGGAGAAATGTCCTCTGGTCTGATAAAACAAAAATAGGACTGTTTGGCCATAATGGCCATTGTTATGTTTGGAGGAAAAAGGAGGAGGCTTGCAAGCCGAAAAACACCATCCCAACCGTGAAGCACGGGGGTTGGCAGCATGCTGCAGGAGGGACTTCACTAAATAGATGGGATCATGAGGAATGGAAAAATGATGTGGATATATTGAAGCAATATAGTTAAAGCTTGGTCGCAAATGGGTCTTCCAAATGGACAATGATCCCAAGCATACTTCCAAAATTGTGGCAGAATGGCTTAAGGACAACAACGCAAAGGTATTGGAGTGGCCGTCACAAAGCCCCGACCTCAATCCTATAGAAAATGTGTGGGCAGAACTGAAAAAGCGTGTGCGAGCAAGGAGGCCTACAAACCTGACTCGGTTACACCAGCTCTGTCAGGCGGAATGGGCCAAATTTCACCCAACTTATTGCGGGAAGCTTGTGGAAGGCTACCAAAAATGTTTGACCCAAGTTAAACAATTTAAAAGCAATGCTACCAAATACTAATTAAGTGTATGTAAACTTCTGACCAACTGGGAATGTGATGAAAGAAATAAAAGCTGAAATAAATCTCTACTATTACTCTGACATTTCACAATCTTAAAATAAAGTAGTGATCCTAACTGACCTAAGATAGGGAATTTTTACTAGGATTACATGTTAGAAATTGTAAAAAAAATGAGATTACATACACCCTAGCCAAGTATATTTAAACTTCCGACTTCAACTGTATATTTATATATATATATATTTATTGTAAATTACTAACTGAATAAAAAATTTAATTTAAAATTCTCAAACGGAAATATTGCAATTGAATTGGCTACGATGGGAAATCCTATTAGTCACAAATCAGTTTGGTGACAGAGTTTAATAGAATAATAGCCAGTGTAGTAAAATATGCAAAGGATGTCTCTGATCATCAATGATTTGACCTGTAGTGGTTAAAGAGGGTGAAAATGTTTGTTTCGCTGGTCCTAAGCTTGCTTTATTTAGCTGAGAATTTGATTTTAGAATAACTGTGCTAAGATACATGTGCAGGGTTTGGGAATACTACTTATTACTGCGTGCTTGTGTGCGTGCACTTGTGTGTTGGATTTTCTTATTGCTGGGCCCTGACATTGTGGCCTGGTGAGTAGAGGATGGCCTATAAGTCAGAGAGATAATGAGGAGCTGATCACCATTAGTCTCCAGTTAGAGCGTAAAACCTCATCATTACACACACACACACACACACACCTCTCCTCTCTTGTCCTAAATGCACATTTGGGTAGCAAGCCTGATGTAATGAAACTTTGAACACCTGGTTCCTGGACATTTCCTGGGCATTTACATTGTCCCTGTAGTAGTAATCAGGTCAACCATAATGCCACTGTCATGACGTTGGCCTGTGGGTAAGGATTATGACGCCGCCCCCCCCATAAATACATTTCTCCCTCCCCTCTCACTTGACTCTACAGAGGGACTCTTGAATAGCCTTTGTTAAACATAGAGAGTCTGGGAACATCAAACAAGTGTTGGGAAAGGAACCATATTTCAGTAATAGAACCAGTTGAAAATATGCGTTGGTACTTATTGAATTTGATGTCAGTTCGGTTGTCATCTGAGACATTATGACTGATGACAGGACGACCTTAACTGTATCTGGAAAGTCTACACATTATAGTTATCAGATTCATATGGAATTGTTGTGCAATTCAAATGTTTAAATAACATTATTTGTGAAAAGATTCAATGTAATTTTAGCTTCCAAATGAGAGATTTGGGTTTTCATAAAGTTCGAGCTCTGCTCAATCAGTGGCCCGCCCTGTGAAGAGACATGTGTTGTAAACTATGAAACACACCCTTCTCTCCCTCCACTATATAAGCCCTTGACGAAAATGTAACCTCCTGTTCCGAGGACGACGGTCCATACGTTGAAAAGGACTAACATGTCAACTACAGAACTAAGCCAACCTCAGCGTGAGCTTTGGTTGTGAATGGTACAAACTTTGAACTCTTACTCACTAAAGAAGTGAGACATCCTAGTCGTTGAGTTAGCAACAGCAGCTGTAAACGTGGGCTCGGAAACGACGGACAGAGTATCCCATTTACCACACAACGACGACACTACAATGTTTCACGTTCACCACCAGAGACACTCTTCAAAGGACAAAGGACTCTGTTGGGCAACACGGTCTCCCATCAATCTACCCAAGCGCTGCTCAGAGTAAATATTTATTGCATTTTCCTTTTCCAAATGGGCGGTAATTTAGAATGCATAAGATACTGTGTTTACGATAGCAGAGCTTCTCCCTTTGTACCTCAGTCCTCCCGCTCTTTCACTCAAACCCAACCCCCCTTTCCTTTGTGTAACCAGCCATGTTGGCTCCATTCACCAGGGACGTTTTCCTTTATGACATCATTTGTAATCAATGTAGTATTCATTCTGTGCATATGTGATTGTGTGATTAGTTAGGTATTTAGTAAATAAATAATTAAACAAAATGTTGTATTGCTGATTCAACTTGTTAGCCAGGGTTTGCGAAGATAACCAAGAATTTACAACTTTCAGATGAGACTGAAATAAGGTGACGATTAATATTGACTGCTATTGATGTAAAATATTACTAGGTCTTTAAGAGTTAATTCAGAAGATAACTTCTCTATAATTATTTTGTGGTGCCCCGACTTTCTAGTTAATTACATTTACATGATTAGCTCAATCAGGTAATATTAATTACAGAGAAAGGATTTTATAGAATAGCATGTCATATCACTTTATCCGGTATAGCCAAAGACACGACACCACTCTATGGTGTTTTCTGTGCTCACCATCACTCATTTAGATGGTATAATGGATGACATCCAGTATCTACTATGATGTGTGCATACTTATTTTGACTTAATAAAAACATTTGAGAGGAAATACTGGAATAACAGTCTATAGATTCATTTGCTATTTATACTGTTTTTGTTAACAAAAACATGACATTTGTGGAATTCTGAGCTTACGGTATAACTGACCCAGTTTTGTAATTCATCACACAGGTATGAAAATATGCATGTGTTTTTCCAAATTTAGTTTTATATTCTGAGTAAATGTATTTAATTATTATTGTATCTGTAAGTGCACTTTGAGAAAGCCACTGAGTGTTGTAATTAGTGTAATTAGTCTCCTGTCACCTGACCTATTATAGGGATTCAAGTTCAATATAACTCTGCTAGAATACAGAAGAGCAATGACTCATTCCAGACTCATATTAGTTTGTTGTTAATGGCGTGAATGTGAGAGAGAGCAATAATGCACGTGTGGAAGGCAGGAGAAAGGGATTAGGGAAAATAGCCTGGTGTTATTTTTGTCTAGAAAATCTCAAAACGTCAGCCTTAGAGTTTCAAAGGCTGTTAGATATATTGTTGTAGCCTCAGCCTGCAGAGTGCTCTAGTGTGTTTGACCAATAAGCACCCTCAATGCTGTCAAGTGTGCTCTTCCCTTACAAAAAAAACAATTTGCAGTTTCATATTTGCAGTTTGAAATGAAATAAAAGCTTGCTGTAGTCATGACACAAAGCAATTAACCTCTACTTCTACACAGCGTTATAACTTGAGTGGCTCATTAGAAGACCACAGCATCATGTTCATCTCAGATAAAAAATAAAAGCTTCTGTGCATGTGACGTGCCACACAGCCCACTTCTCTGGCAGCCCACGTGCCAGGCCTGTGTGTGTGTACGAGGATGAAAAAAGTGTGTGTGTATGTAAGGGCAGGCTGATGCAGGCTGCTTCTCTACACGCTTAAGCATTTGTCTTTGATAGTCCACACGGTGCTGTTGGTCCCACTTCATTCAGTATCTCTAAAACCATGTATTTACATGGTAATTACATAGTCATTACATAATACATCATTGTGGTTTGCGTAGTAAAAAATGGACGTCTCTTGTTGGAATGACATCAGAGGGGACAATCATCCAGAAAGAATAATCATCTTCACTTCGATGCGGTTGAGTTAGTTGGAATGCAGTGCATATCCCAAGGTGACAAACACATTTAATAGAGCAGTTAGCATGCATGGCTGACCTTTAACTGTAGATGAGAGGACATTCTGTCTAAGGCTGTCAATTATGAAAAAGTTAAGTGTACTTTTAGTTTGTCTGTGTAGCAGTCAGTTGGACAATGAAGTAGATATGTACTGTGTGATGAATCCCCCCTGCTCCCCACCTCTCCCCGAGGACACACTGAGGGACACCATTCGCTCACAGAGAGTGACATGATAAATACAAGGTTGTCTGAAACCAGCTCATACTTAGCACATTTCGCTAGCCTCCCTGTGAAACACTCGCCCTAAAGTTATGAGTGTGTGTGAATGTGGGTGTGCATATGCACCAATGTTACCATCTGAAAATGAGGCAAAGGACTGCTTCTACCAGTCACTAGATGAGACCCTTCACCACATCCCCAGGAATGACTAGATCTTTCTGCTGGGTGACTTCAACTCTAGGGCGGGACAGACCAACAGGAAATGGAGTGAAGTGCTGAGGAAGTTGGCCAGGTCAATGAGAACAGCATGAGACTGCTAACTCTGTGCCGAGCATTCTCTCATCTTCACTAATACCTTGTTCAAGCAGAAGAACAAATATAAAACATCATAGATGCACCCACGTGCCAAACAGTGGCACCTAATCGACTGTCATAGTGAGACGTTCTGACACTAATGTCCTTTGATGATAAATGCAAATCCAACCATCACCCCTGGTGAGACAAAACCGTGACTCGTCAGTGAAGAACCCTTTTTACCAGTCCTGTCCAGCGATTGTGGGATTGTGCCCATAGGCAACGTTGTTGCCGGTGATGTCTGGTGAGGACCTGCCTTACAACAGGCCTACAAGCCCTCAGTCCATCCTCTCTCAGTCTATTGCGGACAGTCTGAGCACTGATGGAGGGGGTGGCAGCTAGCTTAGTGGTTAGAGTGTTGGACTAGTAACCAGAAGGTTGCAAGATTGTCAGCTCGGGGATTCAAGGTACAAATCTGTAATTCTGCCCCTGAACAAGGCAGTTAACCCACTGTTCCTAGGCCGTCATTGAAAAAAAGAATTTGTTCTGTAACTGACTTGCCTAGTTAAATAAAGGTAAAATAAATACAAAATGGAGGGATTGTGCATTCCTGGTGTAACTCGGGCAGTTGTTGTCATCCTGTACCTGTCCCACGGGTGGGATGTTCGGATGTACCGATCCTGTGCAGGTGTTGTTACACGTGGTCTGTCACTGTGAAGACGATCAGCTGTCTGTCCTGTCTCCCTGTAGCGCTGTCTTAGGCATCTCACAGTACGGACATTGCAATTTATTGTCCTGGCCACATATGCAGTCCTCATGCCTCCTTTGCAGCATGCCTAAGGCACGTTCACGACAATGAGCAGGGACCCTGGGTTTCTGTCTTTTGTTGTTTTTCAGAGTCAGTAGAAAGGCCTCTTTAGTGTCCTATGTTTTCATAACTATGACCCACCGTCTGTGTCTTAACGACCGTTCCACAGGTGCATGTTCATTAATTGTTTATGGTTCATTGAACAAGCATGGGAACCAGTGTGTAAACCCTTTACAATGAAGATCTGTGAAGTTATTTGGATTTTTTCGAATTATCTTTGAAAGACAGTGTCTTGATGAAGGAATGTTTCTTTTTTTGCTGAGTTTACATGCACAATTTCTACAACTCAGCTGAAGCTAACTATGGCCCTAGAAGTCACTCCATATGCTGATGTTCTGACTCTCTTGAAAGACCAAAAACAGATCCTGATGAGGTGGGCTGAACACTTTGAAAGACAGACCACTCCATCCTGGAAGAACTCCTTGTCCGTCCACCCATTCAAGCCCTCAACCATTTGCCAACCTTCCAAGAGGTGTTATAAGCTATTCGTTCGCTCAAGAGCAACAAAACTCCTGGTGCTGACAGCATCCCAACAGAGCTACTTAAGAAGGGAGGTTACTTCATCACCAGAACGCTCCACCAGTACATCACTGAGGTTTGGGACTGGGAGATCGTCTCCCAACAGCGGGATGTAAATATTGTCACTATCTATAAGAACAAGGGTGACAAGTCCATCTGCGGCAACAGCCATGGGATATCCCTTCTAGTTGTTGCTGGCAAGGTCCTGGCCAAGGTGATGCTACACAGGCTGTTGAACAAGATCACAGAGAAAATGCTGCCAGAGTCACCATGCAGCTTCAGAAAGAAGAGGAGTACGGTCAACATGATGTTTACGGCACAGCAACAGGACCTTTTCATGGCCTTTGTCGACCTCTCCCAGGCCTTCGACACTGTGAGCAGGGAACTACCATGGGGCAGTCTACTCAAAGTTGGCTGTCCAGTCAAATTTGTCTACATCCTTTGCCAGTTCCATGGTGGGATGATGGCTCGGGTGGCCATAGAAAGGCAGGAGTCAGTGCCCTTTGGAGTAAGCACCGGTGTGAGGCAGGGGTGTGTTTTCACCTGTACTCTACAATATCTTCCTCCTATGTGTCACCCAGCTTCTCCACAAGGAGCTTGAGGACAGAAGCAGGGTAGCAGTGGTTTTCAGGCTGGATGAAAACCTATTCAACATCAGGAGGTTTCCAAGCAACCACCAACGTTTTGACTGAGTGGGTTCTTGACCTGCAGATGATCGTAGACTACAGGAAAAGAAGGACAGTGCACGCACCCATTCTCATCAACGGGGCTGTAGTAGAGCAGGATGAGCGCTTCAAGATCATTTGTGTGTACATCACCAACAATCTATCATGGTCCAAACATACTAAGGCAGTTGTGAAGAGGGCATGACAAAGCCTATTCCCCTTCAGGAGACTGAAAAGATTTGGCATGGGTCCTCTGATCCTCAAACAGTTCTACAGCTGAACCATCGAGAGCAACCTGACTGGTTGCATCACTGCCTGGTATGGTAACTGCTCTGGCCGGTACCGGTACCCCCTGTATATAGCCTCACTATTGTTATTTTACTGCTGCTATTTAAATATGTGTTACTTTTACTTCTTTTTTTCTACTTAACACTTTTTTTCTTAAATCCTGCATTGTTGGTTAAGGGCTTGTAAGTAAGCATTTCACTGTAAGGTCTACACCTGTTATATTTGATTTGAGTATGCTAATGACTGTTATTCTTGTGGCCCACACTTCGGAAGACTTTCAGTCCATCCTTGTAGTGGTGGTGAGGGTCTATAGTTGGATGGGACTATCTATCAACACCAGGTGGTCTGCCAATGGAGATCCAACCCTCCACCCACCATGCCTGTCTTCACCATTGAACACAAATCACTGGCAATAGTCCAGTTTTAAATACCTGGGCAGCATCCACTCAGAATCAACCTCAAAATTCAAAACAGTATCAAACAAGGGTCAGCTGCATTCAGGAATCTCAGATGCAGGGTCTTCCAAAACAGAGATCTCCACCTCGACACCAAAGTCGCCATCTATCAAGCCGTCTGGATAACCTCACTTCTTTACAGCTGTGAAGACTGGGTCACTTACAGTTGCCCCAACAAGCAGCTTGAGCAATTCCACATAAGATGCCTTTAGCACATGCTGCTAGCACAGTGCTGGCTTGGGCATGTCATTAAAATGTTTGTTTCAGGAGCGCTTGCCGCAGAAGATCTTGTATGGCCAGCTACACCTTAGCCGGTGGTCTAGAGGATAGATGAAGTGATACAAGGACCAGTTGAAAACTTTGTTGAAGAAGTGCAAAATCAAACCAACAGACCTGGAGAAAGATGCTGAGTTTTCCACCTGGCGGGAGCTCTGACAGAGCGGTGTACAGAGGTGGGAGGAAGAGAGGAGCACAAAGAAGCAGCGAAAACAGCTCAGGAGACATACAACAATGCCCCTGCCAACACAGACTGCACATTGTCCTACCTGCAATAAAGTTTGTGGATCTCAGATTGGACTCTACAGTCACCAAAGACTTCACCGTTAACTCAGTAGTGGAACTCATCATCGGATACAATGGACTACTATAACATGTGTGTGCATGCATGTGTGAATGTGGTTATGCTATTTTTAAATAAATCAAATTGTATTGGTCACATACACATATTTAGCAGATATGTGTATGTGACCAATACAATTTGATTTGATTTATTTAAAAATAGCTATGTGGGTGTAGCGAAATGCTTGTGTTCCTAGCTCCAACAGTGCAGTAGTACAGTGCAGTAGTACAGTGCAGTATCTAACAATTCACAACAATACACACAAATCTAAAAGTAAAAGAATGGAATTAAGAAATATGTAAAAATGATATTGAGCAATGTCGGAGTGGAATTGACCAAAATACAGTAAAATAGAATATAGTATATACATATGAAATGAGTAAAGCAGTATGTAAACATTATTTAAACATGATTAAAGTAACTCGTGTGTGTGTGTGTATATATATATATATATATATCTATCTCATATGTATATTTTGTATTCTATACTATTCTAAGATATCTTAGTAACTTAATAATGGTTGCACATCTTTTATTACTCAACTCATACGTATATAGTGTATTCTATACTATTCTACGCTGTCTTAGTCCGTTCCACTGTGATATCACTCGTCCATACAGTTGAAGTCGGAAGTTTACATAGCCAAATACAACTCAATTTCACAATTCCTGACATTTTTAATCCAAGTAAAAAAATCCCTGTCTTAGGTCAGTTAGGATCACTACTTTATTTTAAGAATGTGAAGTGTCAGCATTATAGTAGATAGGATGATTTATTCCAACTTTTATTTCTTTCATCACATTCCCAGTGGGTCATAAGTTTTCACACACTCAATTAGTATTTGGTAGAATTGCCTTTAAATTGTTTAACTTGGGTCAAACGTTTCAGGTAACCTTCCACAGGTTTGTAGGTCTCCTTGCTCGCACGTGCTTTGTCAATTCTGTCCGCAGATTTTTTATAGGATTGAGGTCAGAGATTTGTGATGGCCACTCCTATACCTTGACTTTGTTGTCTTTAAGCAATTTTGCCACAACTTTGGAAGTATGCTTGAGGTCATTGTCCATTTGGAAGACCCATTTGCGACCAATCTTTAACTGATGTCTTGAGATGTTGCATCAATATATCCACATAATTTTTCTGCATCATGATGTCATCTATTTTGTGAAGTGCACCATTCCTGCCTGCAGCAAAGCACCCCCACAACATGATGCTGCCACCCCTGTGCTTCACGTTTGGGATGGTGTGCTTTGGCTTGCAAGCCTCCCCCTTTTTCCTCCAAACATATCGATGGTCATTATGGCCAAAGAGTTCTATTTTTGTTTCATCAGACCAGAGGACATTTCTGAAAGAAGTACGATCTTTGTCCCCATGTGCAGTTGCAAACTGGCGGTTTTGGAGCAGTGGCTTCTTCCTTGCTGAGCGGCCTTTCAGGTTATGTCGATATAGCATCTTCACAAGGTCGTTCTTGTTGTTCTGGGATTGATTTGCACTTTTTGCCCCAAAGTAAGATTATCTCTAGGAGACAGAATGTGTCCTGTAGGCATTTCGAAATGTTGAGTTGCAATGGTACAATGTTTTTCCAGTGCAAGTACTACAACCAATGTGTTGGTAGAACTTCAGTAACGTTTTACTCAAATTTGCTTTGTTAAAATCCTCAGCTACAATAAATATGGCCTTGATATGTGGTTTCCAGTTTGCACAACGTCCAGCGTAGTTCTTTGAGTGCCGTCGTGGAATCGGCTTGTGGGGGAATATACACAGCTGTGTCTATAACCGAAGAGAATTCTCTTGGTAGGTAATACGGTCAGCATTTGATTGCGAGGTATTCTAGGCTGGGTGAATAAAAGGACTTGAGTTTATGTATGTTATCACAATCACACCATGAGTAGTTAATAATGAAACATACACCCCCGCCTTTCTTCTTCCCAGAGTTCTTTATTCCTGTCTGCGTGATGTACTGAGAAACCAGCTGGCTTTAAGGACTGGGACAGTATATCCCGAGAGAGCCATGTTTCCGTGAAACAGAGTATGTTACAATCCCTGATGTCTCTCTGGAAGGGGATCCTAGCCCTTAGCTCATCTACTTTATTATCCAGAGACTGAACATTAGCGAGTAATACACTCGGAAGTGGTGGATGGTGTGCACGCCTCCTGAGTCCGACTAGAAGTCCACTCCGAATACCTCTTCTCCGTCTGTGGTGTTTTAGAGCAGCCTCTGGAATAAGTTCAATTGCCCTGGGGGGTACGAACAACGGATCCAATTCGGGAAAATCATATTCCTGGTCGTAATGCTGGTGAGTCCCAAAGTTCTTTCCGGCTGTATGTAATAACACAAAAACAAATCTGGGCTAATAATGTAAGAAATAACAGACAAAAAAAACGAAATATTGCAAAGTTGCTTCGGAGCTAGAAGCAGAGCTGCCCTATCTGTCAGTGCCATCTTGTTAGAGCCGACATAACTGTAATGCTTTCAATAAGAAGAAATATCTGTGTCCATTTCTATATGTTTACTCTTGGTGCAATGGAGAGATGTACTGTAAAAGTCACAGCAGAGAGACTTTAACATGATTATAGTAATTTTGTGCCAGTCAGATGTGTTATTCAACATGTTGCACTTATTTTCTTAAGGTCTGTCTGGTCTATTCCCTGGCTTAGAATGTGTGTAAGTCCCAAGAGCTAGACTAAGATCAGTAGTCTGTTTTAACTAATCTTCATAGACCATATTTCATATTTGGGAGAGAATGAGTGAAAGATTAAAGAGAGAGAGGGGGAGAGATAATTTTATGTGGAATAAGACATGTTGCTTCTACTTATTTGTAGAACTTGTCTGAAAGCCCCAGTCAGGTTCCAGCTTTCTAAATGTCCTCCTAAAAGTGAGATGCTGGTGTGAATGCATCCCAGGGAGTTCTGCTCACAGGAGAAGCTCAGCCTTGTTCCCTCTCAGAGGCTGTGGTGTGTTGTACACAATGCTCCTTGCTAGACTTTCTTATTTGCATTATATGGAATTATGTTTGAATAGTTTCAGAAGTAGCACAGCGCTGTCATGCCGGATTACTTAGTGTCATGTTTTTGCAAGGCCTTTTGAGGCGGAGCACACTCTAGTAGGACTGAGCTATCAGCTCTGATGCAGACACTGTCACCTTTCAGATTAGTCTTCAGATTCCCATCTCCCCATCATAGCATCTTGACATTAAGTTAGGAGGCAGAAACACTGAGTAGAAAAACCTTAATACCTGACAGAAAAAAATCGAATTTCTTGCCTGACAATGAAAAGGAATCCCAAGTAAATATGAGTGGATCATGTTGTATGATGAAAGCCCATTTCCCTTGATCAAAGCTAAGCAGAAAAGGTTACACATCTGAAGTGTCCTGTTTTGATTTCAAAGACTTGTTGGGGTGTTTCCGTACCCTTTTAGGATGCAGACAACATAACTGTAATACTTTCAAGAGATCGCATTGAATGATCAGGATGCTTGTTTGATGAAAGGAGACAGTAATGTCAGGCATCACATTCAACTACATCTCCATTTGTTAAAGCACAGGAAACTCTTTTGGGGTAAAAGTATTGAAAAATGCTTCAAAATAAATTGACATTACTTGTCATTCCTTACATGTGATGAGCCCATCTAATTTGTTTGTAAATTATTTATTGACATTTCAAATGGAATTAAACATCTACAATAACTAGCTGCATGACCAGCCCTGTTGTTTAATTTGAATAATTTTGCAGGCTGAAATTCCCAATATCACGAATTGTAAGTATTACTGTATGCAAGAACCTCAGTAAATTCTATTCTAAAAGAGTCCTTTGGTATTTTCAGTGGATATACAGTAATACCATATTACTTATACAGTGTGCTAAATGACCAAGCCCAGTCATGAGAGGACAGCCAGGCATTTTATATTGCCATGATTGGTTTTATGGCCTAAAAGGAACTCATGTCAAATTGTGTGACACCATCCTCAGTGAGGGTTTTTAGCCAGCTAATCAGTGTTGTGCAGTGCTTTAAACTCAGACACTTCTCTGAGGACGATGGGGCTTCTGCCATTGTTGCCTGAAATCAAAGCACAGCCTGCCATGCTCCTGCTGAAATCCCCCCAAAACTGACAACATTAGAATACCATCAAACACTCACTGACTGCCTTTTAAATTTCTGTCACTGTTCCCTACACACTTTGCAGGCTGTAAAGAACTGTGTGTGTTATTGAAATAAATGTGGATGAAATGAACACATCTGTCATGCTTTGGGTTAGCAATGATAGTTGAATATGTAAATAGTGGTTTGTTTCCCTTGAGTGTATTGTGGACTGTCTCAACCTCTACTGCGCATTTCTCCAGCATGGGGAAGCCTTGCCTCTCCTCCTTTCCTCTGTGTTGTCAGTCCATAGCCAGAGTGAGTGTGTGATTGTGGCCAGAGGGGGATTTAAAGTGGCTGTGGTGGAGAGAACGATAAAAAGGCCCCACTACAGAGTTGAAAAGGTTAAGTGCATTGAACAACTACTTTGATAGATATGATTCCTAATGGTTTTGTAGGCACACAGCACTAACTGTAGGGTTTTCCAATTTCAGATGGTCCTGAGGTGTTGAGAGTATAGTCTGAGAGCAGGAGAGGTCCAGTTCAGCTTGCACGCCATAGCTTCACACAACAAAGAAGAGAAACACTGCTGAGAGTTTCATCTATGTTTGAGAAACACTTCCTTCTATCTCCTTTATTTTCTGTCCTCAGCCAAGAGGCAATGGTGTAATTATGTCAGCATTCACAGATCCCCCAACTTTAAGTACAGACTAAGACAGGAGGAGAAAGAGAGAGGGGAGAAAGAGACAGAGGAGAGAGAGAGAAAAAAGAGAGGTAGAGGGAGGTAGAGAGAGGGATTGAAAGAAATGTGCGATGAGCAGTTTTTATAGATACACAGCCATTGTGTTCTGCTGTGCCCCCCGTTCCTCATAATAACAGTAATTATAATGACAGGGATGATGGCAGGCCAGTGTGGGCTTGTTAGTGTCACAGTGATCAGTGGGAGTACCAGAAAAGAACAACGCTTCACATGTAACTCTAACTGTCCATCAGTCCCTTCTGTCAATGTGCTGTCAGTGTCACAGTGTGCCAACCGGCCCATCTCACAGTCTTCCTCACCAGACCTGCCGTAGTCTGCCCTGCTAACATGTCCCACTGTGGGACTGCTAGCCGCCTGCCTGGGTTAGAAGGTGGTTTCTTACAAGCTACCTGGACCAGAAAGAGTGTTTTGTCAATGTCATACAGGAAACATGTGGGAAACTCAGCTAGGCTGTGAGTGTGTGTGTGTGTGTGTGTGTGTGTGTGTGTGTGTGGTGTCGTCTGGTCACCCATCAGGGATCATTTATGAGCGTTTAGTTAATTTCCTTCCACACAGCCTCTTCCTTGTTAAACACTGCCTCCCTCCATATAGAACTGCCTTTTATGGCCCGCTGCACATCATAGTGTCTGGTGTTTGTATGGACAGCTCTGTGTGTTGTGTGTGTAGTCTGCATACATGGCTTTCTCTCTCCCTCTCTCTGTGTGAGTATGTGCATGTGTGAATGCATATTTGGCTTTTAATCATATTTACAGATAGCAATTGTGTGTTGATGATCCTACCAACCTCTTAACCCCTCACTTTACACAGTATAGACTGAATTAAAACAGAGGTTTGGAACTCGATTTGTTAATGGTCTAATAACAAATTTACTGCTTGGTGATGTCACCGGGCAAGCCGAAACTCTACACATGCAAAACCTGCTGATTAGAAGGTCCTGTGTATGTTTTATTTTCAACCAGCACACTTTTACAGTCTTAGTTTCATCAGCTGTTGTACTGGGCCTTTAACCTCTCTGCGCGCGGAACCCGCTAGCGCTAGCTGGCTGATCACATACGGTGATCGCTACATAAATAGTCATATTAAAAACATTCATGAAAATACAAGTGTCTCACATGTATCGAAAGCCTAGAATCTTGCTAATCCAACTGCCTTGTCAGATTTAAAAAATGATTTACTGCGAAAGAATACGATGCGATTATCTGAGTATAGAGTCCCATAAAACATTTTTTTTTATACCAACACAGGCATAACATAATCACAAACTGCATTAAAATAAATCGTTTTCCTTTAACGATCTTCGTCTGTTTGCAATTCCAATGCTCATTGTTACACAATGAATTATTTTTTGTTTGATAAAATCAGTTTTTATAGCCTAACACGAAACATTTTGCACATCTCATTTGCACATAGCGCTGTTAAAAACTTCTTATGGCTGCAATCCCGTTAACGGGATGATATGACAACAGCCAGTGAAAGTGCAGGGCGCCAAATTCAAAACAGAAATCTCATAATTAAAATTCCTCAAACATACATGTATTTTATAGCGTTTTAATGGTAATCTTGTTGTTAATCCCACCACAGTGTCCGATTTCAAATAGGCTTTACAGCGAAAGCACCACAAATGATTATGTTAGGTCACCACTAAGCCACAGAAAAACACAGCCTTTTTTCCAGCCAATGAGAGGAGTTTCAAAAAGCACAAATGGAGATTAAATTAATCACTAACCTTTGATGATCTTCATCAGATGACACTCATATGACTTCATGTTACACAATACATGTATGTTTTGCTTGATGAAGTTCATATTTATCAAAATATGAGTTTACATTGGCGAGTTACATTCACTAGTTCCGAAAACATCCAGTGATCTTGCATAGCCACATCATTCAACAGAAATACTCATCATACATGTAGATGATAATACAAGTTATACACATGGAATCATAGATATACCTCTCCTTAATGCAACCGCTGTGTCCGTTTTTTTTTTTTTTTTTTACTGAATAAGCAAACCATGCAATAATCTGAGATGGCGCCCAGAAGTAATAGTCACAATAGCCGCCAAGTTGGCGTCAACATAAACAAGAAATTACATAATAAATATTCCCTTACCTTTGATGATCTTCATCAGAAAGCACTACAGGAATCCCAGGTCCACAGTTAATGTTTGTTTTGTTCGACAATGTCCGTTATTTATGTCCAAATACCTTATTTTGTTAGCGTGCTTGGTATACATAGCCAATCGCTCATTCTGGTCAGCGTTACGTCGGACTTAAACTTCAAAAAGTTATTACAGGTCGAAGAAACTTTTCAAACTAAGTACAGAATCAATCATTAGGATGTTTTTAACATATAGCTTCAATAAAGTTCCAACCTGAGTTTTCCTTTGTGTCTTGAAGTGCAATGGAACGCAAGTGGATATCATGAGGAATGCGCGTGATCAGAAAATGGCTGACTGCCAATCACCTGATAGATCCTGCTCTCATTCAGTCCCACAACATAGTAGAAGTCTCATTCAAATTTCTATAGATGGTTGACATCTAGTGGAACCCCTAGGGAGTGCAACATCATTAATATCTCAAGGGGATTTCATTGGGAACTGTGGTGAATACATACCAAGCTCAGATTTCTCACTTCCTGTTTTGATTTCTCCTCAGGATTTTGCCTGCCATATGAGTTCTGTTATAGTCACAGACATCATTCAAAGAGTTTAAGAAACTATAGAGTATTTTCTATCCAATACTAATAATAATATGCACATATTAGCAACTGAGACTGAGGAGTAGGCCGTTTACTTTGGGCAACTTATTCATCCAAGCTAATCAATACTGCCCCCCAGCCATAAGAAGTTTTAATACCCTAGCCGCTGCTCGCTCAGATTCCAGGAAACATCAAACCATGTATATCCCAGAAATCATGATTTTCAAACTATTTTGATCTCAAAGTGAATCAGAACATGTAATAATGAAGTGTTAAAAGTTATTCTTCACCCCATAGCTAGAATGTGATGAGTCTAGAATCCAGAGGGAGGTCTTTTCACCCCACCATCTCCCTCTAGGGCTCCTCACAGTGGAATGGGGCAGGGTGGATGAGAGAAGGGTACTTGTTGGGCCAAGGAGGGGAGTGTGGTAAAGTGAGATAAGGATAGGATCAACACGATCAGGGATAAACCATGGTGGAGTGCCGGTATCTCTCTCAGTCAGACCACAAAGGCCTTTTACACACGTGTCCAGGGTGGCATGCATACACACACTCACACATGCATGCACACAAATTATTTTTTTACCACTCCATTTCCTTGTACAGACATGGAATTGCAGCAGGAGGATGGTGATGGTACAGGGTGGATAATGATGAGGGATGTAGAGGGAAATTGAGGCAAAGCACATGACGGTGATAAAAGCTGATTGAAGTATTAATTATCTCTATTGCAGTGTTTTTCAATAACTTTGGTATTATCACAAGTATGTGGTGAATTTTCAAAAAACTCTTAGTACAAAATTCCAAACTGGTAACACAGCAAGTATTGCATTCAAAACATTTTATTGTACATTCATCTTTCACCACACAGCATTGGTCCAAAATATGTTTTCTGTGAAATACCATTAGAACATTGCAAAACACAGCATGCATAGCAATGATATCTTTCCAGTTAATTCAACAGCAAAAAATCAAAGACAAATATTTTAAAATTGCCCTTTGAATGTAATATGCTACACCACCGTAAACTTTTCACTTTAGTCAATACACTCGCTCTACCCATAAACATTTCTATAATTTCTATCCCATGTTTGATCAAAGGTGTGATCATTAAAGACATTTCACAATCATTGATGCACAAATAAATGTATTGATCAGATATAATTATAGCATAGGTGTACTGGAATCAAATTAAACAAATGAAAGATACATTATGTTTAATAGGCACTAGTTTGCATCAAGCCAGTCTTGAACATTTGGCCTTAAGTTTTCATCGACATCGCAGTAAATGTCCTTATTGTTCATGCACCTGCAGAAAAGCCTTTTGGCATGGCCAAGCCAAGCCTGACATTGGTTTGGATTGATGTCTTTGCGTGCCTCTTCCATGGCCTGAAGGAGAGTGGTACACTCATGGGGATGGCAATCATACACCTTCCATCTGTATTGTCATCATGTATTGTATTTTACAGTAAATGGTACTTCAATATTGTAGTGGTCCTGTGTGGCTCAGTTTGTAAGAGCATGGGACAAGCAACACCAGCGTTGTGGGTTCGATTCCTGCTTGGGTCACATACAAAAGTGTATGGACTCACTGTTGTCACTTTGGATAAAAGCACCTACTAGATAAACATATATTACACTACTATATTGACCAATGCTATTTTAGAAAAGTAGTGTGAACCCCCCTCCATCTAAAAGACCCCAGCAACTTCATTTTGAATACATGTTTACTGTATAGGGGATGCGTGTTACATACAGTACTTATCTGATCTTGTCAATATCAGATTGTCAAATTTACTGTGAAGTAAAATCATAATAGTCATCATCATAGTAGAACATTACAATAGGCATCATACTTTATATTGTGGCAGACGGCAGGGAGAGGTGAGAGGAGTGATAATTGAAGGGAGATATCTTGCAGACCGCTGGCTCCACCCCCGAGACTTATATAGACTTCCTGCCCCAACGAGGGGAGCCTGATCATTAAGCCAGGGAGTGCTTGGGGATAAAATAGGAAACGGCCTGCACAAAGGGGCAGAGCATGGAGAGGGAAGTGTATTTTATGGAGAGTGTGAGAGGAGAGGAATAGCGGTCTGATTACCCCCACTGTGTACCGAACCGGTTTGGCTGAGGACCTGAGTTTTAGGATTACACCTAGAGAACAGAACTGACAACGAGAACGGATTGTGGACTCTGAAATGGTTGGTGAATTCTCCCCAACATGCAAAACTCCCTAATAAATGATTCATTTGCATTCTATCTGTGCTCCTTGTGTGTGTTTGGTTATTGAATTTGGTGACGTGGAAACCCCACACCCTTGAACCTGCTACAATATATTTATACTTTAAAAACAGACATGTTCATTATGTAGTTCTCAATCTGTACTAGACACGAGTTTAAACTATATAGGTTTACCAAATGGTTAAGTGATTATCAATTACAGTGCCTAGTTAATGTACACCTAGTGTACAAAACATTAGGAACACCTTTCCATGACTGACCAGATGAAAGCTAAGATCCCTTATTGAAGTCACTTGTTAAAACCACTTCAATCAAATCAAACTTTACTTGTCACATGCAATGACTACAACAGGTGTAGACCTTACCGTAAAATGCTTACTTACAAGCCCTTAACTCTATTTCTTGAACTGCATTGTTGGTGAAGAAAATATTTACTAAATAAACAGAAAAGTAACAAAATATTTAAAGGGTTACTGGTATAAAGTCGAGGTAATGTGTACATGTAGGTAGGGGTGAAGTGACTATGCATATATAATAAACAGCGAGTAGTAGTAGTGTAAAAACAAAAGGAGGGGGGGGGGGGGGGTCAAAGTAAATATTCTGGGTGGCCATTTGATTAATTGTACAGCAAGTCTTATGGCTTGGGGTTAGAAACTGTTCTCGTCAATGTAGCAAAAAGAACAGTCTATGACTTGGTTGACTGGAGTCTTTGACAATTTTGGGGGCCTTCCTCTAACATCGCCAAGTATAGAGGTCCTGGATGACAGAAATCTTGGTCCCAGTGATGTACTGGGCCTTACGCACTACCCTCTGTAGCGCCTTGCAATGGGATGCCGAGCAGTTGCCATGCCAGGCGGTGATGCAACGGGTCAGGATGCTCTCGATGGTGCAGCTTTAACTTTTTGAGGTCTGGGGACCAATGCCAAGACTTTTCAGTCTCCTGAGGGGGAAAAGGAGTTGTAGTGCCCTCTTCGACTGACTTGGCTTGTTTGGGTCATGATAGTTTGTTGGTGATGTGGACACCAAGGAACTTTATACTCTTGACCCGCTCCACTATAGCCCCACCGTTATGAATGGTGTGTTCGGGCCTCCTTTTCCTGTAGTCCACAATCAGCTCCTTTGTCTTGCTCATGTTGATGGAGATGTTGTTGTCCTGGCACCACACTGCCAGGTCTGACTTCCTCCCGATAGGCTGTCTCATCATTGTCGGGGAATAGGCCTACCACTGTTGTTGTCAGCAAACTTGATGGAATTGGAGTCATGCTTGGCCACGCAGTCTTTGTGACATGGTGCAGTTGGACCCAGGTGCAGAGAACAGACCAGACGAGGAATCAGTGGTTAACGATAAACCTGAATACTTTATAAACAGTAGCCGCAGGATCACAGTACACTGGAGAAAACCAACAAACAAAGTCTTAACTCACTCAGGAAACAAACGCACATGGTTAACAATTCATGCTTCTGTAAAGGAAATCAGAAAACACACCTCTTAACAGGCAAATCATAATGTGTAATAGGAAACACCTGAGAGTCATTAATGTCTCTAGGACGGTCTCTGCCGCCATCTGTTGACAGGTGGAACCATGACAGTCGTAGGTGAACAGGGAGTACAGGAGGGGACTAAGTGCACACCCCTGATTGGCCCACCTTTACCACCTGGGGGTGGCACTTCAGGAAGTCCAGGATCCAGTTGCAGATGGAGGAATTTGGAGGTATTCATCTGTACATCTGTTGGGGCAGTATGCAAATTGGAGTGAGTCTAGGGTTTCCGGGGATGATGGTGTTGATGTGAGCCATGACCAGCATTTCAAAGCACATCATGGCTACCGATGTGAGTGCTACGGGGTGGTAGTCATTCAGGCAGGTTAACTTCGCTTTCTAGGGCACAGGGACTATGATGGTCTGCTTGAAACATGTTGGTAGTACAGACTCGGTCAAGGAGAGGTTGAAAATGTCAGTGAAGACACTTGCCAGTTGGTCCGCACATGCTCTGAGTACACGTCCTGGTAATCCTTCTGGCCCTACGGCCTAGTGAATGTTGACCTGTTTAAAGTTTATGCTCACATCGGCTACGAAGAGCGTGATCAGACAGTCGTCTGGAACAGCTGGTGCTCTCATGCATGCTTCAGTGTTGCTTGCCTTGAGGCATTTGACTCGTCTGGTAGGCTTGCGTCACTGGTCAGCTCTCAGCTGGTTTTCCCTTTGTAGTCAGTGTAGATGAAGGGGAGGAGACCATTGAGGCATGGATTGTTTATGTGTGCAATTCAGAGGGTGAAAAAGCAAGACAAAAGATTTAAGTGCCTTTGAACCGGGTATGGTAGTAAGTGCCAGGTGCACCGGTTTATGTCAAGAACTGCAACGCTGCTGGATTTTTCATGATCAACAGTTTCCCTTGTGTATCAAGAATTGTCCACCACCCAAAACAAATCCAGCCAATTTACCACAACTGTGGGAAGCATTGGAGTCAACATGGCCCAGCATCTCTGTGGAACGCTTTCAACAACTTGTAGAGTCCATGTCCCGATGAATTTAGGCGTTTCTGAGGGCAAAGGGTGCAACGCAATATTTTGAAGGTGTTCTTAATGTTTTGTACACTCAGTGTATATATTTGGATAAATACTGACAGGTGTCAATTTCTATATTTTTACCTCATAAATGTATCAATCTGACATCAATTTGTTGGAATATATTTGTTAAAACCAAATCCTATGTGGCTGTAAATACTAAATCATTATTCTCCATCAGCCAGTGTGTTGCAATAGGACGAAGTGGAAAGAGTCACATACTATGTGCTACCATTTGGAATTATGGTGTAGTTTACAATGCACTACTGAAATACCTGTGTTGTGTATTACAAAAGCTGATGAATTTCAGCAAAAAGACAGGCGATACTGTATCAGTTGACAAGTCATGTAGAAAAGGTGATCTTGTACAATGCTGGGTTGGGCAGAAATGGCATACAACAGCGTGCTATGTTTTTACAGTAGCCAACTGCTTTACAATACCCAAATTATGATTTGTCCTACGCATGTGCTGTATAAGGATATTGAAACTGTAAGACTGACGTATTTCACAACATGCTCACAACCTGCCATTGGATACAAATAATAATCAAAAATTGTTCATGTCATGTTTTATTCGAATACTGTATGGAAAATTATATTTACCATCGACTATTCTTTCTAACCAGCACTTCAAAAAGAACAGTTTTGAAATGTGTATCTTCTATTTTTTTGCTATTGGTTTATAATTAGGGCTAGGCCAGCGGGACAAATGGTCACCAAATTCCGGTGAAATTGGAGGGTGCGCAATTCAAATAAATAATTTAAAAAATGGATATTAAACATTTAGGGACATACAAGTGTCTTATATCAGTTAAAAGTCTTGTTCATCTAACTGCATTGTCTGATTTACAATAGGCTTTAAAGTGAAAGCATGCCATGTGATTGTTTGAGGACGGCGCCCCCACATCAATATTATTCAACCAGCACATGCATCATAAAAATCACAAATAGCGATTAAATATTCACTTACTTTTTGAAAATCTTCCTCTGATTTGCAATCCAAAGGGTCCAACATGCATGGTTGTTTAGTTAGGGCACAGACTGATTTCCAACTCTGACAAATTCTTCCTCATTTTGGAAGAAACAAGCCTGAAACCTTGAATAAAGACTTGACATCTAGTGGAAGCCATAGGATTTTCAATCTGGGAGCTGGATATAACCCTATATTTTCAATTGGAAGATTCTGGTTGGTTTTTCTTTGGATTTTCTCCTACCATATCTATGGTGTTATAGTCTCAAACATTACTTTAACATTGCTACAAACTTCAAAGTGTTTTCTATCCAATGGTACCAATTATATGCATATCCTGGCTTCCGGGCTTCCGTAACAGGCAGTTTACTTTGGGCACGTCATACAGACAGGGAGTGGAGAAAACAGTCTTTCTTATTGGTCTATTAACTGATGTCACCAGGCACCACCAAAACAGGTAAACATCTTTTATACTGAAAAGGCATTGGCATAATTTTCACAATTTCACAGTATTATTTCAAAAATATATATGGAAATATATAAAACACAGGAAATCATGTTTTTGACTGCACTGGGCTTTTAACGAGTGAGAACACAATCATATCAATAGTAATGTGAGCATTACATTGTGAAAAGCAATTACTTAATATGAACATGTATTGCAATGTGAACCATGTATTTCTAGATGAAAGACTGAATGAAAGACTGAATGAAGACTGTATGAAGACTATGATTTTGTGTGCTGTACTTCAAGTCAATTGAAAATGTGCTTAGAGTTTTGAAACAACTTCCTTTTTGATGATCTGTTTTGAGTTTTGTACTAAGCATTGTGAAAATGTACCACATACTTATGTATAAGGAGTAGGAGTAGTAGGTACAGCATTAGCAGATGTGGATGTGTGTATATGTATCTGTACATGTGTGTATTTGTAATTGACAGAGAGGGAGCCAAAGTTTAGCTAATTTGAATAGCTACCATGGCAGGTGTCATTCATGTGACGTTGTTCACTCGTAGGGATCACTGCACCCTGGAAGAGACTGCTACTGATCAGAGATCGCACATGTAGATTAGGGAGAGTCCCTCTGATGCACAGGAATGCAATAAAGATATGTGAAGGGGCAACCATCTTGCAAAGCTGTCTAAACAGTGTTGGTAACAGCGGTGGTATTTTATTCCTCTTTCTTTCCCCCCAGTGTTATTTGATGACTGTGTGGGAAACGAGGGCATGGCGTTCGAGGTGTCCCACCCAGACTTCCAAGTTGATGAGGAGATGAACCTGGTGGCCAGACGGGATGTGATGGACAGCGGCACCGTCATGTTCATCCATGGTGTCAATGAGCATGCTGAGGACATGGCACAGGTGGACATTGTAGGAGCTCTACCGCGGTCTCCTCAAACACTCAGGGTGAGTCACTAGCTGTCCAATGGATATCTCTACCTATGAGAGATGCTGATAATTGTCACTATTCAGCATTTAGTACCAACAACATGTTGTTGAGGGTCAGAGGTCATCATTTTTTAAATGTCATTGTATTCTACAATATGCAAGTATTTAGAGAGTGACCTCCTCCCGCTGGGATGAGTGGACTTAATTTGGGTTTGGAGAGCTGGTGGTTGATGAAATGACTGTGATATTACCTGCATCTTACTTTTGTCATGCAAGTACTGTTTATAGAAGGGCCCACTGTGCCTACTGCTTTTTACATATTTCACATCTTTGTTCCTCTTTGTTCAAAGTAACAAATACAGGTACTTGATTTTTGTCCAAAAATCTACAAAACCAAATGAATCAACTTCACAGTATTCATATAGGCCCACTCCATTCATTACCCCCTCCTCTTACCGTCTAGCCTGATCCAGTCCCCACCCTCCAGGCCAGCACTAGTGCTGCCAACTTTCCAGGGCCATCTTAGATATTCTGTTATCTCTCCTCCAATCGTTGTTCTTTCCTGCTCGCTGCCCAGGTGTCCCGTTGGTGTCGTTTCTCCGACTCGCGGCCTAATGAGCAGCTCTCTCTCAACCATCTCCATGCATCACACTGCCTTCATTTGTTTTTGCCTTTCCCATCATTTATTTAGTTAGCCAGTCCACTAGTATATATTTGGCAGGCCTGGGAGGACATAAGTGAATTAGTAATCTCCATTCTGTGTGTGAGTGGGTAGAGAAGATTTCCTCATGAGTAATGTCACTATATTGTGCTTGTGGGTGAATGCGAAGGCGCTCTGTTTTTTAAAATTGTTCTTAGTCTACCAATGCAAGTTAAAAGAAGCTCTGCTATATATAATTTCCTTGCCATAAATTAACGAGACATTACACATATTGACAAGAATAACTGTTATATAATTGTTTTGGGTTGGATGGTTGGATGGCAATGGCCAGTTGGATGGCAATGGCCAGTTGGATGGCAATGGCCCAATTTTACCTTTTGAAGTTTTTCAGAATTTTTGCTGTTGTAGCAGTGTCAGACCAGCTCCAATCCCAGATCATCCATTGTCCCCTCCCTTTGTTCTGGCTCTTTGATATCTCTCTCTGCTGCTCTACCCAGTGGGTGATATTAGTCTTAATTGCATAGAACACATGAACCTCATGACTTAGGCAAAGAGGGAAAGTAAGAATATAGAGACAGAGGCGAATATTAGACATAATAAGGTTATATTTGAAGAAGAGAAAGAGAAAAGGATTGAACACTAAAGGGGCAGAAAGACAGGCAGATGTGACTGCCCAGCTAACATTGCTAGGGAGAGAAAACATGTTTGTGATGTTACATGTAATGTTCCCTTGATGTTTGAGTATCCAGTTTTCTGTTTTTTAGGGCAATATTATATTTATGTTAGCAAAAACCTCCTGAGAACCTACTTAGCATGTTCTAGTTATGTTTCATGGTATGTTGCAAGAACATTCATGTGTCCAGTTCTGAAGGTTGGGAGAATATTCCATCAACGTTACACCAAACATACACAGAACATCGTTATACCATGTTCTCAGAATATTAGATACAAATCTTCTAGACATGTTTCATGGATGTTGCCTGATGATCCCACAGAAATGCCCCCTACCTGAGATTTACTTCATGGTGCATACCCCCTATTGCTTACACCTATCCAGTTGTTTCAGATCTAAGGAGAAGGGGTCAGGGTTTTCTTCGACAGGGCCTAACTATACTGGCACAATAATCGGATTGATCTGAAATAACTGGATAGGTGTAAGCAGCAGGGTGAATGCACTTTGAAGTAAATCTCAGCTCTGTTAAAAGTACACTCAAGAAAAACTAATTTTATTAAAACATTTATTTCACCTTTATTTTAGCATGGAGTCCCATTGAGATGTAGATCTATTTTGGAAACTGGGATCCCTTTATACTGTATACAGTGCCTTCAGAAACTATTCACACCCGTTTACTTGTTCCACATTTGTTGTTTTACAGCTTGAATTTAAATTTAGATGTTGTGTCACTGAGTCAATAAGTATTCAATCCCTTTTGATATGGACAGCCGAAATAAGTTCAGAAGTATAAACAAATCACATAATAAGTATTGTGTGTAGATGGGTGATATATGTTTTTTAATAATACATTTTGAATTCAGGCTGTAACACAACAAAATGTTGAATAAGTCAAGGGGTATGAATACTTTCTGAAGGCACTGTAAATGAGCATGCACAATGAAATCCTGTATGTCAAAGTGTGTCAAATATGTAGGTTGAGGCCTCCCGGGTGGCGCAGTGGTCTAAGGCACTGCATCGCAGTGCTAGCTGTGTCACCAGAGACTCTGGGTTCGAGCTCAGGCTCTGTCGTAGCCAGCTGCGACCGGGAGGCCCATGGGGCGGCGCACAATTGGCTCAGCATCGTCCGGGTTAGGTAGGGTTTTGCCAGCAGGGATATCCTTGTCTCATCGCACACTAGCGACTCCTGTGGCGGGTTGGGTGCAGTGCACGCTGTCCAGGACACTAGGTGTACGGTGTTTCCTCCGACACATTGGTGCGGCTGGCTTCCGGGTTGGATGCGCAATGTGTTAAGAAGCAGTGCGTCTTGGTTGGTTGTGTTTCGGAGGACGCATGGCTCTCGACCTTCGCCTCTCCAAAGTCTGTGCGGGAGTTGCAGCGATGAGACAAGACAGTAACTACTAACAATTGGATACCATGAAATTGGGGAGGGATTTAAAAATATATATATGTAGGTTGAAAACACTGTCCAGTTGTTAAAAACAGTATGTTAAAAGTTTGTCCTTAACCTTGCCAACAGTCAAAGAGCTGTGAATGGATCAGTTGTTAACCAATCAGGGCCGTGATTGGCTTGAACATCAGGTTACATCCTGACAATTGATACACATGCATGTTCTTGCAACGTTCCCATTAAACGTGTCTAGAATTGTTATATCATACAGTATGTACTAAGAACATGGAAACCATGTTCTGTGTATGTTTCGTGGGATGTTAATAGAATTATCGGAGAACATGGTAACCACGTTCTGGGTAAGTTCTATTTGACATTAAGGGAATGGTCTCTTGGAAACAGTCCTTGAACATCACTGGAACATTCCTATGAAAACGTTAGGTAATGACCTAAAGAGACTCTTAACGGAATGTTCTCATAATTTGTGGGAACATTTATTGTTAGCTGGGTGGATGAGTCCTTTAATGTCATGTGGTTAAGAGTTCTCATTATTTCACAATCAATTAATTGACAAGGGGCTCTCTGCTTTGAGGAGCAGATATCCACAGAACAAAGTAACAGAACCACCAATCTCACCCCCCCCCCCCCTATCATACATTGGATTTCTTCATGATGCAGACTTCAAGATTCAGTCATCAGAATTATTCCCCAATTGATCCACCAAACAGGGCTGACTGTCTCCGCCAAATGCCCCAAAGTCTGGAAAAATAGTTTAGTAGGGGTTGTGTTTGGAGTTTGTTTTGGGCGAACAAACTCCACTACACCAATCGGACTAGGCTGACGTCATAGCAATTGATTTTATGTTAGGAACAGAGCTATTTTAGAATGAGAGGAAACATAATTAAATTGAAAAATAGAATTGGGTTCCACATTTTAATGTGACATCCTGTAAACACAATCAATCTCAACCACAGAAAATAACAGTACAAACTTATTTTCCCTTAAAACCCTTTTCCCATGTTTCTGTTGCCAAGCTGTCATTACTCCAACCCCTCCAATTTTTCGCTAATGCCCAGTGGAAATGTCCCTGGGTGTGTATATTGATATATCAATGTTATAGTTCAGACTTATTGGCATTTGATAATTGATAAGTGCTGTCTGAGTGGAGAATGTTTTTAATTCCTCAGTGAACAGGGAACAGACGTTAATGTGGGCTACAGCGGGAGGGAGGCTGCTGATAAATGAATTCTATTACAAGGAAGCTCTGAATTCAAAGAATACATTTATTTATTTATCTCGCCTTTATTTAACCAGGTACCCACTTGAGAACAAGTTCTCATTTTCAACTGCAACCTGGCCAAGATAAAGCAAAGCAGTGCGACAAAAACAACAGAGGTACACATTGGATAAATAAACATAGTCAATAACACAATAGAAAATCAATCTACAGTGTGTGCAAACGAGGTCAGGAGGTAAGGCAATAAATAGGCCATAGTGGCAAAGTAATTACAGTTTAGCAATTAACACTGGAGTGATAGATGTGCAGATGAGGATGTGCAAGTAGAAATACTGGTGTGCAAAAGAACAGGAAAAAAATATGGGGATGAGGTAGGTAGTTGGTTGGATGGGCTATTTAAAGATTGGTAAGCTGCTCTGACAGCCGATGCTTGAAGTTAGTGAGGGAGATATAAGACTCCAGCTTCAATGATTTTTGCAATTTGTTCCAGTCATACGCAGTAGAGAACTGGAAGGAAAGGAGGCCAAAGGAAGTGTTGGCTTTGGGGATGACCAGTGAAATATTCCTGCTGGAACGCATGCTACGGGTGTTGCTATGGTGACCAGTGAGCTGAGATAAGGCAGAGCTTTACCAGGCAAAGACTTATAGATAACCTGGAGCCAGTGGGTTTGGCGACAAATATGTAGCGAGGACCAGCCAATGAGAGCATACAGGTCGCAATGGTGGGTAGTATATGTGGCTTTAGTGACTAAATGGATGGCACTGTGATAGACTGCGTCCAATTTGCTGACTAGAGTGTTGGAGGCTATTTTGTAAATTACATCGCCAAAGACACGGATCGGCAGGATTGTCAGTTTTACGAGGGTGTGTTTGGCAGCATGAGTGAAGGAGGCATTGTTGCGAAATAGGTCTAGATTTAATTTTGGATTGGAGATGCTTAATATGAGTCTGGAAGGAGAGTTTACAGTCTAGCCAGACACCTTGGTATTTGTAGTTGTCCAAATATTCAAGTCAGAATCAACCAGAGTAGTGATGCTAGGCGGGCGGGCATATTGAAGAGCATGCATTTAGATTTTCTAGCGTTTAAGAGCAGTTGGAGGCCACGGAAGGAGTGTTGTATGGCATTGACACTCGTTTGGAGGTTTCTTAACCTGTTATGGCTGCAATCCCGATACCGGGATCGATATGACAACTACCAGTGAAAATAGAGGGCGCCAAAATTCAAACCACAGAAATCTCATAATTACAATTCCTAAAACATACATGCGTCTTATATCATTTTAAATCTATTTTCGTTGTTAATACCACCAAAGTGTCCCATTTCAAATAGGCTTTTCAGCGAAAGCACTACAAACGATTATGTTAGGTCTCCACCAAACCACAATAAGCACAGCAATTTCCAGCAAAATATAGCCTTCACAAAAACCAGAAATAAAGATAAACTTAATCACTAACCTTGAATTATCTTCATCAGATGACTCATAGGACTTCATGTTACACAATACATGTATGTTTTGTTTGATAAAGTTCATATTTACAGTATATATAAAAAATCTGAATTTACATTGGCGCTTTAGATTCACTAGTTCCAAAAACATCAAGTGATTTTGCATAGCCACATCATTCAACAGAAATACTCATCATAAATGTAGATGATAATACAAGTTATACACATGGAATTATAGATATACCTCTCCTTAATGCAACCGCTGTGTCAGATTTTTAAAAAACTTTACGGAAAAAGAAATGCATGCAATAACCTGAGACGGCCCTCAATTTAAAAACACCACAGCTGCAAAGATGGCATCAACATAAACAAGAAATAACATGATAAATATTCCCTTACCTTTGATGATCTACATCAGAAAGCACTCCAGGAATCCCAGGTCCACAATAAATGTTTGTTTTGTCTGAAAATATCCATTATTTATGTCCAAATACCTTCTTTTGTTAGAGCGTTTGGTATACACATCCAAACTCTAATTCTGGTCAGCGTTATATCGGACAAAAACTTTAAAAAGTGATATTACCGGTCGAAGAAACATTTCTAACTAAGTACAGATTCAATCATTAGGATGCTTTTAACATATAGCTTCAATAAAGTTCCAACCGGAGTATTCTTTCTTGTCTTCGTGAGCAATGGAACGCAAGTGACTAGCATGAGGAAAAAGTGGGATCACAAAATGGCTGCTTGATGGACAGCTGATATATTCTGCTCTCATTCACTCCCACAACAACATAGAAGCCTCATTATAATTTCTATTGATGGTTGACATCTAGTGGAACCCCTAGGCAGTGCAACATCATTCATATCTCAAGGGGATTTCATTGGGGACTCTGGTGAATAGATACAAGCTCAGATTTCTGACCTCCTGTTTTGAACTCAGGATTTTGCCTGCCAATATGAGTTATGTTATACTCACAGACATCATTCAAACAGTTTTAGAAACGGCAGAGTGTTTTCTATCCAATACTAATAATCATATGCAAATATTAGCAACTATTACTGAGGAGCAGGCCGTTTGATATGGGCTCCTTTTCATCTAAGCCCCTCAATACTGCCCCTGCAGCCATAAAAAGTTAACACAGTGTTCAAAGAAGAGTACGATGTATACAGAATGGTGTCATCTGCGTAGAGGTGGATCAAATAATCACCCGCGCAAGATCGACATCATTGATATTTACAGAGAAAAGAGACAGCCTGAGAATTGAACCCTGTGCAACCCCCATAAAGACTGCCAGAGGTCCTGACAACAGGCCCTCCGATTTGACACACTGAACTCTATCTGAGAAGTAGTTAGTGAACCATGCGAGGCAGTCATTTGAGAAACCAAGGCTGTTGAGTCTGCCGATAAGAATACTGTTATTGACAGAGTCGAAAGCCTTGGCCAGGTCGATGAAGACGGCTGCACAGTACTGTTTTGGTGGTTATGATATCCTTTAGGACCTTGAGCGTGGCTGAGGAGCACCCCTGACCAGCTCAGATACTGGATTGCATAGGGGAGAAGGTACGGTGGAATTCGAGATGGTCAGTGATCTGATCGTTCACTTGGCTTTTGAAGACTTTAGAAAGCAAGGGCAGGATGGATATAGGTCTGTAACAGTTTGGGTTTAGAGTGTCTCCCCCTTGGAAGAGGGGGACGACCGCAGACGCTTTCTCATCTTTAGGAATCTCAGGCGATACGAAAGAGAGGTTGAACAGACTGGTAATAGGGGTTGCGACAATGGCGGTGGATAATGTTAGGAAGAGAGGGTCCAGATTTTCCAGCCCAGTTGATTTGTATGGATGCTAGTTGCTGTGGGGGTGCAGAGCTGGTGGCCGGGGTTGGGGTAGCCAGGTGGAATGCATGGCCAGCCATATAGAAATTCTTATTGATATTCTCGATTTTCATGGATTTATCGGTGGTGACAGTGTTTCCTAGCCTCAGTGCAGTGGGCAGCTGAGAGGAGGTCCTCTTATTCTCCATGGACTTTACAGTGTCCCAAAACTTTTTGGAATAGTGCTGCTGGATGCAAATTTCTGTTTGAAAAAACTAGCCTTTGCTTTCCTAACTGACTGTGTATGTTGGTTCCTGACTTCCCTGAAAAGTTGCATATCACGGGGGATATTCGATGCTAATGCAGAACGCCACAGGATGTGTTTGTGCTGGTCAAGAGCAGACTGCAAGGCCTGCTCGCAGAAGTGTTTTAGGGAGCATTTGACAGTGATGAGGGGTGGTCGTTTGGTTGCCGACCCATTACGGATGCAGGCAATGAGGCAGTGATCGCTGAGATCTTGATTGAAAACAGCAGAGGTGTATTTGGAAGGCGAGTTAGTTAGGATAACATCTATGAGGGTGCCCGTGTTTATGGATATGGAGTTGTACCTGGTAGGTTCATTGATGATTTGTTCGAGATTGAGGGCATCAAGCTTAGATTGTAGGATGGCTGGGGAGTTAAGCATGTCCCAGTTTAGGTAACCAAGTAGCACAAGCTCGGAAGATAGATGGGGGGCAATAAATTCACATATGGTATCAATGGCACAGCTCGGGGCAGAGGGAGGTCTATAGCAAGCAGCAACAGTGAGAGACTTGTTTCTGGAAAGATGCATTTTTAGAAGTGGAAGCTTGAATTGTTTGGGTACAGACTTGGATAGTAAGACAGAACTCTGCAGGCTATCTTTGCAGTAGATTGCAACACCGTCCCCTACCTCGGCGGAAAATTATAGTTAGAAAATTATAGTTAGCGATGGAGATGTCAGGGTTTTTGGTGGTTTTCCTAAGCCAGGATTGAGACATGGCTAAGACATCCGGGTTTGCAGAATGTGCTAAAGCAGTGAGTAAAACAAACTTAGGGTGTAGGCTTCTAATGTTAACATGCATGAAACCAATGCTTTTACGGTTACAGAAGTCAACAAATGAGAGCACCTGGGGAGTGGGAGTGGAACTAGGCATTGCAGGACCTGGATTAACCTCTACATCACCAGAGGAATAGAGGAGAAGTAGGATAAGGGAACAGCTAAATACAATACGAACTGGCCGTCTAGCACATTCGGAACAGAGAGTAACAGTTAGCAGGCCGATGCTAACAGGATAACAGTTAGTAGACCGGGGCAGGCGAGCTAGCAGTTAGCAGATGGGGGTAAGTCTGTTTTTGCCTCTTCGTGCTGTGATGTCGATAGACCAGTCGTGGAATTAGTAGGGTTCCAGGTAGCTCTAGGTAGCTAGCAGGCCGAGCAGGTTAGCAGAATGGGCCTTCAGCGGGTGTCGCGCCTGTGGGGCCTGTTGTAATCCTCAGGCAGATTATGTCGGTATTCCAGTCGTATAGGATCGATGGGGTTCCGTGCCCCGTACTGGCAGTAGAAGGGGTCCGGATATTGTAGCCTGGGAGTGGGCTTCGGTGGTAGCACAGATGCCCTGGCCAGGCTAGCTTCAGGCTAATTGGTGCTTGCTCTGGGATGGAAACGCTAGCCAGGAGTGGTCACCCGGGATTGCGGTTAGCTAGTTGCGAAGATCCAGATGAAAATGTTCAGAGTTTGCGGTAGGAATCCGGGGATAAGACGAGAAATAGGTCCGTTATGCTCTGGTTTGAGTCACGTTGTTCGAACTGGCGAGAACTTTCCGAGCTAGAGGTTAGCTGATGACCGCTAGCAATGGTTTGCTGACTGATAGCTGGTAGCTTCAGTTGAGGGAATCCTGATCCGAAATAAATATAAATACTTTAGAAAAAAGCAGATCCACACCACATTGGGTGAAGCGGGTTGCAGGAGAGTATTTAGAAGTTGAGGTTTAGGAAAATATTTTTAAAAGATATGTGAAGAAAAATATGTAAAAAGATATATACAAGGGACACGACAGGACAAAGACGTCAGACTGCTACGCCAATTTGGTTTCAACATAAAAAGTTATATAATGCTGCCACAACCTAGCAGTTGACAGTTCAACAACTACTCTTACTGCAGTGTAAAGCTTGCACTCTCACTTGCTCTTTCTGTTAAAGTACTGTCCTGTATCTCTGTCAGTCTCTCTGTTGTTTTCTATTTATGCATGTGTAGGCCTGGGTCACTGTATTAGGAGGGTACTGTCTGTCCTACAAGTCATTACACTAACATCAGTAATGTCTGTCAATAAATTCTTTAGCAAACTTCCAAAGTGCTTAGTTGACCTGATATTGACCTCCACAGTTCATAGGTTGTGATCACTTTCATGTATGTAATAACAACCAGGATTGTTCTTGTTTGTTGTGTCTGGAGACTAGCACTAGTATGTTGCGTCTGGAGACTAGCGTATGTTATGTTACTGTGTCCACGTGTAAGTGCCACCTTTCCAAAAGACAGTCAGGAATGACTGATGACACTTCTCAATATAGTATTCATGGGCAGAATGGACAAGGACGTGACATTGTTGCCACAATAACTTTGTTCTCAGTCAGTGAGTGAAGAAGGCTCTGTCTGTCACAATGCCTACAGGACCTAGGTCAATCAGGAGTCACCACCATCAGCAACTTCTCTCACACCTCTTTGCCATACTCTGTTCCTTAAAGGCACAGTCAACTTAGTGTTTGAAAACTTCTGACCCACTGGGATTGTGATACAGTGAATGATAAATTAAATAATCTGTCTGTAAACAATTATTGAAAGAATTACTTGTGTCATACACAAAGTGGATGTCCTAACTGACTTGCCAAAACTATAGTTTGTTAACAATAAATTTGTGGAGTGGTTGAAAACGAGTTTTAATGACTCCAACCTAAGTGTATCTAAAGTTCCGACTTCAACTGTAATGATTCAGACCATTTACTCAGTTCTTTGTTGAAGCACCTTTGGCAGTGATTACAGCTTCGACTATTCTTGGGTATGACGCTACAAGCTTGTTACAACTGTAGCAAAAATTAATGATCAGGTTCAAGTCCGGGCTCTGGCTGGGCCACTCAAGGACATTCACAGAATTGTCGCGAACCCACTCCTGTATGGTCTTCGCTGTGTGCTTAGGATTGATGTCCTGTTGGAAGGTGAACATTTGCCCTAGTCTGAGGTCCTGAGCACTCTGGAGGAGGTTTTGTCAAGGATCTCTCTGTACTTTTGCTCTGTTCATTTTTCCAACGGTCCTGACTAGTCTCCCAGTTCCTGCCACTGAAAAACATACCCACAGCATGATGCTGCCACCACCATGCTTCACCATAGGGATGCTACCAGGTTTCCTCCAGACGTGACGCTCAGCATTCAGGCCAAAGAGTTCAATCTTGGTTTTATCAGACCAGATAATCTTGTTTCCTTTAGGTTCCTTTTGGCAAACTCAAAGGCTGTCATGTGCCTTTTACTGAGGAGTGGCTTGCGTCTTGACACTCTACCATAAAGGCCTGATTGATGGAGTGCTGCAAAGATGGTTGTCCTTCTGGAAGGTTCTCCCATCTCCACAGAGGAACTCTGGAGCTCTGTCAGAGTGACCATTGGGTTCTTATTCACCTCCCTGACCAAGGCCATTCACCCTTTGATTACTCAGTTTGAGAGTCTTGGTGGTTTCGTGTCTTTGGCTATGCCAGATTAAGTGATATGACATGCTATTCTATAAAATAATTTCTCTGTAATTAATATTACCTCATTGAGCAAATCATGTAAATGTAATTAATTCGAGAGTTTGGGTTCCACGAAATAATATTTATAGAGCTGTTATTTTCCGAATAAACTCTTAAAGACCTAGTAATATTGTACATCAATAGCAGTCAATATTAATCGTCATCTTAATTCAGTCTCATCTGAAAGTTGTAAATTATTGGTTATCTGCACGAACCCTGGCTAACAAGTTGAATCAGCAATACAAAATTGGGTCTAATTATTTATTTACTAAATACCTAACTAATCACACAGAATTACATATACACATAATGAATTATAACTTGATTACAGATTACGTCATGAAGGAAAACGTCCCTTGCGGGCAGAACAGATATGACAGCTGGTTATACAAAAGAAAAGGTCTGAGTTTGAGTGAAAGAGCGGGAAGACTGAGGAACAAAGGGCGAAGCTGTGCTATAGTAAATACAATATCTTATGCATTCTAAATTACCGCCCATTTGGAAAAGGAAAACGCAGTAAATATTTATTCTGTGCTGCGCTTCGGTAGGTTGGTGGTAGATAGAAGGCCGTGTTGCCAAACCGAGTCCTTTGTCCTTTGAAGAATGTCTCTGCTGGTAAATTGGGTATGTTGTAGTAACGTTGTTGTGTGGTAGACGGGATACTCTGTCTGGTCCTTCCTAACCTGCGTTTGCAGCTGCTGTTGCTAACTCAACGGCTAGGAGGTATTACTTCTGTAGTGAATAAGAGTTCAAAGTTCAGTTCAATTCGCAAGCAAAGCTCACGCTGATGTTGTCTTCATTCTGTAGTTATTTTCTAAACCATTCTGACATCGGACCGTCGTCCTCACATCCTCGGAACAGGAGGTCATATTGTTATCAAGGCTCTATATAGGAAGGGAGAGGAGGGCGTGTTTGAAAAGTTGTATAGCCCATGTCCCATGTCCCGGGCCACTGATTGAGCAGAGCCCTTCCTTATGAAAACCCAAATCTTACATTTTAGAATCTAAAATCACATTTCATCCCATCAAGAATAATTTCATATTCAAATGTTTAAATTGAACAACAATTCCATGTGAATCCGATAACTCTGATGTGTAGACTTTCCACTGTAGAGTTTGTCATCTTATCATTGATAAGAATGTCTCAGATGACAACTGAACTGACATCATATTCATTAAGTACCACCGCATATGTTCAATTGGTAGGATTACCAGAATATAGTTAATTTCCCCCCCACCTTCTGATGTTTCCAGAATCTCTATGTTAACTAAGGGTTTTGCAAATGTAACATCCATATGGTAGAGAGAGGAAAAAGGGGGGGAAGAGGTATTTATGACTGTCATAAACCGTCCCCCAGGCCAACGTCATGACAGTGGTTCCAAAATTATTCCATTTAAGATTGATGGATGCCACTGGGTTCTTGGAGACTTTCAATGCGGCAGAAGAATTTTGGTACCCTTCCCCAGATCTGTGCCCCACCGCAATCCTGTCTCGACGCTCTACAGACAATTCCTTCGACCTCATGTCTTGATTTTTGCTCTGACATGGACTGTCAACTGTGGGACCTTATTTAAACAGGTGTCTTTCAATCAATTGAATTTGTCCAATCAATTGAATTTACCCCAGGTGGACTCCAATCAAATTGTATAAACATCTTAAGGCTGATCAATGGAAACAGGATTCACCTGACCTCAATTTCGAATCTCATAGCAAAGGGTCTAAATAATTATGTCAAAGTATTTCCGCTTTTTATTTTTAATCCATTTGCTAAAAAATTTATAAATATTTTTTTGTATTTAATCCATTTTAGAATAAGGCAGTAACGGAACAAAATGTGGAAAAAGTCAAGGGGTCTGATTATTTTCTGAATGCACTGTATGGAAAACAGGTTTCTCTTGTAAGATTGTGATGGTCAACTTTGGGGATGTACTGACTTGGCAGTTATTCAGGGAATACAGAGACACCAGGCCCATAATGGGTCAAACAGCTTGGAAAATTCCAAAAAATGATGTCATGAATTTAGAAGCTACTGATAGGCTATTTGACATCATTTGAGTCAATTGGAGGTGTGTATGTGGATGTATTTCAAGGCCTACCTTCAAACTCAGTGCCTCTTTGCTTGACATCATGGGAAAATCAAAAGAAATCAGCCAAGACCTAAAAAAAAAGAAATTGTAGACCTCCACGAGTCTGTTTCATCCTTGGCAGCAATTTCCAAATGCCTGAATGTACCATGTTCGGCTGTACAAACAATAGTACGCAAGTATAAACACAATTGGACCACGCAGCCGTCATACTGCTCAGGAAAGAGACACCATGTGAAGATGCTGGAGGACACAGGTACAAATGTATCTATTTCCACAGTAAAACAAGTCCTATATTGACATATCCTGAATGGCCACTCAGCAAGGAAGAAGCCACTGCTCCAAAACCGTCATACAAAAGCCCGACTACGGTTTGCAACTGCACATGGGGACAAAGATCATACTTTTTGCAGAAATGTCCTCTGGTCTGATGAAACAAAAATAGAACTGTTTGGCCATAATGACCATCGTTATGTTTGGAGGTAAAAGGGGTAGGCTTGCAAGCCGAAGAACACCATCCCAACCGTGAAGCATGGGGTGGCAGTGTCATGTTGTGGGGGAGCTTTTCTGCAGGAGGGACAGGTGCACTTCACTAAATAGATGACATCATGAGGAATGGAAAATTATGTGGATATATCGAAGCAATATCTCAAGATATCAGTCAAGAAGTTAAAGCTTGGTCGCAAATGGGTCTTCCAAATGGACAATGACCCCAAGCATACTTCTAAAGTTGTGGCAAAATGGCTTAAGGACAACAAAGTCAAAGTATTGGAGTGGCCATCACAAATTTCTGACCTCAATCCCATAGACAATGTGTGGGCAAAACTTAAAAAGCGTGTGCGAGCAAGGAGGCCTACAAACCTGACTCAGTTACACCAGCTCTGTCAGAAGGAATGTGCCAAAATTCACCCAACTTATTGTGGGAAGCTTGTCGAAGGATGCCCAAAGCGTTTGACCCAAGTTAAAACATTTAAAGGCAATGCTACCAAATACTAATTGAGTGTATGTAAACTGCTGATCCACTGGGAATGTGATGAAAGAAATAAAAGCTTAAATAAATCATTCTCTCTACTATTATCCTGACATTTCACATTCCTAAAATAAAGTGGTGATCCTAACTGACCAGGGAATTTTTACTAGGATTAAATGTCAGTAATTGTGAAAAACTGAGTTTAAATGTATTTGACTAAGGTGTATGTAAACTTCCGACTTCAACTCTATGTAAATGTGATATTTTTGTTATTTATTTTTTATAATTTTGCTAAAATTTGAGCCAGTGTCACAGAGCTGAGCACAGCGCTAGGTTTATTCATCATCTGCATAGTGAGGAAGGAGAGGGAGGGACATGTTATGTTTAGACCCAGCATTCAGTGCGAGCTTCACGTTTCTCTGTCCTTGATAGTGTGGATAAGTACAGATGTAGAATCTTAATTTGAGCCAGTTTGCTACAACAATAAAATAATCCTGCAGCAACAGGAAATGCCAATTATTATGTTGATTAGAAGTCATGGATATTTTTGTAGGTGTTGATAAATTTTACATTAGGGCAAATTAAGTCTGGCATTTTAAAGTGGAAATTACAAACTTTGGAAGCCTTTTTAAACCTTGAATACACTACAAGTTTGCATTGCCTGTTGTGCAGGAAAATTCTCATCAACAAAAGATTGATCAAATTAAGATCCTACATGTGTATGTGTATCAAACAGAGTGTGTTCATTAATATCCCCAAGGTCATAGCCCGTATGCAGAGCATTGATGGGTATCAAATCCCTATCCCTCCACTGCTCTCACCATCTCTCAGCTCAGAAAAGGGAGAGTGACAGTGTGTTCCATCTTCAGTGTAATACCTGTCATCACTCTCGGCTGTTTTCCATTGAGATGCTGAAAATAAAGGTATCTTACTGTATCATAGCAATAAAGGAGCCAAGAGTAGTGCATCATGGGGTCGTACAAAAACAACTTACTTAAGTAAGGTTTTACAGGGCCACCCAAAGACCAGGAGTTATCTTTGAAACCAATCACAGAGGACAACCCACCTCTGAACCTGCTCTTTAAACACATAATAGTCCATTTAATCTAGAGCAATTATGTGTCGCTCTGGATAACTGCTTCAGGGATGTTCTCTTGACATTTGAGAATCACTCTGTGCCTGGAAAAGACTGTCCATTACAGGAACACTATGTACCTTGTTCTGGTCGGGTTGGGTTTTTGATGGCTTTCATGTTTCATCCAACCTCTGAAGGTTGTCTGGAAAAGGAAAGGAAAGTGACTTGGATTGAGTTGCCTGCATAGCAGTCAGTGTGCCCTCTTAGTCTCAGTGTCAACATACAGCGTTGTAAACAAATGCCTCCATCCCCCAACCTCCTTACCTTGTCCCTCTCTGTCATTCTGACAGGGGCGAGCACTGCCAGCTTGCAGCGCAGCACCACATTGTGTAAAAGACTGCCAATGTATCTGTGTGATGTACCATAAAAAAGGAAGGACAAAGGAGAGACTTCAGTTTTTAATGCAAATTTAATCTCAACCCCAGAGATGGTTTTTTTATATTGTCATGTTATTCCTTGGACAATGGCTTGTCACCGCTTCTTTCGGTTTTTAGCAGGACTGTCGCCTTGGTGCCAGCGGTTGTTTCTTGAAGCAGCGTGGGCATGGGCACCACATGCCAGGGCAGCAGGGGATCAGGAGGACCTGTGCCGAGTGGGCACAGGGCTGTCACGAGAGAGAGAGAGAGAGAGAGAGAGAGAGAGAGAGAGAGAGAGAGAGAGAAAGAGAGAATATATAAAATATAGAGAGCGAGGCGGCTGCTTTTCAGCCAGTCTGCCAACACTCTGACATTTTCCTCTCCTGCCCTGACCCTGTAATTCCTCTCTGTGGATTAGTGTTGTAATGAGAGCAGGGCCTGCTAGATTCTCGGTAGCAGTGCTGTAGTCTTGACACAAACACACAACTGTGTCCTCAAAAAAAAAATTCAACTGTAATTATCCAGTCACATTAACAATGACATAACATTCTCAACAATGACATACACGGAGTGTATAAAACATTAGGAACACCTGCTCTTTCAATGACATAGACTGACCAAAGGAATCCATATGAAAGCTTATTGACATCACCACTTCAATCAGTGAAGATGAAAAGAAGGAGACAGGATAAAGAAGGATTTTTAAGCCTCGAGTTAATTGAGACATGGATTGTGTATGTGTGCTATTCAGAGGGTGAATGGGCAAGACAAAATATTTAAGTGCCTTTGAAAAGGGTATGGTAGTAGGTGCCAAGCGCACCGGTTTGAGTGTGTCAAGAACTGAAATACTGCTGTTTTTTTTACCGTCAACTGTTTCCCTTGTGTATCAAGAATGGTCCACCACCAAAAGGACATCCAGCCAACTTGACATAACTGTGGGAAGCATTTGGAGTCAACATGGGCCAGCATTCCTGTGGAATGCTTTCGAAAATCTTGCAAAATCTTGCGACTTGCTCTTACACCAGTGTCCCTGTTCATACCCTATGTATACCCTATTCTTATACCAGTGTCCACATTCATACCTTATATATAAATTATTCTTACACCAGTGTCCCTATTCATACCCTATCTATACCCTATTCTTAGGGTATAAATAGGGTATGGTCCATTTTACAGTTGAGTGAACCAAACCATTCTTCTTCCCCATCTGCTCTGTGAGTGATTCTGTCTATTTGTTGTCTCTGGCTATTTTACTGTAAACACATGCATGAAGTCTTAGGCTTTCACATTGCTAATGCAGGAGTTGTGTGTGTATGTGTTGGCAGGCATTGTGGCAGCATTATGTTGGCATGTGTCCTGCTGAATGGACAGCCAGAGTGAGGTGCCCTCACATGGGTTACTGCAGCTACAGATGTAGGATCTTAATTTGATCACCTTATTGCAGTAGAACTGTCGTGAAATGCAGGAGTTTGTAGTGTATTTGAGTTTCAACAGAACTGCTCACAGTGTGTTAGAGGTGCAAGAGAGAAAAGCCACTAATCCATACCACTTCCTACATTTACATACAGAGTACACACATTTTCCATACTGTCACAGAATTACTCATAGTGTGTTAGTCACGAAGCATGACAATTCTTCTTGTTTCTGCACGTTCTGAGACGAAAGTTAGATTCTGTAGCGTTTTGAAGATGCAAAATAACATGTCAAAAGGTACTGGTTGAATCAACAATAGGTTGGAAAGTTAATAAATAGGTTTGCTCCATGAAAGTATTGTCATCTTTCATCTCATCTCTCTCTCCGTCTCTTTCTTTTCATATCTCTGTAGCTCTCTCTTCCAAGTTTCCTTCCCTTTTCTACTGCCCCAAGTATTCATCTAACATGGAAAGCTAGGGTCAATTAGAGCATTGATGGACATAAAATAATGAAAATAAATTAAATTAAACAAATTACTTTTTGTTACTTTTGTTCAAGGTTTTAACAATCTCATGCTGCTGTTAGGTTGTAATTCCATCCAAGTGAATGTCTACAACCACATAGAATGAGAAAGAAAGAATGAGACACAGAACCTGAATTGATAACTGCATCTAAAGACATCTAAGGTCTGGTTGCTGTGTCAATGTTAGATAATAGTTGGCTGGTATGCCCTCACCCATCTGAGCGGACGGCTGTGAATGCCCTCACCCGCTAGTACATTTATGCTGACTGTGATTTGGGTTCCGACCCTCCACAGGATGTCCGGTAAGAACAATGCTGATGCTTCTCCTTTTGGGATATGTATTTCCTTTTCCTCTTCACCAACACACATTAAGCACACACACACTTTTGGCTATACCATGAATCTTGACTGGGAGTGAATCTTGTGTGGCAGACAAGGGGGTTTGGTCAAGACATTTACACAGATCAGACACGGACAGAGTTAGATTAGCTCGATTTCAAGGGTGTTTATTAATACAACAAAGAAAAATAAAATAATCTCCTTCAGGAGACCTCCTCCGGGATACTGTCTTCTGGGCTCCGGGGTCTTGCTGTATCCTGGGGGAACCAAACTGAGCTCCCTCCGTTATCCCTGGGACTGTGCACAACTATACAGGGGTAACCTCTCTTTCCCCAGTCCCCTCTCCCTTGTGCTTTATGGGACTCATCCAGCTGGTGAGCAATAAGCCCCTTGATTACTCACCAAGCACAATCAGCCCCAATTAGTCCTGGCAGGAGAGCCCGTCGAGACCTGGCACATCCAGCAGAGGGAGCCATCGCCTCGTGATGTCGACTCCTGTCACCAGGCCTCGATGATTCTCCCCCTGGTGGCTGACCTGCTGTACGCCACACTTGGTGGAATACTACTTGTGTCAATCCAAATTAATTGTAGTTCTATAAGGCAAAAACATGCACAACATAACAGTATCAGTAAAGTGTCATAATTACGCGAAATAAAAATAATGCTATATAAACATGAATGAATAAGAATAAGATTACACTATTTACATACAGCTATTAACAGAGCAGCATAAACATGAACCTAAAGATGAACCTCTTGTAGGACAGAGAGAAACCAACTACTAAGACTGACAAGATAAAGATTTATGGCACCCCCTCTGGCCTATATTAGCATCCACTAAAAGGCCTCTAACCTAAAGGGCCTAGCCTCTGCAGGCCACAGGCGTCACAGAACAAGTGGATGTCCCTAAGGGAAGCCGGGGAGTCCATCTCTGGGCTGGTGTGGCACCTTGGAAGGGCTATCTGGTGCAGGTCTGGAAGTTCTTGTAAATAGCGTGCATGGTAACTGTTGGACTTGTACGACTGGCGGGACTTGTACAACAGGGTGTCGGACTGACAGTGCAAGCTTACCCCAAGGAACGTTTGTCCACAAGGGCCTTGGCATCTTCCTTGTCAGTCAGGCTTTGCAAACAGTTGTCCATGTAGAAGGACTTCTCTATCGAGTCTTTTGTCTTCTCCAGACCAACCTCACCATTGGTGGAACATCCCACGAATGTCACTGCTGATGGCAACAGAGTGATCTCTAAATCTGAGGAGCACTGCAAGTAGAGGGGCCCAGCATGGGTTCTGGGAGCAGGAGCTTGTTAATGTGGTCCCCTTTGTACTTGAACGATCAGTTGAATACCACAACATTCTTGCCGTTATGCTGTGGTGTGGGATGTACCAGCTAATGGCAGTGTCGTCTTCAGCGCCTGTCGCTAGCTTGACGGCGTAGCTGGCCTGCTCCAACTTCTGAATCTTCGCTTTGAATGCTACTTTGAATGCTTGCTCTAGTGACTTTGCCAGCCTCTTCTCTGTGATGTGAGCAGTGGGAGCACAGCTTCCTTAAGGGCTTGCAGCTTGGGCATGTTCTTGATGAAAAGGAGGGGAGTCGCGTAACGTTGGACTCCATCCACTTCAACTCTCACTGCTCTGGCCTACAGCTGGTCTATCGCCTGCCTACTGGTGTGATCAGGTGCATTCCAGGTGACTACCTTAAGAAGCTGGTTGAGAGATTGTAAAGAGTGTGAAAAACTATAATCAAGGCAAAGGGTGGCTACTTTGAAGAATCTAAAATATATTTAGATTTGTTTAACACTTTTTTGGTTAATACATGATTCCATATGTATTATTTCATAGTTCTGATGTCTTCACTATTATTCTACAATGTAGAAAATAGAACAAATAACGAAAAACCCTTGAATGAGTAGGTGTGTCCAAAATTTTGACTAGTAATGTATATCTGTTTTTCTTTTCTTTTTAAGATGTCTCTTTCCCTTTGTCGAGCTGCTTCTGTGACTGATTTTTGAGTGAAGCTGATGAGTACTGTCCCGTAAAATGCTTTCAGGTTTTAGGAGGATGTGTTTTGTGTACAGGCTGGTGGCTGATTCTTGGTTCATACCAATTATCCTTCCCGCCGTCTTGATAAAGTGCAGAAGCTTGACTTGGGCTTGCGCTCGCGTGTTTCCAAACACGAATATCAGACCAAAGAACAGCACACTCAGCAAGACTTATAGAACATTTGTAAGATATGGTGGTCAAAATGTTTACATTTGCAAGAAATAACTTTTTCTGTTTCAATTTCTTAATATTTGACAAAGGCACAGTCATTGAATTTCAGTTTGTTGTCTATTCCGATTCCCAGGTATTTGTGTGCGGTGAATCGACTGATTCCTCAATGATATTTGTAGGGGTAGTGGAGTTTTGTTCTTTCTGAAATCAATTTCCATCTCTTTTGTTTTTTTGGTCTGGGTGGAGGAAACCCACAACAGCGGTGTCATCTGCATTTTTTAAGAATTTGTGGGCTGAGTCAGAGGCTTGACAATCATTTGTGTAGTGTGTGTACAGTGTGTAGAGTATGGGTGAAAGTACACATCCTTGAGGGTCTACCGCATTAACCATTCAAGATGTAGAAATGGCGGAGTAAAACTTCACTTGTTTCACAAAGAAACTATGAATCCACTTGATCAGTAGAGAGTTAACACCCGAATTCACCAGCTTATCTACTAGTAGGTGGGGTTGGATGGTGTTAAACGCGCTACTGAAGTTAATTAATAACATTTTCTCTGGACTATTTGCATTATCTAAGTGTTCATAGATATTGTTCAGCATGACCAATAACATATTTTCAACACCCCTAGAGGCACAGAAGGTGAATTGGTTTGGATCTAATTGGAATGAGAGACCAGAGAGAATTTGTTTTTAAATTCATTTTTTCAAAACATTTCATAGGTACAAGGCTACAGGTCATAAATCGTTCTTTTCTCTCGGCCTGTTGTTTTTAGGTACTGGGACAATCAGTGACGTCTTCGATTCATCTGGAATTATCCCACTGTCCAGTGACAGCTGGAACAACTTCTGTAAAGGTAATAGGAGCTGGTCTGCGCATGCCTGAACTGCCTTGCTGCTGATGCCTTCTGGACCATATGATTATTGTGGGTTGACACGTTGAAAGTATTGCTTGACGTCCTTCACAGAGATCTGCATATCAACATCTGATATGCTGTCTATCCGGTCCAAGTGTACTTTCTGCTGCGATATAAAATCACACGTCAAACCAACAATGAAAACTGTTCAAATAATTTCCAAAAGCAAGGTATTTTCCGACTGTCAAACAATGTCTCTTTGGTTTGTGATGGTTTGTAGCCCTTGCCAGGCTTTTCTACTGACCTTGTTCTTGAAAAGGTTTTCTAATTTGTCTTTGTATGCTGCCTTGCACTCCTTAATTTTGCTTTTGAGTAACGTCTGAGTATTTTTCCTTTCCTCTTTACTGCCACCTGATTAAAAAAATAAAAAAAATTGATTGAGGAGCTCTTTAAATTTCCAAGTTACCCACAGTTTATTATTGAGAAAGATGTTGACTTTCTTTTTGGGAATAACGAGATCCTCACAGAAACAGATGTACTCCGAGACAGTATCCGCTACCTCTTCCAGGTCGTCGGCGCTGTCCGTCAGGGTCACCCAGTCAGTGGACTCAAAACAGTTCTGGAGGATTTCAGTAGCTTCATAAGTGTCCCTGGAGTGTCCCTGAAGTAACATTGTTCAGGGGAATATGTGGGTCGCGTCAGGGTGTAGCAGCAAACCCGATGTGTCAGTGGAGACGTGCAATGCTCCGACCAGGAGGGAGGGTTGTCTTCCCTAATCTTACATGGGTCTCGCTGTCATATTGGATGTGGGACTTGATCTCTAGAAACTTCCTGTATTATGCTACAGTACATGACCCAAAAGTGTGTGGACACCTGCTCGTCCACATCTCATTCCAAAATCATGGGCATTAATATGGAGTTGGTCGCCCTTTGCTTCTATAACAGCCTCCACTCTTCTGGGAAGGCTTTCCACTAGATGTTGGAACAATACTGCAGGGACTTGCTTCCATTCAGCCACAAGAGCATTAGTGAGGTCAGTTGGGCGATTAGGCCTGGCTCACAGTCAGCGTTCCATTTCATCCCAAAGGTGTTCAATGGGGTTGAGGTCAGTGCTCTGTGCAGGCCAGTCAAGTTCTTCCACACCGATCTTGACAAACCATTTCATGCCGAGACAGGATAAGGTCTTCCCCAAACTGTTGCCACAATGTTGTAAGTACAGAATTGTGTATACTGTAATTGTATGCTGTAGCATCAAGATTTCCCTTCACTTGAAGTGGCCTGGCCCGAACCATGAATATCAGCCCCAGACCATTATTCCACCTCCACCAAACTTGACAGTTGTCACTATGCATTCGGGCAGGTAGCGTTACCCTGGCATCCACCAAATCCAGATTCCTCCTTCGGACTGCCAGATGGTGAAGCGTGATTCATCACTCCAGAGATCGCGTTCCCACTGCTCCAGTGTCAAATGGTGGCGAGCTTTACACCACTCCAGCCGACGCTTGGTATTGCACATGGTGATCTTAGGCTTGTGTCTGGCTGCTCGGCCATGGAAACACATTTCAATGAGCTCCCGACGAACAGTTCTTGTGCTGACGTTGCTTCTGGAGGCAGTTTGGAACTCGGTAGTAAGTGTTGCAACCGAGGACAGTCCGTTTTTATGTGCTTCAGCACTCTGCTATCCTGTTCTGTGAGCTTGTGTGGCCTACCACTTCACGGCTGAGCCTTTGTTGCTCCTAGACATTTCCACTTCACAATAACAGCACTTGCATTTGACTGAGGCAGCTGTAAGAGGGCAGAAATTTTACGAACAGACTTGTTGGAAAGGTGGCATCCTATGACGGTGCCACGTTGAAAGTCTCTGAGCTCCTCAGTAAGGCCATTATACTGCCAATGTTTGTCTATGGAGATAGCGTGTCTGTGTGCTCAATTTTATACACCTGTCAGTGTTGCTGAAATAGTCGAATCCACTAATTTGAAGGGGTACCACATCATTTTGTATATATAGTGTATGTAGTATATATTTTATGTTTTCCCACTGCAACCGCCAACCACAGGAAGACTCAGGAGCCCGGTCTCAATGAGTGTAGACAGCCTGCTGCTGCCTCTCTGCTAATCATCTCATTGGGGGAGTAGGGGAGGTAGGGGAGGTAGGGGGCCCATGTAGGTAAATGGGGGGCCCTGCCTTGGTTGGGTAACTGATCAAAATAAAATGAACTGCATAATAAAGGAATGTGACTGGTCAGTTGTGTGAGTCAGGGGCTGGGCCCCGAGCAAAAAAAGACCAATACAAATTAAAACATTTTATATTACATTTTTTTATCCAACCACAGTAGCCCGCTCTCAATGTTCAAAATACACCAGAGAGCATAATTTAGCCACAGGTTCAATAGTTTATAAAAAAAAATATTTAATTCAAGATTAAGTTTTATCACAAGCACATAGAGGTTTCTGCCAAAATTAAGGAAACACCAACATAAAGTGTATTAAAATTGTATTGCACCACCACGAGCTGGCAGAACAGCTTCAATGCGCCTGTGGACCTAAACCATGCCAGGAAATGCACCCCACACCATAGCATACAGGTATCCCTTGTATCAGGTGTTTCCTTTATTTTGGCAGTTACCTGTATTTGGGAAGGCTGCAGTTTGGGCAGCATGAGTGCCAAATATAGGTTACAGATTTTTTGCATTGTGGCCATAGACATACAATCCATACAAGGGTTTTAAAACCTCTACCCTGGCAATTTGACTGTTAAACTCAAGGGTACACAAGCAATGGATGCCAGACCTGACTTGAATGAGAACTGCCATCTATGGATTATATTTCTATGGTTGGTTGCAGCTGTCGGTTTGCCTTTTGCAGATTTCAAAATACAATTGCTGGAAAAACATATAGTTTGGAAAACAAATGCATACTGCTGAAAAGAGAATAATCTGTCTGTAGAACCAATTTGTAGTTAACAGCGGCACTGCTTTTCAAAGTAGCTCATCTTGAGATCGGCTATTGCCACGACGAGTGCATCGGCCATCACCGTCAGTAGCCTATAGCACTATTTGCACAGGATTAATTTTACTGGGGAGATAGGATTATGTAATTATGTACACGAGCACAAATAACCACATCCGTAATTTAAGTCCCGACCGAATCTGCCATGTCTATCATTTTTACATAGCAGGAGAGTAATAATTCCAGGCAAAAAAAAATGTTTTTTGACTAACCCCAAGGTCCTCGGATAATACTTGTCCTGTGCGAATCGACATCCCTGCGTTTTGAGAGAAATGTCTGACCTTGACAAGTGTTGCTCACGGTTTGAGCATGAAAACAATAACTGATTAGATAAATTGATGCTTAAAATGAAGTGCTGCGCATAAACTATATGTGAAGGGCCTACATGTACAGTGCATTCGGAAAGTATTCAGACCCCTTGACTTTATCCACATTTTGTTATGTTAAAGCCTTATTCTAAAATGGATTAAATCACTTTTCCCTCATCAATCTACACACAATACGCCATAATGACAAAGCGAAAACAGGTTTTTAGAAATGTTGGCAAATGTATAAAAACACAACAGAAATAACTTATTACATAAGTATTCAGACCCTTTCCTATAAGACTTGAAATTGAGCTTTGGTGCATGCTATTTCCATTAAATCATCCTTGAGCTGTTTCTGCATCTTGATTGGAGTCCACTTGTGGTAAATTCAATTGATTGGACATGATTTGGAAAGGTACACAACTATCTATATAAAGTCCCACAGTTGACAGTGCATGTCAGAGCAAAAACAAAGTCATGATGTTGAAGGAATTGTCCGTAGAGGTCCCCGACAGGATTGTGTCAGTTCACAAGAATGAGAAAACTCCCCAAAAACAGGTGTTTCAAGCGTCATTGTAGCATCATACTCAAGAAGACGTAAGGCTGTAATTGCTGCCAAAGGTGATTCAACAAAATACTGAGTAAAGGTTCTGAATACTGTTGACTTTGCGGCTGAGCCGTTGTTGCTCCAAGACGTTTCCACTTCACAATAACAGCCCTTACAGTTGACCGGGGCAGCACTAAGAGTGCAGAAAAAAAGTTTGAACACACCTACTCATTCAAGGGTTTTTCTTTATTTTCACAATATTCTACATTTTAAGAATAATAGTGAAGACATCAAAATTATGAAATAACACAGAATCATGTACAACCAAAAAAAGTGTTAAACAAATCAAAATATACAGTTGAAGTCAGAAGTTTACATACACCTTAGACAAATAGTTTTAAACTCAGTTTTTCACAATTCCTGACATTTAATCCTAGGTGGGTCAGCAGTTTACATACACTCACTTAGTATTTGGTAGCATTGCCTTTAAATTGTTTAACTTGGGTCATATATTTTGGGCAGCCTTCCACAAGCTTCCCACAATAGGTTGGGTGAATTTTGGCCCATTTTTCCTGACAGAGCTGGTATTCTTGAGGTCATTGTCCATTTGGAAGACCCATTTGAGACCAAGCTTTAACTTCCTGACTGATGTATTGAGATGTTCCTTCAGTATATCCACATACTATTTCATTCCTCATTATTCTATTTTGTGAGCTGCACCAGTCACTCCTACAGAAAAGCACCCCCACAACATGATGCTGCCACCACAATGCTTCACGTTTGGGATGGTGTTCTTCGGCTTGCAAACCTCCCCCTTTTTCCTTGAAACATAACAAATCTCACATTTGGGCTGATCAGACCAAAGGACAGATTTCCACGGTTATAATGTCCATTGCTCATGTTTCTTGGTCCAAGAAAGTTTCTTCTTATTATTGGTGTCCTTTAGTAGTATTTTATTTTCAGCAATTTGACCATGAAGGCCTGATTCATGCATTCTCCTCTGAACAGTTGATTTTGAGATGTGTCTGTTTCTTGAACTCTGTGAAGCATTTATTTGGGCTGCAATTTCTGAGGTTCAGAACTCACCCTCTGCAGCAGAAGTACCTCTGGGTCTTCCTTTCCTGTGGCAGTTCTCATGAGAGCCATTTTCATCATAGCACTTGTCACAGGCCGGCTCATAGCCTGTGGCAAAAATGAGGGGACGCGGACAACAGGTATAGGCCAATTAATTTTTTTAATTTATTGTAAACAAAACTATTAACTTTAAACTAAGAAAAAGGAATGATGTGTGGAAGTATCATAGTGTAAGGTGTATGTAAAGTGCATGGATGCGTGAATCTGTGTGTGTGAATGACTGAGTGAAAACTATGCAAAACTACAAAAGAACAAACAAAACAGGTTCATACCTGGAGGAGCGGAGAGAGAGAGAGAGAGAGGTGATTACCGACCCTCCTCTGCCTGCTGGAGGAACCGTGACAAACCCCTCCTTAAAATGAGGGTCCCACCCTCAACCCAACTTCCTCCAACATATTCAAAACAATTCAAATTTCCCCAAAAACAAAAAAAGGATACCAGTCCCAGCTCCTAGTAGTAGCCCCGTGTCCCCCAACTGACTGTCCACCCCTCAAACTCGGCAGCCCTGGTACCTGGGGAGCAATTTAAGAGGAAAGAGGTGCAGACAGCCCGTAGGGGTCAGCAGAGAGAAGATACAAACTAGGTAAAAGGAGCATGGGACAGAGCATCAGCAATGATATTATCCTTACCAAGAATGTGTTTAATGTCAAGGTTGAATGGTTGCAAGAACAAAGCCCAACACATCAGGCTCTGTTTGGGATTTTGCAGGGACCTCAGAAAAAAAAGTGGGTTGTGGTCAGTGAACACAGTTAAAGGGGTCAAACCAGAACCAACGTAGACCTCAAAGTGCTATAAAGCCCAAATGAGACCTAAAGCCTCCTTTTCAATTACAGAATAGTTTTTCTGATACTTATTACATTTCCGGGAGAAGAAACTGTCTGGACACTCAACATTGTTATCATTCTCCTGGAGAAGCACAGCCCCAGCACCGATTTGACTGGCGTCTACCTGCAATTTGAAAGGTTTCCCAAAATTTGGTGCTGCCAATACAGGTGCCAAACACAAAAGAGCCTTAACTGCATCAAATGCCTCTTGACACTGGGTGGACCAGATAAATTCAGCCTTGGTCTTCAACAGATTGGTCAGGGGAGACACTACTACTGAAAAGTTTTTACAGAAAGCACGGTAGTACCCCGCCATTCCCAGGAAGCGCATCAGTTCTTTCTTTGTGGACGGCTGTGGGAACTGCTTCACAGCCAAACTCACATTTTGCCAAATTACTAGTCAACCTGGCCCACACCAGTCTTTCAAACAGGGCTTGCACTCTCCAAACATGCTCATCCCAGGAGTCTGAGTAGATGACCACGTCGTCCAAATACAAGGCACACCCTTCCAGACCTGAGACCACCCGATTCATTAGCCTCTGGAAGGTGGCTGGAGCATTCCGCAAGCCGAAAGGCATCACTGTATAAGAGAACAAACCAGATGGAGTTATAAAGGCAGCAATCTCACAAGCTCTTTTGGTAAGGGGTACTTGCCAATATCCCTTTAAAATATCAAATTTGCTAACATACTTTGCTGACCCAACTTGATCAATACAGTCCTCCATCCTAGGAAGAGGGTAAAGGTCTGCTTTAGTAACATTGTTAACCTTTCTATAATCAGTGCAAGGTCTGAAAGTGGAATCAGACTTATTTGACCAAAAGACAGGGTGAAGCCCAATTTGAACAACATGGCTCCGCAATACCATTGTCCAACATATACTGCACCTCTGAAACTGGAAACAATCTCTTCTCCTCAGATACACGATAAAATCTCTGTTTGATAGGCTTAGCATCTCCGATGTCTATATCATGCTCAATTAAGTGGGTTTGCGATGGAGTGTCAGAAAACAAAACAAGGTAGTTTCTAATAAGAGCTACCAATTCATCATGTTTCTCAGTCTAAATGATCTACCAAAACCCCAAGGTTTTGCAAAGTCTGGGAGTTTTTCAACCGACCTTGTAAGACCTCATCTGAAACCCTAACGTCCTCCTCTTCTCCCCCCTCCACCAAATTAAAGCCACAAGATGCAGGGACTGGAGCAGCAGTCAACGCTGACCTCATCGCTGGAGTGCCTTCAACTTTGCTTAGATCACGGGAAGGATAACATTTTAACAGGTTCACATGGCATAATTTAGAGGACTTCCTATGACTAGGGGTTTCAATACCATAGTTCAAATCTGACACTTTACGCAACACATTGAAAGGACCACAATATTTTGCCTGAAAAGGTGAACTTACAAGAGGCAGAAGAGCAAGTACACGATCACCGGGACTAAACTCACGCAGCTCAGCCTGTCTGTCATATTTCAGTTTCATTTTCCGTTGAGAAGATTTGAGTTTTTCTTTCGGCAGTTCACCAGCCCTATACAACTTCAACCTAAAGCCATTTACATAGTCAATAAGGTTCTGATTGTCACGTTCTGACCTTTATTTCCTTTGTTTTGTATTTATTTAGTATGGTCAGGGCGTGAGTTGGGTGGGCAGTCTATGTTTGTTTTTCTATGATTTGGGTATTTCTATGTTTCGGCCTAGTATGGTTCTCAATCAGAGGCAGGTGTCATTAGTTGTCTCTGATTGAGAATCATACTTAGGTAGCCTGGGTTGCACTGTTTGTTTGTGGGTGATTGTCTATGTTGTAGCTTCACGGTCGTCATTTGTTTATTGTTTTGTATACAGTGTCAGTACTTTCGGTATTAAAGATTTACCATGGACACTTACGACGCCGCATTTTGGTCCGATCCTTCTCGCCTCTCCTCTTCAGATGAAGAGGAGGACGACCGTGACACTGATGTGGTTCCTCAGGCGAACAACCATACTGCAACACTGCTAAAGGCCCACGCACCTTATGACCGAACACTAAGTCATTTGGGCTAAACCCTGTGCTTTCCTGCACTACTTCACGAGTAGCTAGTAACAGCCAAGGTAACCCCTCCTCCCAATCTGCAGACAGTTCTGTACAGTATGCACGATGCAAGGATTTTAAAGTTTGATGAAAACGTTCCAAAGCTCCCTGGCTCTGGGCATGGAACGCAGTAGACTTGTTGTGTTTAACTTTAAGCTGTTTGAGAACCTGAGCAAATAAATGGGAGGTAAAGTTAGACCCCAGATCTGACTGGATGATTTTTGGAATCCCAAATGTTGAAATAAATTGAGTTAACGCTTTAACTACTGATTTTGAAGTTATGGTACGCATGGAAAAAGCTGCCGGATATCTGGTTGCTTGACACAATACAGTTAATAAGTAGCTATGACCTGACTTGGACCTTGGTAAAGGCCCAACACAATCGATAAGATGCTCAAAAGGTTGCCCTATGTCTGGTATTGGATACAAAGGTGCTGGCTTTACAACCTGGTTTTGCTTGCTTGTGCGCTGACACGTATCACAGGTTTTAATAAACTGAGATACATCTCGCTTTAAACGTGGCCAGAAAAAATTACGAAGTATGCGATCATAAGTTTTACGAACACCCATATGACCTGCCTCATCACCATGTGAAGTTTGCAACACTTTATTTCGCAAAGTAGTAGGTACAACTATTTAAATGACTGGTTCTCCTAGACCCTGATCATAGTGTGGAACCCATTTCCTGACCAACAGCCCATCAAGAAGAAAATAACACTGAGCACTATTCCTCACCACTGAATCAGGAACAAACTTATCAAACAGATCAGCCAAGGTAGTATCGGCCTTTTGCTCAGCCATCAATGAATCTCTAGAACTAGTCAACTGTTCTTTCTGGAGTTTGACTAGCAACTCAAGACTTTCTGGCTTACTCTCAATCTCCTTACGAGAGGCCGCGTGGGTAACCGCACAAACTGGAAATACCTCAGGAGACATACAGTTTTGATCCGGCGATTCCTTTGCAGGTGACACTGAAGGTAGCTTCTTACAGATGTTTAGTTTGCCATCTGCCCACACCTTACTACCTACGAAGTCATTCCCCAAAATAATGTGGACTCCCTCTACTGGCAACTGGGGTCTAATCCCAACATCTACATCACCCTCTACCAGACCACATTTTAGGGTAACTTCATGTAAAGGACAAGAGAATGGAACTAAACCCATACCACATACCATTACACAACTGCCAGTATCAGACTCTTTAGAGAACGGCAAAACAGATTCCAGAATAAAATAATCTAAAGCTCCAGTATCTCTTAAGATCTTGATTGAAACATTTTGGTTGCCATCTAACAGGGACACTACACCATCTCACATAAAGGCTGAAAAATCACGGTGGGAAGACTGAGAATCAAGCTCAACGAGTGGCTGAAAAAGCTCACCCTGGTGGTCAGAGGCTGTAACAGGAGCTGCCATCACAGCAGGTTTAACTTGACCTGACTTTTTTGATTTAAGCAGAGGACAATCTTTCTTCCAATGTCCTTCAACTAAACAGTAGCGAAAGGTATTAGCATTAACTGGTGCTTTAAGTCCTCCAGACCCAAACGTCTGCAGAGGTCTTTGGAAAGAAGCCCCAGAAAAAGGTGACCTACTATTCCTAGGAGTAAAGTTATTTTTATGGTAAATGTCACTGTTTGACTCAAAATGGCTTTTATGTGTTAGCCTGTACTCATCTGCAAGGATTGCTGCATCATTTGGAGACTTAACTTTACGTTCATTCATGTATGTAGCAACCTGGTCAGACACAGAATTTTTTAACTGTTCTAACACAATCAAATTAGACAGAAACTCAAAAGTACTAACATCAGAAGCTGTACACCAACGATTAAATGCAGAAGTCAAATCACGAACAAACTCAGAATAGGTTTGTGAATCTAACTTTTTCCTGTAACGAAAACATTGATGATATGCCTCTGGCACAAGCTCGTAGACCTTCAGAACTACTGATTTAATTTGAGCAAAAACTTTTGTCAGCTACACTCAGTGCTGTAAAAGCCTCACGTGCTTTACCTGTACGTACACATTGCAACAACATAGTCATGTCCAAATCTGAGCAAGCTCTAGCTTCCGCAATACGCTCAAATAAAGCAAAGTACGTGTCTGGATCTGACTCATCAAATTTAGGCAACAAACAAAGATTCTGTGAAACATCAAACTGTGGTAGTCCTTCTGGTCTATTCGCATTTCTCAATCTCTCCCTCTCTAACTGCATTTGCAACAGCTCCCTTTGCTGCTCAAAAGTTAATGAAGGGCTAGACTGAAAACCTGCACCCTCACTACTAGCAGACTGACCCCAAAAAACACCCATTTCTCTAAGACCCTGCTTTAATCTAGTTTTAACAGTGTTCAGCAATTTCAATTAACTACTCCTTAGTACACAACTCTAAGGTTACCTCTGAAGGAGCTTGAACAAAACTACTCAAAATGGAAGACATTTTCCTCAACCAATACAACTATTACAAATGCTATAAAAAAATAAAAAAAATAACTGACAGCAGGTGAGTTAAGGACAGGAGCCACACCCCACTATCCTCCAAAAACAACTAACTAACTGGCCCTGGTCTTCATGCAGTCACATGTGGTGGGGTTTTATGCACACAAAACCAGTGGAGTGGAAAAGACAACCAGAAACTGGCGGCCCCCCATAACCACGCAGGTGCTCCTGAGCCGATGTAAGGGAAAAGGTAAAGGGATGCTCTAACTACGTTCACTGCCACCTAAAGCAAAAACACCACGAGCCTCCTATTGCCTGAACATGAGAGGACTCCCACCTGAACAAAACCCAGAAAAACCCAGAGTGAATTGCTAACCAAATTTAGCTACCAAGCTAACTGAACCAAAAGAACACATGGCTCTCAATGCTCTCTCCAATATTGGCCCAACCAACACAAACTAACCCAAGTTAACTACAAAACAATAATTAAATAAGCCAAATTACAAATAAACAAACATATCAATAATAAGACAAAGACAATCTAGACAAAACCTTAACCAACTATAACAAAATGTTAAAGTAAACTTGTTAAGGGAATTTTTATCAATAATGATTAACTATGTATACATTTCAATCAGGACTGACTAATCAGAATACTATTATATTACTGTATATGTATGAATTTTCTTTATAATCCTAGTACTGAATATAATGTGTGTGTGTATAATCAAGAATGACTGTCTGTTCCTTTGTAGAAATGAATGAACTTATAGCCAGACTGGCTAGAATGCTTATCTACACAGGCAGATCTTGGCTCGGTTCATAAATTATCATAATAGGGAGAGAGACGATGTGGGAAAGCTTGAGAACCATACAGCCATTGTACTGGAGCGGCGATGAGACGGGCTAGTACTAAAACTAATGACGTCATTTTCAGTTTATAACCTGTGGTAAAATGTATCATGGGCAGTACTCTCGAGAATAAACGCTGCAGTTTGACTTAAGACTGGTCTCTGTCCATTTTATACAAATAAGAGTCTTACAAATTCTTATGAATTGACAGTGTTTAATTTTAATTGGGTATTAAAACAGAGGAATATAATTCCTGTAACAAAACTAAAATACTAAAGTAAGACTAAAGTACAATCAACTTTAACTTACAGATGAGCCCCCACTTGTCACAGGCCGGCTCATAGCCTGTGGCAAAAATGAGGGGACGCGAACAACAAGTATAGGCCAATTAAAAAATGTTCTTTATTGTAAACAAAACTATTAACTTTAAACTAAGAAAAAGGAATGAGGTGTGGAAGTATCATAATGTAAGGTGTATGTAAAGTGCATGGATGCGTGAATCTGTGTGTGAATGACTGAGTGAAAACTACAAAAGAACAAACAAAACAGGTTCATACCTGGAGGAGCAGAGAGAGAGAGAGGTGATTAGTGACAGTTTAAATACTCTGATCCCAGGTGTCTCTAATCACTAACGACCCTACTCTGCCTGCAGGAGGAACCGCCCCTGCAATGCAGAGGAGGAGCCGTGACACAATTGATGGTATTTGCAACTGCACTTCAAGAAAAGTTCTTGATATGTCTTAAATTAATGATGGACTTTCATTTCTCGTTGCTTATTTAAGCTGTTCTTGCCATAATATGGACTTGGTATTTTACCAAATAGGGCTATCTTCAGTTTACCACCCCTAACTTGTCACAACACACCTGATTGGCTCAAACTTCTTTGGGCTAGACGTGTCTCAAGCGACCCACCTCGACAACTGCCGGTGAAATTGCAGAGCGCCAAATTCAAATGACAGAAATCATAAAATTGAACTTTCATACATCATTTAAAAGATAAACTTGTTAATCCAGCCGCGTTGTCAGATTTCAAAAAGGCTTTATGGCAAAAGCACACTATGCGATTATCTGAGGACAGCACCCCACATACAAAAGCATTAAAAACATTTTCCAACCAAACAGATTCCAACCTATTCATCCCAAGATGGCATAGCAGTCAGACGTCCTTTGTCCTTGTCTTGTCGTGTTCCGTATATATATATATATCTACAACTTTCTTCACTTAACTTTTATATATTTTTCTTTTCCAAAAACTCTATTTCAAAACACTCTCCTGCAACCCGCCTCACCAATTAAAAAATAAATAATATTTACCTCAATTCTGAAATCCACAATAAAAGCTAGCCAGAAGCTCTGGACATTTACACCTGGATCTCGCAGCTAGCTAGCTGCTATCCGTGTGACTATTGGCTTACGTCGATCCCAGAGCAAACATCAATTATTCCGGAGCTAGCCAGCTGAAGAGTTTCATCAGCCACTCCTGGGCTACAATCACCTATCCGGACTCGTTTTACTGCCAATGCGGAGCCCCACCGGGCATTCACGACTGGACTACCGACATTATCTGCCCGAGGGAGTTATCCAACTGGCCACTCCGTCGCGACGTTACCTGAACACCCATCTGCGGCCCGCTAATCTTTAGCTGTCTATCCGGCTGCTATCTGAGTAGGTCTATCGGACAATTTTTCTAGGGTCAATTTAACTATATCTATTTTGCCAATTGGATTGATCCCCTCTACCAAATCAAATCAAATCAAATATATTTATATAGCCCTTCGTACATCAGCTGATATCTCAGTGCTGTACAGAAACCCAGCCTAAAACCCCAAACAGCAAGCAATACAGGTGTTGAAGCATGTAAGCTAGGAAAATCTCCCTAGAAAGGCCAAAACCTAGGGAGAAACCTAGAGAGGAACAAGGCTATGAGGGGTGGCCAGTCCTCTTCTGGCTGTGCTGGGTAAAGATTATAACAGAGCCAAGATGTTCAAATGTTCATAAATGACCAGCATGGTCAAATAATAATAATCACAGTAGTTGTCGAGGGTGCAGCAAGTCAGCACCTCAGGAGTAAATGTCAGTTGGCTTTTCATAGCCGATCATTCCTGCTGTCTCTAGAGAGTTGAAAACAGCAGGTCTGGGAAAGGTAGCACGTCCCGTGAACAGGTCAGGATTCCATAGCCGCAGGCAGAACAGTTGAAACTGGAGCAGCAGCACGGCCAGGTGGACTCGGGACAGCAAGGAGTCATCATGTCAGGTAGTCCTGAGGCATGGTCCTAGGGCTCAGGTCCCCCGAGAGAGAGAAAGAAAGAGAGAAAGAGAGAATTAGAGAAGGCATACTTAAATTCACACAGGACACCGGATAAGACAGGAGAAGTACTCCAGATATAACAAACTGACCCTAGCCCCCCGACATAAACTACTGCAGCATAAATACTGGAGGCTGAGACAGGAGGGGTCAGGAGACACTGTGGCCCCATCCAAGGACACCCCCGGACAGGGCCAAACAGGAAGGATATAACCCCACCCACTTTGCCAAAGCACAGCCCCCACACCACTAGAGGGATATCTTCAACCACCAACTTACCATCCTGAGACAAGGCTGAGTATAGCCCACAAAGATCTCTGCCACAGCACAACCCAAGGGGCGAGGGGGTATGTACGGCAGGACCAAATCAGAGAGATAGGTCGGAGCAAGCTCATGTAATGCTTTGTAGGTTAGCAGTAAAACCTTGAAATCAGCCCTTGCCTTGACAGGAAGCCAGTGTAGGGGGCTAGCACCGGAGTAATATAATCACATTTTTTGGTTCTAGTCAGGATTCTAGCAGCCGTATTTAGCACTAAATTACGTTTATTTTGTGCTTTACCCGGGTAGCCGGAAAGTAGAGCATTGCAGTAGTCTAACCTACAAGTAACAAAAGCATGGATGAATTTGTCTGCATCATTTTTGGACAGAAAGTTACTGATTTTTGCAATGTTACGTAGATGGAAAAAAGCTGTCCTTGAAACAGTCTTGATATATTCGTCAAAAGAGAGATCAGGGTCCAGAGTAACGCTGAGGTCCTTCACAGTTTTATTTGAGACGACTGTACAACTATTAAGATTAATTGTCAGATTCAACAGAAGATCTCTTTGTTTCTTGGGACCCTAGAACAAGCATCTCTGTTTTGTCCAAGTTTAAAAGTAAAATATTTGCAGCCATCCACTTCCTTATGACTGAAGCACAGGCTTCTAGCGAGGGCAATTTTGGGTCTTCACCATGTTTCATTGAAATGTACATCTGTGTGTCATCCGCATAGCAGTGAAAGTTAACATTATGGGGTAACCACACGGATCACCACTAATCTACCGACGGAAATGCACGAGGTGGCTAAAAACAGACCTCCATCCTATGCTAGCTTGCTACCGATGGCCCGGCTAGCTGTCTGAATTGCCGTTACCCCAACCAACCTCACTGCTCACTGGACCCTTATGATCACTCGACTGAGCATGACTCTCCTTAATGTCAATATGCCTTGTCTATTGCTGTTCTGGTTAGTGTTTATTGGCTTTTTTCACAGTAGAGCCTCTAGCCCTGCTCACTATACCTTATCCAACCTTTCAGTTCCACCACCCACACATGCGATGACATCACTTGGTTTCAATGATGTTTCTAGAGACAATATCTCTCTAATCATCACTCAATACCTAGGTTTACCTCCACTGTATTCACATCCGACCATACCTTTGTCTGTACATTATGCCTTGAAACTATTTTATCGCCCCCAGAAACCTCCTTTTACTCTCTGTTCCAGACATTCTAGACGACCAATTCTCATAGATTTTAGCCGTACCCCTATCCTACTCCTCCTCTGTTCCTCTGGTGATGTAGAGGTTAATCCAGGCCCTGCAGTGCCTAGCTCCATTCCTATTCCCCAGGCGCTCTCTTTTGATGACTTCTGTAGCCATAATAGCCATGGTTTCATGCATGTTAACATTTGAAGCCTCCTCCCGAAGTTTGTTTTATTCACTGCTTTAGCACACTCTGCCAACCCGGATGTTCTAGCCGTGTCTGAATCCTGGCTTAGGAAAACGACCAAAAATTCTAAAATTTACATCCCTAACTAAGATAGGAAACACTGTCACCACCGATAAATCCACTATAATTGAGAATTTCAATAAGCATTTTTCTACGGCTGGCCATGCTTTCCACCTGGCTACCCCTACCCCGGTCAACAGAACTGCACCCCCTACAGCAACTCGCCCAAGCCTTCCCCATTTCTCCTTCTCCCAAATCCAGTTAGCTGATGTTCTGAAAGAGCTGCAAAATCTGCACCCCTATAAATCAGCCGGGCTAGACAATCTGGACACTTTCTTTCTAAATTTATCTCCTGAAATTGTTGCCCCTCCTATTATTAGCCTGTTCAACCTCTCTTTCGTGTCGTCTGAGATTCCCAAAGATTGGAAAGCAGCTGCAGTCATCCCCCTCTTCAAAGGGGGAGACACTCTAGACCCAAACTGCCACAGACCTATATCTATCCTACCCTGCCTTTCTAAGGTCTTAGAAAGCCAAGTCAACAAACAGATTACCAACCATTTCGAATCCCACCATACCTTCTTCGCTATGCAATCTGGTTTCAGAGCTGGTCATGGGTGCACCTCAGCCACGCTCAAGGTCCTAAACGATATCTTAACCGCCATCGATTTCGCAGCCGTATTCATTGACCTGGCCAAGGCTTGTCAATCACCACATCCTCATCGGCAGACTCGACAGCCTTGGTTTCTCAAATTATTGCCTCGCCTGGTTCACCAACTGCTTCTCTGATAGAGTTCAGTGTGTCAAATCGGAGGGTCTGTTGTCCGGGCCTCTGTCAGTCTCTATGGAGGTGCCACAGGGTTCAATTCTTGGACCAACTCTCTTCTCTGTATACATCAATGATGTCGCTCTTGCTGCTGGTGAGTCTCTGATCCACCTTTACGCAGACGACACCATTCTGTATACTTCTGGCCCTTCTTTGGACACTGTGTTAACAACCCTTCATGCGAGCTTCAATGCCATACAACTCTCCTTCCGTGGCCTCCAATTGATCTTAAATACAAGTAAAACTAAATGCATGCTCTTCAACCGATCGCTGCCTGCACCTGCCCGCCTGTTCAACTTCACTACTCTGGACTTAGAATATGTGGACAACTACAAATACCTAGGTGTCTGGTTAGACTGTAAACTCTCCTTCCAGACTCACATCAAACACATGGCTTCCTATTTCGCAACAAAGCATCCTTCACTCATGCTGCCAAACATACCCTTGTAAAACTGACCATCCTACCAATCCTCGACTACGACGATGTCATTTACAAAATTGCCTCCAATACCCTACTCAATAAATTGGATGCAGTCTATCACAGTGCCATCCGTTTTGTCACCAAAGCCTCATATACTACCCACCACTGCGACCTGTATGCTCTCGTTGGCTGGCCGTCGCTTCATACTCGTCGCCAAACCCACTGGCTCCAGGTCATCTACCAGACCCTGCTAGGTAAAGGCCCCCCTTATCTCAGCTCGCTGGTCACCATAGCAGCACCCACCTGTAGCACACGCTCCAGCAGGTATATCTCTCTGGTCACCCCCAAAACCAATTCTTTCTTTGGCCGCCTCTCCTTCCAGTTCTCTGCTGCCAATGACTGGAACTAACTACAAAAATCTCTGAAACTGGAAACACTTATCTCCCTCTCTTGCTTTAAGCACCAGCTGTCAGAGCAGCTCACAGATTACTCCACCTGTACATAGCCCATCTATAATTTAGCCCAAACAACTACATCTTTCCTGACTGTATTTATTTATTTACTTTGCTCCTTTGCACCCCATTATTTCTATCTCTACTTTGCACATTCTTCCACTGCAAATCAACCATTCCAGTGTTTTACTTGCTATATTGTATTTACTTCGCCACCATGGCCTTTTTTTGCCTTTACCTCCCTTATCTCACCTCACTTGCTCACATCGTATATATACTTATTTTTCTACTGTATTATTGACTATATGTTTGTTTTACTCCATGTGTGACTCTGTGTTGTTGTTGTATGTGTCAAACTGCTTTGCTTTATCTTGGCCAGGTCGCAATTGTAAATGAGAACTTGTTCTCAACTTGCCTACCTGGTTTACTTGTTATGGCTGCAATCCCCCTATCGGGATAAGTGTCATCGACAACCGCTGAATAAATATTACTACAAATATTTATATTCATGAAATCACAAGTGCAATATAGGAAAACACAGCTTAGCCTTTTGTTAATCCACCTGTTGTATCAGATTTTGAAATTATGCTTTACAGCGAAAGCAATCCAAGCGTTTGTGTAAGTTTATCGATCGCTCGACAAAACATTAAGTACACTTAGCATCAGGAAGCTTGGTCATGAAAATAAGAAAAGCAATCAAATTAATCGTTTACCTTTGATGATCTTTGGATATTTTCACTCACGAGACTCCCAGTTACACAACAAATGTTCCTTTTGTTCCATAAAGATGATTTTTATATCCAAAATACCTCTGTTTGTTTGTCGCGTTATGTTCAGAAATCCACAGGAAAGAGTGGTCACGACAACGCAGACAAAAATTCCAAATAGTGTCCATAATGTCCACAGAAACATGTCAAACGTTTTTTATAACCAATCCTCAGGTTGTTCTTAAAATATATAATCGATAATATATCAACTGAAAATGTTCTGTTATACTCACAGACATAATTCAAACAGTTTTGGAAAGTTTAGAGGGTTTTCTATCCAAAACTAATAATAATATGCATATATTAGCAACTGAGACTGAGGAGCTGGCCGTTTACAATGGGCACCTTTTCATCCAAGCTACTCAATACTACCCCTACAGCCATAAAAAGTTAAGTATCTTTTTTTGCAAAAGTCATAAATAGCGATAAAATAAATCCCTTACCTTTGAAGATCTTCATCTGGTTGCAATCACAGGGGTCCCTGTTACATCCCAAAAAAGTATGTTTATTTGGCGCGCTTCTTTCAATAATCCACCGGTTTCCTCTCATTCAAAATGCATACAAAATTAATCCCAAACATTACCATTAAACTTGGTCCAAACATGTCAAACACCATTCCAAATCAATCCGCAGGTACCCTATTATGAAAAGTAATATAAAAGTAATAATATACAATTTAAGACTGAAAATAGTATATTCAATACTGTAGATAAATAACCAAGTGCGCCTCCTCACTGGAGCGCGTCACAATCATTTTCCAACCAAGCAGATGCATCACGAAAGTCAGAAATAGCCATAAAATATATCGCTTTCCTTTGAAGATCTTCATAGTTTTGCAATCCCAAATATCCCAGTTACACAATGAATGGTCGTTTTGTTCAATAAAGTCCTTCTTTATATCTCTAAAATGTATTTGGCACATTTGATTCAGAAAAACACCTGTTCCAACTCGCCCAACATGCCTATAAAGGAATCTAAAAAGTAACCTGTAAACTTGGTCCAAACATTTCAAACAACATTTCTAATCCAACCTCAGGTATCCTAATATGTAAATAATCAATCAAATTTAAGATGGAATAAACTGTTTCCTATACCGGAAAAAAAAACAACGAGGAGCGCGCATTCATTCATGCTGTCACGTTCTGACCTTTATTTCCTTTGTTTTGTATTTATTTAGTATGGTCAGGGCGTGAGTTGGGTGGGCAGTCTATGTTTGTTTTTCTATCATTTGGGTATTTCTATGTTTTGGCTTAGTATGGTTCTCAATCAGAGGCAGGTGTCATTAGTTGTCTCTGATTGAGAATCATACTTAGGTAGCCTGGGTTTCACTGTGTGTTTGTGGGTGATTGTTCCTGTCTTTGTGTTTTGCACCAGATGGGACTGTTTTAGGTTTTCTCACATTTGTTGTTTTTGTTAGTTATCTCATGTGTAGTTTCTTTATAAATTAAAAGAATATGAATAACCACCATGCTGCGCTTTGGTCCACCTCTCCTTCAGATGAAGAAAACCATTACACATGCTCACCAAAATACTAGAGTCCTCCTCTGTGACACTTAGAAAGAATACGACTACTTCTTCATTTAAAAAAAAAAACATTGAACAATTTTTAAAGACTGTTGACATCTAGTGGAAGCCATAGGAACTGCAATCTGGGACCGAATAATTTGGCTTTCCCATAGAAAAGCATTGGAAAGTCGAATGACCTCAAAAAATAATTTTCCTGGATGGATTGTCCTCGGGATTTCGCCTGCCAAATCAGTTCTGTTATACTCACAGACATTATTTTAACAGTTTTAGAAATGTTAGAGTGTTTTCTATCCAATACTACCATGCATATCCTAGCTTCTGGGCCTGAGTAACAGGCAGTTTACTTTGGGCACCTCAGTCATCCAACCTTCCGAATACTGAAGGAATGAAATTCCATAAATGAACTTTTAACAAGGCACACCTGTTAATTGAAATGTATTCCAGGTTACTGCCTCATGAAGCTGGTTGACAGAATGCCAATAGTGTACAAAGCTGTCATCAAGGCAAAGGCTGAATACTTTGAAGAATCTCAAATATAAAACATATTTTGATTTGTTTGACACTTTTTTAGTTACGACATGATTCCATATGTGTTACTTCATAATTGTGATGTCTTCGCTACTAGTCTACGATGTAGAGAATCCCTGGAATGAGTAGGTGTCCAAACTTTTGAGTGGTACAGTATATGTACGGTATAAGTGAATTAAAATGGGGTGACTATGTACAAAAAGCTCTGTAATATCTAAACGGTTCACCCAATATGCATTGAAATACTGTCAAATTAAAGCCGACAGTCTGAACTTTAACCTCATAGTCATTGTGTCATTTCATTGCTGGAGTATGGAGTCAAAACAACCAAAACTGTATGACTGTCCCAGTACTTTTAGAACTGACTGTATATATGCCATTTATCAGACGTTTTTACCCAAAGGGACTTACTAAAGTGAGTTCCTACATTTATATATGGGTGGCCCCAGCAGGGATTTAACCTATGATCCAGGCATTGCTAGCTCCATAGTCTACCAACTGAGCCACACAGGACCACATAGGTAATGTATAAACTATACAATATGTTGTTTTAATGCCAACCCTTCCTCTGTGTGTTCAAAGGAGATCCTTGGCCTTGGACAGATCCACCCCTACAGATCAAAGAGAGCCCTGTTCGCCCCCCGCATGCATGTCAGTGAGAACATGGAGCCCCCATTCCCGAAAGTCATTGGCACGGTAAGCCTCACCTGTCCGTCCCACCTCGGACACCTTCTGATACACTAATAGTTGGATTGTGGTGGGTTTACCACCATATTTAGTGTTATTCACAATCAAGCAATGTGGATATCCATATTCCAGTGAAAACATGCCTCTCCACTGTGAATAGTGGCGTGGGAATTTAATGCAGGGAAACTCAAATCCATTCTACCTAATCTCTACCAGCATGTTAAATGTGTAACCAGAGGAAGAAAAATGATAGACCAGCTTTGCTCCACAAACAGAGACGCGTACAAAGCTCTCCCTCACCCTCCATTTGGCAATTCTGACCGTGATTCTGTCTTCCTGATTCCTGCTTACAAGATAAACTAAAGCAGGAAGCACCAGTGACTCAGTCAATAAGAAAGTGGTCAGATGAAGCAGATGCTAAGCAACAGGACTGTTTTTCTAGCACAGACTGGAATATGTTCCGGGATTCTTCCGATGGCATTGAGGAGTACACCACATCAGTCACTGGCTTCATCAATAAGTGCATGGATGACGTCGTCCCCACAGTGACATTACGTACATACCCCAACCAGAAGCCATGGATAACAGGCAACATCTGCACTGAGCTAAAGTGTAGAGGTGCCGCTTTCAAGGAGCGGGACTCTAACCTGGAAGCTTATGAGAAATCCCGCTCTACCCTCCGACGAACCATCAAACAGGCTAAGCGTCAATACAGGAATAAGATTGAATCGTACTACACTGGCTCTGACTCTCGGCGGATGTGGCAGGGCTTGAAAACTATTACAGACTACAAAGGGAAGCACGGCCACGAGCTTCCCAGTGACACGAACAAACCTACCAGATGAGCTAAATTACTTCTATGCTTGCTTCGAGGCAAGCAACACTGAAGCATGCATAAGAGCACCAGCTGTTTTGGACGACTGTGTTATCATGCTCTCCATAGCCGTTGTGAGTAAGACCTTTAAACAGGTCAACATTCACAAAGCCACAGGGCCAGATGGATTACCAGGACGTGTTCTCTGAGCATGCGCTGACCAACTGGCAAGTGTCTTCACTGACATTTTCAACCTCTCCCTGACTGAGTCTGTAATACCAACATGTTTCAAGCAGACCACCATAGTCCCTGTGCCCAAGAACACTAAGGTAACCTCCCTAAAGGACTACTGACCCGTAACACTCATGTCTGTAGCCAATAAGTGCTTTGAAAGGCTGGTCATGGCTCACATCAACACCAATATCCCAGAAAAAAGCATGGTTGGTTAAGGGCTTGTAAGTAAGCATTTCACTACGCATGTGACAAATACAATTTGATTTGATTTGAATAACAAGAATAATTAGCATTTAAGCAGAATAAACAATTACCCCTCACAAATAAAACTGTGTGTGTTTGAATTGGATATTTTAGTCCTATTTTTCTTTCTCAAAACTACCCAATCCGTTTTGGATGACAGTCAAAACAAATATACTTGATGTATTCCTTTTTAATAAAAAGGCTAGATCCTTGACATCCTTCTATGGTTATGTTTCCAAGGGTTGATAAAAAACATGAACATGTGAACATTTAGTCAGTACCATGCTCAAGTGCTTTGATTGATTTTTCGAAATACATTGGTGGCTAGGTCATTTGATCAGAGTTGTTTGGCGTTAATGTGTGTACAAGTAATTCAGCTTAGATGAGATAGATGGAGGGCCCATTTTACTGCTGTTCCATTTAGGAACTCAGACGTACATGTTCAAGCCTACAGACCATCCGTAAAAACAGGAATAGATGTAATATGTTTATGTGGAACAGCTATTGGACTTTTACAGAGGTTATACCTACCATAATTGAGTCCTCACAGCCTCATTTGCAGAAGGAACAGTAAGACATGAAGCAATGTATTTTCAGGACAGTGTGTGTGTGTGTGTGTGTGTGTGTGTGTGTGTGTGTGTGTGTGTGTGTGTGTGTGTGTGTGTGTGTGTGTGTGTGTGTGTGTGTGTGTGTGTGTGTGTGTGTGTGTGTATGTGCGTATATCTGTGTAACGTATGTGTGTGTTTGTGTCTGTGCGTTCTGCAACCACTTCTCAGAACACCCAGAAAGAGAGTCTGAAAATGAAACCTTAAAAGAGAGACATCACAAAGCTGAGCCCTGCACATAATAGATAATTGCAGACTGGAGAGTTCTTCTGAAGCTAAGTTCTCTCTATTCCCCCTCTGTCCTGTGGTATCTGGGGAACTTTGGGTCCCTGGGGGGTCTGTGGAGGAAACATAGTATAGCCTTCCTCCCTCCCCCTGTGGCTCTCAGTGGTGGGTAAGCACCAAGGCAAAGTGTCATGCCCCCAATGTGAGAGAAAGAGACAGGGAGCGTGAGGGAGATCTACAGTCAGCAGATTAGATTGGTTTACAGGAGTTCTATAGGTGTTATGGACAAACTGTTAAATTAGTTGAAAAGAAAACATACAGCTTGGAATTGTTTTCTTCAGGCACTGATTACATACTGTAGATACAGACACACCGTATCCTTTATTTTCTGTCCATACAAGATTCATTTCAGTGTTACAAGGATCATGTAATATACTGTATGTCATGCATCAGTGATGTGCCTCCACTGATGGCAGAACGAGACGAGGGTTGACATGCTCCTGATTTGGAGTAGTCATCGCTCCATAGAGAGATTATGTTACAATCTTATGAAGAAGCTCAGTAAGATTGTGCTGGGAATGTTTCCACTACCAAGCCTTTCTCTATCTCGCTCTCTCTCCCTCTTTCCCTGCGCTCACCTTCTCACCATAGTTATGCTATTTTATCTGATGGCAGCTATACATCGGAGAACAGGCACTATTTATTTTCAAAATGGATACAGCTTCTCCTCCTTATCCTTCTCACCACCATCATGGTAGCCATTGATTTCCCATGTGTTGCCCCTATGAGGCAATAAGGCAATCAAATAGACAAAACGTCAGTATAGAGACAAAGTGGAGTCGCAATTCAACGGTTCAGACATGTGATGTACAGTGGGGAGAACAAATATTTGATACACTGCCGATTTTGCAGGTTTTCCTATTTACAAAGCATGTAGAAGTCTGTAATTTTATCATAGGTACACTTCAACTGTGAGAGACGGAATCTAAAACAAAAATCCAGAAAATCAGATGATTTTTAAGTAATTAATTTGCATTTTATTGCATGACATAAGTATTTGATACATCAGAAAAGCAGAACTTAATATTTGGTACAGAAACCTTCATTTGCAATTACAGAGATCATACGTTTCCTGTAGTTCTTGACCAGGTTTGCACACACTGCAGCAGGGATTTTGGCCCACTCCTCCATACAGACCTTCTCCAGATCCTTCAGGTTTCGGGGCTGTCGCTGGGAAAAACGGACTTTCAGCTCACTCCAAAGATTTTCTATTGGGTTTAGGTCTGGAGACTCCAGGACCTTGAGATGCTTCTTACGGAGCCACTCCTTAGTTGCCCTGGCTGTGTGTTTCGGGTCGTTGTCATGCTGGAAGACCCAGCCACGACCCATCTTCAATGCTCTTACTGAGGGAAGGAGGTTCTTGTTCAAGATCTCGCGATACATGGCCCCATCCATCCTCCCCTCAATACGGTGCAGTCGTCCTGTCCCCTTTGCAGAAAAGCATCCCCAAAGAATGATGTTTCCACCTCCATGCTTCACGTTTGGGATGGTGTTCTTGTGGGTTGCACCCATCCTTCTTCTTCCTCCAAACACGGCGAGTGGAGTTTAGACCAAAAAGCTCTATTTTTTGTCTCATCAGACCACATGACCTTCTCCCATTCCTCCTCTGGATCATCCAGATGGTCATTGGCAAACTTCAGACGGGCCTGGACATGCGCTGGCTTGAGCAGGGGGACCTTGCGTGCGCTGTAGGATTTTAATCCATGACGGCGTAGTGTGTTACTAATGGTTTTCTTTGAGACTGTGGTCCCAGCTCTCTTCAGGTCATTGACCAGGTCCTGCCGTCTAGTTCTGGACTGATCCCTCACCTTCCTCATGATCATTGATGCCCCACGAGGTGAGCTCTTGCATGGAGCCCCAGACCGAGGGTGATTGACCGTCATCTTGAACTTCTTCCATTTTCTAATAATTGCGCCAACAGTTGTTGCCTTCTCACCAAGCTGCTTTCCTATTGTTCTGTAGCCCATCCCAGCCTTGTGCAGGTCTACAATTTCATCCCTGATGTTCTTACACAGCTCTCTCGTCTTGGCCATTGTGGAGAGGTTGGAGTCTGTTTGATTGAGTGTGTGGACAGGTGTCTTTTATACAGGTAACGAGTTCAAACAGGTGCAGTTAATACAGGTAATGAGTGGAGAACATGAGGGCTTCTTAAAGAAAAATTAACAGGTCTGTGAGAGCCAGAATTCTTATTGGTTGGTAGGTGATCAAATACGTATGTCATGCAATAAAATGCAAATTAATTACTTAAAAATCATACAATGTGATTTTCTGGATTTTTGTTTTAGATTCCGTCTCTCACAGTTGAAGTGTACCTATGATAAAAATTACAGACCTCTACATGCTTTGTATGTAGAAAAGCCTGCAAAATTGGCAGTGTATCAAATACTTGTTCTCCCCACTGTATGTGGCAGGGTCTATAGACAATCACGAACTACAAAGGGGAAACCAGGCACATCACAGATACCGTTGTCTTGATTCCGGACAGCAAAACAGCTTCTTCACACGCTTTGAGGATAACACAGTGCCACCGATGCGGCCCACTACCAAGGACTGTGGGCTCTCCTTCTCCGTGGCTGATGTGTGTAAGACATTTTAAGCGTGTTAACCCTCGTAAGGCTGCCAGCCCAGATGGCATCCCTAGTCGCATCCTCAGAGTATGCGCAGACCATTTGGCTGGTGTGTTTACGGACATATTCAATCTCTCCGTATCCCAGTCTGCTGTCCCCACTTGCTTCAAGAACTCCAAAATTGCAAAGTTAACTGAACTAAATTTCTATCGCCGCGTAGCACTCACTTCTGTCATCATGAAGTGATATTGAGAGACTAGTTAAGGATCAGATCACCTCTACCTTACCTAACACTGTAGACACACTTTAATTTGCTTACCGCCCCAATATATCTACAGACGATGCAATCGCCATCGCACTGCGCACTGCCTTATCGCATCTGGACAAGAGGAATACCTACTGTTGAAGTCAGAAATTTACATGCACCTAGGTTGCAGTCATTAAACCTTGTTTTTCAACCACTGTTAAAACCTCTTAAGCTTAGGCGTACTTTTTCGAAAATGCTGTTAAAATTCGCGCAACATTTCAACGTCCTGCTACTCATGCCAGGAATATAGTATATGCATATGATTAGTATGTGTGCATAGAAAACACTCTGAAGTTTATAAAACTGGTTAAATCACGGCTGTGACTATAACAGAACGTGTGTTTCGTGGAAAAACCCAAGGAAAACTGATCACCAAAAAGGAAAAAAAATCAATGCGCCAGTTCCCTGTATTGTCTATGGCAAAGCAAAATAGATGGCTCCCAGTTTACAAGTCCTACAGCTTCCACACGATGTCGCCAGTCTTGGCAATTGCCTTGAGTTTGTTCCTTGGTGAAATGAAGAAGAGGCACCCCATGTCATCCGGTCCACGACAGGATGTTTTGGAGGAGACATTTTCGACCATCATTTGAAGACGTGGAGCTATTGAATACACATCGCCCCGTGATCAATTTGATAGATTATTAACGTTTACTAATACCTAAAGTAGGATTACAAAAGTAGTTTGAAGTGTTTTGTCAAAGTTTATAGGCAACTTTTTTAATTTAAAAAAATGACGTTGCATTTTGAAACAGTGTTTTTTCCTGGATCACACAATCTTCATAAATGGACATTTTGGGTATACATGGACCGATTTAATCGAAAAAAAAGACCCAATAGTGATGTTTATGGGACATATAGGAGTGCCAGCAAAGAAGCTCGTCAAAGGTAATGAATGTTTTATATTTTATTTCTGCGTTTTGTGTAGCGCCGGCTAAGCTAATTATTTTGTTTACGTCCCCTTTGGGTATTTCGGGGTGTTGCATGCTATCAGATAATAGCTTCTCATGCTTTCGGCGAAAAATATTTTAAAAATCTGACTTGTTGGCTAGATTCACAACGAGTGTAGCTTTAATTGAGTACCTTGCATGTGTGTTTTAATGAAAGTTTGAGTTTTAACGAGTGCTATTAGCATTTGGCGTGGCGCATTTGCATTTCCTGATGGCTAGGTGTGATGCCTGCGTGTCGGGTGGCGCTAAGAGGTTTTAGCAAACTATAGTTTTGGCAAGTCGGTTAGGACATCTACTTTGTGCATGACACAAGAATTTTTCCAACAATTGTTTACAGTCAGATTATTTAACTTATAACTCACTGGATCACAATTCCAGAGGGTCAGAAGTTTACATACACTAAGTTGACTGTGCCTTTAAACTGCAGAAAATTATGTCATGGCTTTAGAATCTTCTGATAGGCAAATTGACATAATTTGAGTCAATTGTTGGTGTACCTGTGGATGTATTTCAAAGCTTACCTTCAAACTCAGTGAATTTTTGCTTGACATCATGGGAAAATCAAAGTAAATCAGCCAAGACCACAGAAAAATTATTGTAGACCTCCACAGGTCTGGTTCATCCTTGGGAGCAATTTCCAAATGCCTGAATGGGAAATCCAAATGTTCATCTGTACAAACAAGAGTATGCCAGTATAAACACCATGCGACCACACAGTCGTCATACCGCTCAGGAAGGAGACACGTTCTGTCTCCTAGAGATGAACGTGCTTTGGTGCAAAAATGCAAATCAATCACAGAACAACAGCAAAGGACCTTGTGAAGATGCTGGAGGAAATAGGTACAAAAGTACCTATATCCACAGTAAAAACAAGTCCTATATCGATATAACCTGAAAGGCCGTTCAGCAAGGAAGAAGCCACTGCTCCAAAACCACCATAAAAAAGCCAGACTACGGTTTGCAACTGCACATGGGGACAATGATTGTATTTTTTGGGAGAAATGTCCTCTGGTCTGATGAAAGAAAAATAGAACTGTTTGGCCATAATGACCATCGTTATGTTTGGAGGACAAAGGTGTATGCTTGCAAGCCGAAGAACACCATCCCAACCGTGAATTACGGGGGTGGCAGCATCATGTTGTTGGGGTGTCAGCATCATGTTGTGGGGGTGCTTTTCTGCAGGAGGGACTGGTTCACTTCACAAAATAGATGGCATCACGAGGTAGGAAAAGTACATGCATTTTTTGAAGCAACATCTCAAGGCATCAGTCAGGAAGTTAAAGCTTGGTCGCAAAATGGGTCTTCCAAATGGACAATGACCCCAAGCATACGTCCAAAGTTGTGGAAAACAAAGTTTAGGTATTTGAGTGGCCATCACAAAGCCCTGACCTCAATCCTATTGAAAATGTGTGGGCAGAATGAAAAAGCGTGTGTGAGCAAGGAAGCCTACAAACCTGACTCAGTTACACCAGCTCTGCCAGGAGTAATGGACCAAAATTCACCCAACTTATTGTGGGAAGCTTGTGGAAGGATACCCGAAACGTTTGACCCAAGTTAAACAATTTCAAGGCAATGCTACCGCATACTAATTGAGTGTATGTGAACTTCTGACCCACTGGGAATGTGATGAAAGAAAGAAGAGCTGAAATAAATCATTCTCTCTACTATTATTCTGACATTTCACATTCTTAAAATAAAGTGGTGATCCTAACTGACCAAAGACAGGGGATTTGAAGCCTATGGGTTCGTAGATTCAACCGCGCAGCACACACACCAAGTGATTATTAATGGACTGCTAAAATGTATATTTATTTTCTTGCTTTGTTTGCTCTTTTCCATATTATGTCTATCTCTGATAAGATACCCAGGAAAGGGCTGAAAATAGCCCATATTTATATATGTAATAACTTGCTAACATCCGATAACATTCATATATAAGCCATTTGTGAGACTCACTTAGATCATTAATTTGATGATACAGCAGTAGAAGTACAAAGATACAACATCTATAGAAGAGACAGAAATGCTTATGGGGGAGGTGTTGCTGTATATACTCAGAGCCATATCCCTGTAATGCTTAGAGAAGATTAGTGTTATTGACGTGTTGTGGTTGCAGGTTGACTTGGCACATCGAAAGCCTTTTCTTTAGGGGAGTATCTAAATAATATGTGTGAATTTCTTGATGGTGTATGTAAACAGAGAGGTCTACTTTCTTGGGGACTTGAATATTGACTGGTTTTCATCAAAACAGTCCGCTCATGAGGAAGCTTCTCACTGTAACCAGTGCCTGTAATCATGTTCATGTTATTAATATATATATTTTTTTTTATTTCACCTTTATTTAACCAGGTAGGCTAGTTGAGAACAAGTTCTCATCTGCGACCTGGCCAAGATAAAGCATAGCAGTGTGAACAGACAACACAGAGTTACACATGGAGTAAACAATTAACAAGTCAATAACACAGTAGAAAAAAAAGAGAGTCTATATACATTGTGTGCAAAAGGCATGAGGAGGTAGGCGAATAATTACAATTTTGCAGATTAACACTGGAGTGATAAATGATCAGATGGTCATGTACAGGTAGAGATATTGGTGTGCAAAAGAACACAAAAGTAAATAAATAAAAACAGTATGGGGAGGAGGTAGGTAAAAATGGGTGGGCTATTTACCGATAGACTATAAACCTACCAGGTTGTTTACAAACACTACAGGAACAAGTTCATCCACATGATTCAATCACATTTTTACTAAAACTTCAGAAATTTGTTCTAAAGCTATATCCGTACCTATTGTATGCAGTGATCACAATATAGTGGCTATATCCAGGAAAGTTCCAAAAGCTGGGCTTAAAATATTGTGTAAGAGATCATACAAAATATTTTGCTGTGATGTATGTGGATGATGTTAAAAATATTTGTTGGACTGATTAATAAGGAGCATCCAGATGCGGCACTTCGTTAATTTATGAAATTGCTTCTTCTAATTATTGAACAACATGCACCTGTTAAGAAACTGATTGTTAGAACTGTTAAATTTCATGGATTAATGAGGAATTAAAAAACTGTATGGTCGAAAGAGATGGAGCAAAAGGAGTGGCTAATAGGTCTGGCTACACATCTGACTGATTGACTTACTGCAAATTGAGAAATTATGTGACTAAACTCAACAAAAAGAAGAATACACTCTATTATGAAGCCAAGATCAATGATATAATGAATGATGGAGAAAAAAACTTGGAGTACTTTAAATGAAATTCTGGGCAGAAAGACATTCAACTCCATCTTTCATTGAATCAGATGGCTTGTTCATCACAAAACCATTTGATATTGCTAATTATTTGAATGATTACTTTATTGGCAAAGTGGGCAAGGAAATGCCAACATCAAACAGTTAGCCATCGTATTCATGCAACAAACAAAAAAATGAAAGAAAAACATTGCAAGTTTCAGTTTTGCGTCGGAGAGGTGGATTTTATTTTGTTATCGATCAATAATGACAAACCTCCTGGCATGACAAATTTGATGGAAAGCTACTGAAGATGGTCGTTGACTTTATAGCCCCTCCTGTCTGTTATATCTTTAACTGAGCCTAGAGGAAAGTATTTGTCCACAGGCCTGGAGGGAAGCAAAAGTAATTCTGCTGCCCAAGAGTAATAAAGAGGACTTTACTGGTTCTAAAAGCAGACCTATAAGCTTCCTGCCAGCACTTAGCATTTTTTTGTTATTGACCAAATACAATGCTATTTCCATGTAAACAAATTAACAACATACTTTCAGCATGCTTATAGAGAAGGGCACTCAACATGTACTGCACAGACACAAATGACAAATGACTAATGTTTTGCGGGTACTATTTAATGAAGCTGACATTTGAGGACTTGTGAGGAGTCTGTTTCTCAAACTAGGCACTCTAATGTACTTGTCCTCTTGCTCAGTTGTGCACCGGGGCATCCCACTCCTCTATCTATTCTGGTTAGTGCCAGTTTGAGCTGTTCTGTGAAGGGAGTAGTACACAGCGTTGTACCAGATCTTCAGTTTCTTGGCAATTTCTCACATGGAATAGCCTTCGTTTCTCAGAACAACATCAGACTGACGAGTTTCAGAAGAAAGTCCTTTGTTTCTGACCATTTTAAGCCTGTAATCGAACACACAAATGCTGATTCTCCAGATACTCAAAAGATGGATAGTTGTATTGCTTCTTTAATCAGAACAACAGATTTCAGCTGTTAACATATTTGCAAAAAGGTTTTCTAATAATCAATTAGCCTTTTAAAATGATAAACTTGGATTAGCTAACACAACGTGCCGTTGAAAGATGGATAGTTGTATTGCTTCTTTAATCAGAACAACAGATTTCAGCTGTTAACATATTTGCAAAAAGGTTTTCTAATAATCAATTAGCCTTTTAAAATGATAAACTTGGATTAGCTAACACAACGTGCCGTTGAAACACAGGAGCGATGGTTGCTGATAATGGGCCTCTGTACGCCTATGTAGATATTCCATAAAACATCAGCTGTTTCCAGCTACAATAGTCATTTACAACATTAATCATTTCTACACTGTTTTTCTGATCAATTTGATGTTATTTTAATTATTTTTTTGTTTTCAAAAACAAGGACATTTCTATGTGACCCCAGACTTTTGAATGGTTTTGTATATGGTATGGCTTTTCAACCTCTGCCTTATCGTGGATTCAGAGCTATTTAATAGAACTCAAAGGGTTTTATTTAATTGAAGATTCTTTAATGGCAAACATGTAAAGTGTGGTGTACCGCAGGGCAGCTCTTTCGGCACTCTTTTCTATTTTTTACCAATGACCTGCCACGGACATTAAACCGATCGTGTGTGTTCATTTATGCTGATGATTCAACAATATATGCATTAGCAACCACAGCTAATAAAGTCACTGAATACCTTAACAAATAGTTGCAGTCTGTTTTGGAATGGGTGGCCAGTAATAAACTGGTCCTGAACATCTCTAAAACTAAGAGCAGTGTATTTGGTACAAATCATTCCCTAAGTTCTAGACCTGCTGAATCTGGTACTGAATGGAGTGGCTGTTCAACAAGTTGAGGAGACTAAATTACAAGGCGTTACCTTAGATTGTAAACTGTCATGGTCAAAACATAGATTCAAATGTTGTAAAGATGGGGAGCAGCATGTCTGCAAGACCTGCAGGCTATAGTTTTGTCTTATCTTGATTATTGTCCAGTCGTGTGGTCGAGTGCAGCAAGGAACGACCTGGTTAAGCTGCAGCTGGCCCAGAACAGAGCGGCACGTCTTGCTCTTTATTGTAATCAGAGCGCTGATATAAATACTATGCATGCCAGTCTCTCTTGGTTAAGAGTTAAGTCACTTCTTCTTTTTATATGAAACATTGTGTTGAAAATCCCAACTTGTTTGCATCGTCAACTTACACAAAGCTCTGACACACACACTTACCCCACATGACACACACACTTACCCCACATGCCACCAGGGGTCTTTTCACAGGCACCAAGAAAGCATATGGTAATATATGAAACCATTATTGCATGGAACTCCGATCCATCTCATATTGCTAAAAAAAACTGATAAAGCAACACCTCACGGCACAACATCTCAGCCTTATTTGACCTAGATAGTTTGTGTGTATTGCAGCATTGATATGTAGGCTACGTGTGCCTTTTGTAAAAAATAAATAATGTACTGTATGTAGTTCTGTCCTTGAGCTGTTCTGTATTAATGTTCTGTATTGTGTCACGTTTTATGTTTTGTGTGGACCCCAGGAAGTGTAGCTGCTGTTTTTGCTACAGCTTATAGGGATCCTAATAAAATATCAAAATAATAATACCAGTATCCTGCTCTAACTCAGCAAAATAATAGAGGAGCACTTTGTTCATTCTTAATACACACTCTCTGTATCTTTCGGTCTCTCTCTCCATTTCTCTCTCTTTCGCTTTCTCTTTCTTTCTAGGAGTGTAGTTAGCTACCATTTATTAGAACTATTGTTAGCTACCATTTATTAGAACTATTCCAGAGCAGAACAGGAAGTGGTTGTCCAGGCGGTTTGCTCAGTCCCCCGGCTTGGTGCCTGGGGCCTTGTTCGTTTAGTCTAATTGATTGTGTTAATTGTGATAGGATGACTGTAGGGGAGGAATCCCATCCTTCCTTCCCTCCTGTTTTTATACATGTTAATCATCACTATTATGGTGAAAAGTGCCAATGTTAGGCTAAACAGTCTCACACAGCCTCTAATACAGATCCCCAGATGAATCAAAGTGACGTGAAATCCATTTTGATGAGATGAGCTTGAAGAAGGGGGAAAGCAATAAAGAGCAGATTTACCTGGCTTGCACTCCCAGTAAGACATTGGCCTTGTGGTGGCTTATGGGAGATGTAATATATATGAGTACTCACCTTGCACTTTATAGCATAGCAAAGGTGTTATCGCTCTGACCACTGTCGTGTCTACTATCATTAAATGTGAAGACTGTTATTTTATCAAATCAATTCTGTATGTGAAATTATTAGTACGTGATTAAACTAATCATGTAAACTTAATTAACTAGGAAGTCAGGGCACCACGGAAAATGTTGATTTACATAGCTATAATCTTCCGAATATAACTTCAGATATTTTAATATCTGATCGATTAGTCACTCATTAATGTATTATTATTACCTTGTTCCAAACGTCGTAAAATTATTGGTTATCTGCACAAACCCTAGCATACATTATGAATCAGCAATATACAAATTGGCTTCATTATTTATTTACTAACTAATCAAATCACAGAAATACATAAACAGTAAAGATTACACATTAGGTTGCTAACAATGATACAAAGAAAAAGTCCCTAGTGGGCAAAGCCGATATGACGGCTTGGTAGACAAAAGAAAAGAGGTGTGCAGTTCAAGAGCGGGAAACTCATTGAGGATTACTACACTCCTAGAAATTGCTACTACTTTACATGAACAACCGCTTGTTTAAAAATAAATTGCAATTTATATTTCCGACCGTTAGTTGTTGTTATCTTCTCTGTTGGAATCTGGTCTGTCTGCTGGAGAGAGTCAACAGAGTCTCTCTGGTTGTGTTTCCCCGAAGATCAAAGTATTTTGTGGTTATTAGAATGGATACTTTAGAGTACCATTCAGAAACGTTCTCATAGAATATGTTCTTCGGTTGTTGTCATTATTCTTGTCCTAGGTTTACCTAATATCTAGCTGAAGACTAGTAATTATACGTCTAAGAGTTGCTCTTATTCTGTAGGGATCGATAGTCTCAGAGTTGAACCATTTCCAGCCGTGTAGCCAATGCTCCACGTGGTATGGTCTTGTCCTTTGGTAGAGTTGTAGTTTAAACCCCTTCACACACCAGTGTCACTCGGCATGTTTTGTTCTTAGAAATTCAACCATTTTCAACCTTAGCTTACACCGGGGTTTGCTTGGTCTGGTGTGAATTTCATCAGGAGTGGGTTTTATGTGTTTCAGTAGAAAAGGGAGGTCCATGACGCCAACGTAATGTCTATGCTCATGTGGGCGTGGCCACTGACAATCTTTATATGAAAGTCCATACACTCATTTAGAATGTTATGTTAACGTCACATTACATCTTTTCACTAATAGTTTCACGTTTAATCACATACGTTTCACAATATTTAGATGTAAACCAAACCTGACTGCTGGGAAATGTACACTTCAGGAGATACAGTTATGTGTGTTTCCTGTCCTTCATGAGATCACCAAATGAAACACACTCGTCACACCTGTTCACGGACCCTTCCCACATTCTCAAAAGTAGAGGTATTGTTTAATTTTGGGGATTTAGGAGTTTGGCCAAGTGAAGTCCTTTGTTCTCTCTCTGCCAGTTTCCTAGTTAACTCTATTAATGGTTAAATTGAAACTTTGAGTTCACAGTAATGCATTCAGAGAAACATCTCAATCAGAACGGTATGATTATTTGTGATATTGAGAAAAGACTGAGCAAACTAGTGAAAGATAGAAGGAACTGGAAGAAAATGAAGGAAGCTGGTCAGGATGGTGAGGAATGATAGAAATGTATAGGGCACAGGGCAAGACCCAGATGCAGACACGAGAGGCAGATGGTTCGAGTCTGTGATATTGATTAGTATCCAAGGGGCAGGCAAGAAAATGGTTGTGGACAGGCAAAGGGTCATAACAAGGTCAGAGTCCAGGAGGTACAGAGTAGCAGGCAGGCTTGAGGTCAGGGCCGGCAGTATGATCAGGCAGGCAGGATCAGAGTCAAGGCAGGCAAGGGTCTGCGAGGGTCTGCGAAACTGTGAGGACTAGCAAAACAGAGAAAAGGAAAAAGCAGGCGCACGGAGTAACACGCTGGTTGACTTGACAAAACAAGACAAACTGGCACAGACAGACAGAAAACACAGGTATAAATACACAGGGGATAATGGGGAAGATGGGTGACACTTGGAGGGGGTGGAGACAAGCACAGGGACAGGTGAAACAGATCAGGGTGTGACAGAAATTTACAAATTAAAGCCTCCAGTTTTATTTAACATACATAGAGTTCTTCTCTTGTGAATGCTCTGATGGTTACCTTGCAGGGAGAGCAGTAGGACTTTCACTATCAGAGACTACAGTATATGCTGTTGGAGGGCAGTGCAGAACACAGCTTAATTAAGACTGAGTGGATCAGCCTGTGTCTTCATAGAAATAACTTCACTGAATTTACTGAAGCTTACAGTACCTTTAACTTTCTTTGCGCAAAGAGTTAACACTGTCTTTTGTCACATTTTCATCTTAGCCTGAAAGTTCCTCACCTCCACCTCCACCTTGGCTGATTTCCTTTAACGAGGACTTAACAGCCAATCAGAGACACTAATTGTACCATTGTTTCCCCACTGATGTGAGCGGATGGACATTGTGCAACGAGTACGAGGCTCATCACCACCTCAAAGGCCAGGGGGGACCAGGAGGCCCAGGGACCAGGGGCCCCTCCAGATACTTCCTGCTAATTACCAGCAGAGTGGGTAGACAATCAGGCTGTTCTTAGCCTCTGATTGCTATTATCAGCTGCTGCTTTTACTTTGTTCGAATATCTGAAGCACCGCAGAAGATCTCTCCACCTGCCTGCCAGTGATGACCCTATTATGCAACTAGAGAGATACTCCTTGTGTGGCTCCTGTTCTGTTCTGAATATATTCCATAGCTGTGAAGAGCTCCTTGGGAACATCTTGGTGCAATCTGTTTGCTCACTGGAGAGACTGCATCTCCACTCTTCCCTGACACGGAAATACACTCTTTGAGACTGGGAGTGTGTAAGTGCTCTCTACGTCTCTGTCTGTATTTCCTCATTTGCCTTGTTTGCCCCAAGTTGTTGTTGACTTTCATGCTACTGAAAACTTCACCTTGCCCAAAATTCAAAGTGGCAGAATTTCATCTACAGTCAGTGAAGTGTCTTACAGTGCTGGTGGACTGAGCCATCATGCATTAGCATACTTTAGATCTCACAGGCAGGTGTACAGTCAAGCCTTCGTATGGGTTTTGACTGGTGTGATGCACAACATTGCACTTGTAAAGATTTAGCATTCATCCAACCAGAGCTTATCAGGAGACTACTGCAAAGTGCTCCAGTGGTGTAGAGCTCCCTCCTCCTCCTCTTCTCTTCTCTTGTTGTGTTGTGTGGAGATGGAGAGAGGATCCACACACCCCTGTCATCAGCAGGTTACAGCAAGAGCCCTGCACTATTTCATGTTTGCTGCAATGGTTAAGAGTGTTGATAGAAATATGTGAGCTTCTCCCACTAGAGCTCCCACACAGGGGTTGTCAAGACTATGGAGAGGGCCAATTGGGTTTGGGTGTGGGTGAGTGTGTGTGTTTATGCGCACATGCGTGCATGTGTGTGAAATTAATCGCCACAGCAGCAGCTCAGAGAATCACACCACCCCTCCACACACCTTTTAAACTCCTCATGACACTTCCTGTTGCTATTCATCTCAACTTATTGCCCCATTGTCACTCACCTTCCCCTGCCTGTATAGCTACTTCATTAAGATGTTACATGTGCAAACTCTGACTACATATTGGGTCCTTTTTTCATGTGACCCAGTTTACCACTCACTCTGCAGGGTTTTTCTGCCTATCTAATAACTGTTTAAAACATTTCTATCTATTGCATTTGCTAGCTGTGTGTGTTTAGTGTAGCTACTGTGTATGAGAGAAAAGGGTAAACTTGGTATTCTACAAGAGAATCACTCCCTTAGCAACATCTCACGGGACTCTCCGAAGGCCATTACAGAGCCTATCTAGAGAACGGTAGCGTCCCACACGAGGGAACAGGAGGAGGAGAAGCAGGAGGAGGAGGAGGTGGAAGGGAGGGGTACTACATAATATATGAAGGCTGAATGAAGAGTAGGTGCTGTAGTTTCTTCTCCCACATACTCCAGTGGCCTGGGACTGTTGAGAGTCTGACGTTTTGCTACTTCAAACGAGATGCACAGAGGGAGAGTGCGAGAACAGAGGGAGTAGTGGGGGCATGTGGAACATGCAATGTACCCAGTTTCGGAGTGAAATGAGAGAGAGAGAGAGAAGGAGCCTAGCTCAGAATGCTGGCCTCATACCAGATGCACTTTCAAGTGAGAGTAGAAAGGCTGGATTTTAGCACTAGTCCCCAGGAACGCTTGAAACACTCTCTCATTAGACATGACCTTCTAGCTCCTTGAGAGGTGAAGGCAGAGGGGAGGGGCCATTTACCCCCACTGTGGAGCATGGCTCCTTCTGCGTCCGTAGTGGAGATGGAGGCACACACTTATCCCAAAAAACTTAGACACTTAGGACTAAAGTTCATGACAAAAATGCCCAACATCAATGATTCACAGCCCTATGAGATATATGGCTTAGGTTAGCCACTGGACTGGGCCGCAATGTGGTGGAGTGCTGAAAGAAAGTGTTGGTAGGGATCAGAGATTGTTTGATTAAATGGACATGATCCTGGAAAAGGCAGCTTGCTTAAATGTCCTAAATAATGGTAACTTTCGGCTTTGAAAACCAACACACGTTTATAGACACCCTTTATCCATCGCCCCCAAGAATAACTCCAGGGGGCAGTCTGATTGAAAACGGATCTATTATTTGTATTTCTGAAACCTGTAGAAGTCAGCAGATCCTTTGCTCCCCTGTCTTCTCCACTGGGAAGTGCTGAAACAAGCTGTAGATTTGTTGCAGGGATTACACTGGCCCAGTTGGATTTCCTCTTAGACCTATAAGGCACTGGACTTCAATGGCTCTAAATAGCAAACCCCACCAGCGGATTAGCACAGTGTCTATACGGGAACAACAGATGACCTTGAAATGCTGCCTTCCTTGTACACAAATAGACACAGGACTACACTTGTGCCTATACATACATGTGCTTTATGTGTTTTCTTTGTGTGCCATGTGACTTGAGTAGCAACTAAATTAGACTCTCATCATGGACATCATGCACTCTCAAAAAACGTTTAAATGATAACTCGGTCCTCAAAACACATGTTCTATTGTACAGCATCTATGGGATAAAGGAAATCAAGGATATTTTGGGAAAAATGTCAATCGGCAGAACGTTAATCTGTGTTTGAAATGAACTAACCACCCATTGTTTTCCTTGTGGTTTGAAGGACACCGTATAAATGTATTTTAAATTAATATACGTACATGTACTGTATCTGCCCTTGAAGTAGAAAAAATAAATGCCAAAATGTTTAATTTGGCTTTACTGCTATTAGCCCACACAAACAAATTGAATAACAGATTCACTACATGGAACAACAGATAGTCAAGCTAATTATTATTTATTACATATATTTAACCCCTTATTTTTGGAACTACTGTATTTCATTTTTTAACTGGTACCAGGGGACCTTCAGACACTGTCTTTTGAGGCCTGTGGGTATCCTAGAGCAACACAACTGACATGTACGTTTTCATGAGAGTCTCACCTTTCCATAGTGCTCATATTAGTGTGTAGCCCAAACTGTACGGACGCTACAGACAGAAATTGTCAGATCGTCTGCATCAACTTCAGACAAGTTCCAAAATGCTTGTGAGAGGTTGTAGAGCAAAAGACAAACATCGCTCTAGCTCTGTCATCTTTTACCGCAGATGTGGTGGATTGAGATGCATCCACTGCAAAAAAAATGATATCTCTAGTTTAAACTGACGGATTTTGATGGGAACGTTTTTATTATGCTAATTCGATTTCAGTGGGGTCGCTGAAATCAACTCGAGGAGGTTTTAATAGAGCATTGGGCCACCACGAGTCAGAACAGCTTCAATGCACCTTGACATAGATTCTACAAGTGTCTGGAACTCTATTGGAAGGATGTGACACCATTCTTCCACAATAAATGTGTAGTTTTGTTGATGGTGGTTGAAAACACTGTCTCAGGCGCTCTCCAGGATCTCCCATAAGTGTTCAAGTGGCATATGGCTGATATCGTTTTCATGCACTGTGGATGGGGGCATTGTTATCCTATAGCCATGGTATCCAAAATAATGTCCTACCCAGAATTTTTATACATAACCCTAAGCATGATGAGATGTTAAATGCATAATTAACTCAAGAACCACACCTGTGTGGAAGCACCTGCTTTCAATAAACTTTGTATCCTTCATTTAATCAAGTGGTTCCATTATTTTGTCAGTTACCTGTATATCTTCCTGTAGTATAGATATTGTGGCCTGGTCCCAGATATGTTTGTGCCATCTTGCCATCTTCTTTGGTATTTGGCATCACAACAACGATAGGAGTTGGTTATACAGCACACACAGATCTGGGACCAGTCTGTAAACCAGTCTGTGTTTGACATGTGCAGCCTTGTGTGAGCATGTGAGTGTGCATTAGAGTGTGAATCTAACCTACTCTGATCTCTTTTGCTTCTAACCTGCCTTCTCCTGCTGGGACCTGTGGATGTTGATGCCTTTGCTAGCTTATTGTGAGTACACATCTGATTAGACATCTGGCCAAACCATATTCTCATCTCAATATTTCATGTTTTGACATCAATGGGACGTTTTCTTGGAATATTTTGCCTTACTTGAATATGTAATGAATACACAATCCATATTTTTAGTTGGAGAAATACAGTCAGTTATCGTTTAGCATTGACAGTTTGCTCATGACTACTTGTTGTACTTTATTGTGTGTTGCTCCAGGTGATGTCGTCAGGCATGGAGGATGACCACATCTTCCATATGACTGGGTCGGGTGCAGATCAGGACCCAAAGGGGGTGTTCACCATCAACAGGTTGACTGGAGAGGTGTCTGTTAGCCAAGAGCTGGACAGAGAGGCCATCAATTCCTACATGGTGAGTACCCTGCCATACCGCACACAGCAGAGAGAAACACCGACATTTTGATTCCATCAGCTGATGCTTATCCGTTTATGTACAAAAAAATGGCTGAAACATAAAATTAGAGAAAATTCACAGAAGATGTGTTTAGGTTTCAGCTGCAGACTTTGATGCCAGATCTAGACTGTGCATATTTCTAGCAGAATCTGTCTGAGTGAAAATGGTATCATATTCTCTTATTGGTGACTTGACACTATCTGTCAGATGTTGGAGCTTTGTGACAAAAGAGTCACAAAGAGACTGTGAGAATCTAGTTTAGCCTAGTGCCTCTGGGATTAGCATTGCCTTGAGAAAGAGAGAGGAGAAGAGGGAGCCAGCAGGCCCAGGTGGGTTCAAATAAGACACATCCAAGCACAACACTTGACATTTACATCTCCCTCCTCTGCTCTCCCCAGCTACACACTCAGACCTGCACGCACACACAAAAGATCACCCACACAGACACACACACAAGCACACATGCACACACACATAAACACACACACCCCACTGGCAACCATGCATTAAAGGCTGCCATTTCACTTCAGTTCCATTTAGATTTCGATAAAGGAGTGTGACTGCGTCCACCTGCATGAGTTTGTGTAAGGGGCTGTTTGCCTGTCTAGTTGTCTGTGTTTGATGGTCATGTATCAGTGGTTTAAAGAATTGTGTGTGGGTTTTGAGTTATACATTGAAAGGTGCTGTTCATGGTTGTTACTAGTTGCAGGCTTCGTGCTGGGATGGCTGTTGTACTGTTAGTCACAGTAGATCCAGAAAAAAACATAACTACAAGGATGGCATATAGTTACACTCTCTCTCCCCCTTGGTCTGCTATACCAATTTACTGCACAAATATATTCAGAATTTGTAAATGAGCCATGGATTGATTCCCAGGACTTTTCTCAAACATTCACACACACAGACAGGAACATACACACAGACAGACATATATATACACACACACACCCACACAAAGTGGCTTCAGTGATGAAGCACTCTTTACCTAATTCTGTGGTACCTGGGCAAAATTACTGCATTTCCAGCTAATCCCGGAAACAGCATCACATCAGGGATAATTACATGGCTGCTAATTCAGGCTGACACACACACAGGCCAGAGAGTTCTCTCTGAGGTTAGACTCACTGGACTATGTCCTCATGCCATATATATATAAATATGGAATACATGTTTGTTATTAAGGCACATACAAGTTTACATGTTCCAGAAGGCATTCTGCCCAAGAACGTACTTAGATAAAAAATAAATGTATGTTTACATTCAAATGCCTCTCCTGTGAAGTAGTGATGTGAGACATACGCCTAGTTTCCTGACGAGTCACATATTGTTAAATGTAGATTAAGTGATACATTTATATTAACATAATTTAAAAAATGATAATTAAGATTGTAAACGGGAAATCAGTAGGAACAACAATCAAGAGTAAACATAATCATATAATGGACAATAACAATGACATAGAAGACATGTGCAGGTTGTTTGGTCTGTCAGACAATGTCCCTCATTTTATGGCAGGCAGCAATGTAGTGCGCTGCCAACCCACGGCTCTAACCCTAATTCTATCCCTAAACCTAACCCCTATGCCAAAAATAGTATTTTACATGTGAGGACCGGCATTTCTCAGAATTGCTGTTGGTTTACTATTGTGGTGACGTTTGGTACCCAGTGAAGTAAAACCTGTACACACACACACACACACACACACACACACACACACACACACACACACACACACACACACACACACACACACACACACACACACACACACACACACACACACACACACATCTGGTACTCACAAGTATAGTAGAACGTGTACTGTACAGTACACACATGCAGGCCAGAGGTCTCTGTGTGATATTGGACTCACTGGACTATGTCCTCGTTCCAATCATTCCTCCTCTATACAGACTGTAATCACAGCATCCCCCCTCACTCTCTCTCTCTCTCTCTCTCTGTCTCTATCTCTGTCTTTCTCTCTATCTGTCTCTATCAATTCAATTAAAAGGGCTATATTGGCATGGGAAACATATGTTTACGTTGGCAAATCAAGTGAAATAGATAATAAACAAAAGTGAAATTAACAATCAGAAATTAACAGTAAATATTACTCACAAAAGTTTCAAAAGAATAGAGACATGTCAAATATATGTTATATATTATATATTATGGCTATGTACAGTGTTGTAACAATGTGAAAATAGTTGAAGTACAAAAGGGAAAATAAATAAACATAAATATGTGTTTTTATTTAGAATGTGTTTGTTCTTCACTGGTTGCCTTTATCTTGTGGCAACAGTTCACAAATCTTTCTGCTGTGATGGCAAACTGTGGTATTTCACCAATAGATATGGAAGTTTATCAAAATTGTATTTGTTTTGTAATTCTTTGTGGTTCTATGTAATCTGAGAGAAGTGCAGCTCAGTTTCCAAATAGCATTCCAGTTTGCTCAGTTTTTTGGTTAATTCTTTCCAATGTGTCAAGTAATTATATACAGGGGTTCTTCCTTTAGAAGTTATGAACTTATGCCGCGACCGTTAGTGGTAGATGGTGGCACCACACTATCACAAGGGGGAGTTAGAACACTGATCTATCTATCTGTAGTCTAAACTGTGGCACAAATTGACTATCTTTTCGTAAATGAATGGAGGCTTTTTCAGTCTGAGAGTCTCTCTTCTCTGGCACAAGAGTCCTGCATCGATGGTCCTGGAGTTAAGAGAGAACGTGGGTAAATACAATGGGGGAATTACACTTGACATGTGGACTGACATTTAAAAAAAAAAAATCGGCACAGTGGGCTTTTGGTTTGTCTCCCTCTAAAAACTGAAATAAATCATTCTAAATAACAAACTGGATTTATTTACAAATTAGTAAGAAAGTCTCACCCCATGTTATATAATGGCCTTTTTCCCTTTATTGTTTGAAAATGGAATAATCCCCAAAATATCGTTATTTTTTAAACAAGCCATAGAAAATTACCAACCCCCCTCAGCTCCCAGCTGTGCCCTGGACACCATCTGTGAATTGATCGCCCCCCCATCTAGCTTCAGAGTTTATTCGGTTAGATGACCTAAACTGGGATATGCTTAACACCCCGGCAGTCCTACAATCTAAGCTAGATGCCCTCAATCTCACACAAACCATCAAGGAGCCCACCAGGTACAACCCTAAATCCGTAAATATGGGCACCCTAATAGACATTATCCTGACCAACTTGCCCTCCAAATACACCTCTGCTGTCTTCAATCAGGATCTCAGCGATCACTGCCTCATTGCCTGTATCCGCTACGGGTCCGCGGTCAAACAACCACCCCTCATCACTGTCAAACGCTCCCTAAAATACTTCTGCCAGCAGGCCTTTCTAATCGACCTGGCCCTGGTATCCTGGAAGGATATTGACCTCATCCCGTCAGTTGAGGATGCCTGGTCATTCTTTAAAAGTAGCTTCCTCACCATCTTAGACAAGCATGCTCCATTCAAAAAATGCAGAACGAAGAACAGATATAGCCCTTGGTTCACTCCAGACCTGACTGCCCTCGACCAGCACAAAAACATCCTGTGGCGGACTGCAATAGCATCGAATAGTCCCCGCGATATGCAACTGTTCAGGGAAGTCAGGAACCAATACACGCAGTCAGTCAGGGAAGCAAAGGCCAGCTTTTTCAAGCAGAAATTTGCATCCTGTAGCTCTAACTCCAAAAAGTTCTGGGACACTGTAAAGTCCATGGAGAACAAGAGCACCTACTCCCAGCTGCCCAATGCACTGAGGCTTGGTAACACGGTCACCACCGATTAATCCGTGAGAATCTAAAACTTCAACAAGCATTTCTCAACGGCTGGCCATGCCTTCCTCCTGGCTACTCCAACCTTGGCCAACAGCTCCACCCCCCCACAGCTACTCGACCAAGCCTCCCTGGCTTCTCCTTTAGCCAAATCCAGATAGCAGATGTTCTGAAAGAGCTGCAAAACCTGGACTCATACAAATCAGCTGGGCTTGACAATCTGGACCCTCTATTTCTGAAACTGTCCTCCGCCATTGACACAACCCCTGTTACCAGCCTGTTCAACCTCTCCTTCGTATCATCTGAGATCCCCAAGGATTGGAAAGCTGCCGCGGTCATCCCCCTCTTCAAAGGGGGAGACACCCTGGACCCAAACTGTTACAGACCTATATCCATCCTGCCCTGCCTATCTCAGGTCTTCGAAAGCCAAGTCAACAAACAGATCACTGACCATCTCGAATCCCACCGTACCTTCTCCACTGTGCAATCTGGTTTCCGAGCCGGTCACGGATGCACCTCAGCCACGCTCAAGGTACTAAACGATATCATAACCGCCATCGATTGAGACATAACCGAGACATAACCGCCATCGACCTGGCCAAGGCTTTAGACTCTGTCAATCATCATATTCTTATCGGCAGACTCAGTAGCCTCGGTTTTTCTGATGATTGCCTTGCCTGGGTCACCAACTACTTTGCAGACAGAGTTCAGTGTGTCAAATCGGAGGGCATGTTGTCCGGTCCTCTGGCAGTCTCTATGGGGGTACCACAGGGTTCAATTCTCAGGCCGACTCTTTTCTCTGTATATATCAATGATGTTGCTCTTGCTGCGGGCAATTCCCTGATCCACCTCTACGCAGACGACACCATTCTGTATACTTCTGGCTCTTCCTTGGACACTGTGCTATCTAACCTCCAAACGAGCTTCCATGCCATACAACACTCCTTCCGTGGCCTCCACCTGCTCTTAAACGCTAGTAAAACCAAATGCATGCTTTTCAACCATTCGCTGCCTGCACCCGCACGCCCGACTAGCATCACCACCCTGGATGGTTCCGACCTAGAATATGTGGACATCTATAAGTACCTAGGTGTCTGGCTAGACTGCAAACTCTCCTTCCAGACTCATATCAAACATCTCCAATCCAAAATCAAATCTAGAGTCGGCTTTCTATTTCACAACAAAGCCTCCTTCACTCATGCCGCCAAACTTACACTAGTAAAACTGACTATCCTACCGATCCTCGACTTCGGCGATGTCATCTACAAAATGGCTTTCAATACTCTACTCAGCAAACTGGATGCAGTTTATCACAGTGCCATCCGTTTTGTTACTAAAACACCTTATACCACCCACCACTGCAACCTGTATGCTCTAGTCGGCTGGCCCTCGCTATATGTTCGTCGCTAGACCCACTGGCTCCAGGTCATCTTCAAGTCTATGCTAGGTAAAGCTCCGCCTTATCTCAGTTCACTGGTCACGATGGCAACACCCACCCGTAGTACGCGCTCCAGCAGGTGTATCTCACTGATCATCCCGAAAGCCAAAACCTAATTTGGCCGCCTTTCCTTCCAGTTCTCTGCTGCCTGCGACTTGAACGAATTGCAAAAATCTCTGAAGTTGGAGACTTTTATCTCCCTCACCAACTTTAAACATCTGCTATCTGAGCAGCTAACCAATCGCTGCAGCTGTACATAGTCCATCGGGATATAGCCCACCCAATTTACCTACCTCAGCCCCATACTGTTTTTATTTTATTTACTTTTCTGCTCTTTTGCACACCAGTATCTCTACCTGCACATGTTCGTCTGATCATTTATCACTCCAGCGTTAATCTGCTAAATTGTAATTATTCACTCGTATGGCCTATTTATTGCCTACCTCCTCATGCCTTTTGCACACAATGTATATAGATAAAAAAAATTCTACTATGTTTTTGACTTCTTTATTGTTTATTGTTTACTCCATGTGTAACTCTGTGTTGTTGTCTGTCCACACTGCTATGCTTTATCTTGGCCAGGTCGCAGTTGCAAATGAGAACTTGTTCTCAACTAGTCCACCTGTTTAAATAAAGGTGAAAAAAAATTAAAAATCTAATCTGGTTGGATCTACAGTGCCTTGCAAAAGTATTCGGCCCCCTTGAACTTTGCAACCTTTTGCCACATTTCAGGCTTCAAACATAAAGATATAAAACTGTATTTTTTGTGAAGAATCAACAACAAGTGGGACACAATCATGAAGTGGAACGACATTTATTGGATATTTCAAACTTTTTTAAGAAATCAAAAACTGAAAAATTGGGCGCGCAAAATTATTCAGCCCCCTTAAGTTAATACTTTGTAGCGCCACCTTTTGCTGCGATTAAAGCTGTAAGTCGCTTGGGGTATGTCTCTATCAGTTTTGCACATCGAGAGACTGAAATTTCTTCCCATTCCTCCTTGCAAAACAGCTCGAGCTCAGTGAGGTTGGATGCAGAGCATTTGTGAACAGCAGTTTTCAGTTCTTTCCACAGATTCTCGATTGGATTCAGGTCTGGACTTTGACTTGGCCATTCTAACACCTGGATATGTTTATTTTTGAACCATTCCATTGTAGATTTTGCTTTATGTTTTGGATCATTGTCTTGTTGGAAGACAAATCTCCGTCCCAGTCTCAGGTCTTTTGCAGACTCCATCAGGTTTTCTTCCAGAATGGTCCTGTATTTGGCTCCATCCATCTTCCCATCAATTTTAACCATCTTCCCTGTCCCTGCTGAAGAAAAGCAGACCCAAACCATGATGCTGCCACCACCATGTTTGACAGTGGGGATGGTGTGTTCAGGGTGATGAGCTGTGTTGCTTTTACGCCAAACATAACGTTTTGCATTGTTGCCAAAAAGTTCAATTTTGGTTTCATCTGACCAGAGCACCTTCTTCCACATGTTTGGTGTTTCTCCCAGGTGGCTTGTGGCAAACTTTAAACAACACTTTTTATGGATATCTTTAAGAAATGGCTTTCTTCTTGACACTCTTCCATAAAGGCCAGATTTGTGCAATATACGACTGATTGTTGTCCTATGGACAGAGTCTCCCACCTCAGCTGTAGATCTCTGCAGTTCATCCAGAGTGATCATGGGCCTCTTGGCTGCATCTCTGATCAGTCTTCTCCTTGTATGAGCTGAAAGTTTAGCGGGATGGCCAGGTCTTGGTAGATTTGCAGTGGTCTGATACTCCTTCCATTTCAATATTATCGCTTGCACAGTGTTCCTTGGGATGTTTAAACCTTGGGAAATCTTTTTGTATCCAAATCCGGCTTTAAACTTCTTCACAACAGTATCTCGGACCTGCCTGGTGTGTTCCTTGTTCTTCATGATGCTCTCTGCGCTTTTAACTGACCTCTGAGACTATCACAGTGCAGGTGCATTTATACGGAGACTTGATTACACACAGGTGGATTGTATTTATCATCATTAGTCATTTAGGTCAACATTGGATCATTCAGAGATCCTCACTGAACTTCTGGAGAGAGTTTGCTGCACTGAAAGTAAAGGGGCTGAATAATTTTGCACGCCCAATTTTTCAGTTTTTGATTTGTAAAAAAAGTTTGAAATATCTAATAAATGTCGTTCCACTTCATGATTGTGTCCCACTTTTTGTTGATTCTTCACAAAAAAATACAGTTTTATATCTTTATGTTTGAAGCCTGAAATGTGGCAAAAGGTCGCAAAGTTCAAGGGGGCCGAATACTTTCGCAAGGCACTGTAATTGTGTTGCTTTCCTGGGGCTCTGTGGGGTCTGTTTGTGTTTATGAACAGAGCCCCAGGATCAGCTTGCTGAGGGGACTCTTCCCTAGGTTAATCTCTCTGTATGTGATGACTTTGTTATGGAAGGTTTGTGAATCGCTTCCTTTTAGGTGGTTGTAAAAGTTAATGCTTCTTTTCTGGATTTTGATCATTAGCGGGTATCACCCTAATTCTGCTCTGCAAGTATTATTTGGTGTTTTATGGTGTACACAGAGGATGTTCTCTCTCGCTCTCTCGCTCTCTCACTCTCTCTCTCTCATATGCAATGAATCATTAATTAAGCATGGTATTCATAGATTTCTGGAGACACTGAGCTGGACTAACTCCGAAGTCTTTCTCCATGCCCATGTCATGCTTGGATAATCCCCCTCAGAGTGAGTCTGGCTCTGGGTAGATGACAGATGACAATGTACTCCCTTCCTGCTGCTGGTCGAGATCTGAAGCTCCCAAATGCATTTAAGTTGTCCCAGTGGTGTGAAGTAATATCCGTAACGAAAAAATATGGCAATGTTTTTTAGAGCCCTATTCACACAGTCCCATTTTTACCACATCTCCCATGCACATGCCGGCAAGTTTAGTACTGGGAGTAGATGTGGGCCGATATGAGTCTATTTGAATAAATCCATTGAATATACATTATCACAAAGAAATTCATTACTCATTTGCTGTAGGCAGGTCCTAAGAAACATTATTATTTATTTTTATTATTTTTTATAATAGAATGGAATATTTATGTTACTGGTCTGCAATGTTCCCTCTCATCTTTTTCCAGCACTGAGCAAATTTTAGGTCTGCTGAGCACAAACTTGACCATTTTGAAAATTCTGTGCAACTTCCAGCGCACATTTAATGCGAACACTGAGGCTGTACTCACGTGAAGTTACAGTATTAAACTACTTGGCACCACACGTCCCGCTAGGGCACCTCCCCCCACTGCTCAACTGACACAGTAGCACACAGAACGCAAAAAATATTCTTAGAAATATTTAACCTCCACACATTAACAAGTCCAATAGCTCAAATGAAAGATAAACACCTTGTTCATCTAGCCACCAAGTCAGATTTCTAAAATGTTTTACGGCGAAAACATAGCACATATTTATGTCAAACCACCACCAAAGATAGGCTAATTTACATAGCCATTTTGTAGAACAATAGATGCAATCACAAAAGCAGGATTAAAAGTAAAATAATTCACTAACCTTTTGAAAGTCTTCATCAGATGACAGGAATAGGACATGTTATACAGTACATTTATGTTTTTTTCAATAATATGCTAATTATATCCATAAATCACGGTTTACATAGAAGGTCATGGCTAAAAAATGCTACAACAATGCCTGGAGAAATTATGGTAACTCTGCCAGATAACACATCATAAACGTTGACTAAATATACATGTTCTACATATACTTAGAAAGATACACTTCTTCTTAATAAAACAGCTGTGTTACATTTATTTTTAACTTTACAGATTTCGTTCACTAGGCTATAATGTGAGTCGGCGCTCAGGAATTAGCATTTTGGCTCCTCCACAGAAACCCAAATTTAACACATAAATGTTCCCTTACCTTTGCTGTTCTTCCATCAGAAGACCTGGAAGGGTTTATACTTACCAAAAACAGCTTTAGTTTTGAAGTCTGTGTCTTTCGGTTATCAAACACGACATATTTCGGTTGAAATGCAGCCAAAAAGTAAAGTTAGTTCGCACCAAAACGTCGAAATTACATATTATATGTCGACTAAACTTGTCAAACTTGGTTCAGAACACAGCGTTAGCATGCTATATAGCTTCATCGCAATTCTCAGGACAAAGAGAAACACACGCATCGTTTAATCAATCTTGAAAGAAAGACAGCACAGGCGCAGATTGCGCGTGAGAGTAACCTGTATTCTCGCGCGACCGAAAGGATTCGGTACGTCATTAATCTCGTGAGCACGCGATTCACACAATGAGAAGCCCCATTGAAAGCGGACACCGCGCTGAAGGCATAGGAAGTGTTCCCAGGACCGTAGGTGCTTGGGAAGGGTGGGGGCGATGACGTCAAAGTTGGGCCAACTTTTTGGATGACAAGAGAGAGTTTGGGAGAATGAGTGCCCTGAGAGTTCTGCTTTACTTACAGACATAATTTAAACGGTTTTAGAAGCTTTAGAGTGTTTTCTATTCAATAATATTTATTATATGCATATATTAGCAATTTTTTACAGATTATTTTTCTGTTTACTATGGGCACGCATTTCACCAACGGGGGCAGTATTCTGCCCTAGCCTTAACAGGTTTTAACAGTGGCCAAGTAGGCTACTGTGGCTATTTGATCATAATGTAGGCCTACCAGAGAGGGCTACCATCAAAAACAATGGAGAAAATGCTGTTGTGTTGTTTGATGCAAGACACCACTTTGCAAAATAAAATCCACTATTATTCCCTTTCCATTATTACATAGAATCAGACCAATTATGCTACCCTCAGCCTATTGGCTACTTAGATTATTCAAGCCTATCTCAAAATACAACACTGCCCCTTTAAGACAAAAAAAGCTCTTTACCTGACTCGCTTTTCAAAGATATCTAGAAATGTGCTCTTGTAGGAAACAGTCACTCCCCCATTGAGGACTACAAATTGTCTATAACTGGGCTAATAACTCACTAACTAGCAAAGGATATGAACAAAATGTGGACATGTGGCTACATGCAGCTCTCGCTTTGATCTCAAAACAAGCACAAATACTGACGACCGCTCATGCTGTAAACACATTCCAGTTCAAAATAAATGGCACAGATCCATATATGGCAATGGTCTATTTGCATATAGGCCTACTGCAACTCTGATTATTTATGCTGCACATGTCTGTCTGGAGTACGGGCTGAGTCGTGCATGTCAATGCAATAGAATCCTACTTGGATGTGTTCTGCCTACAACAAAATCTCTTGCATAGTTTGTTTTGTTTTGGTATGTTGCATTAATAAAAGTGGCTAATATTGCGTTGATTCAATCACAATTGTGATAGTGTTAACAAGGAAAACTCCAGAACAGTGGTCACCAACCCTTTCTGAGTCGAGATCACTTTCTGAGTAAAAATGCAAGCCGAAATCTACTTAAAAAACGTAAAGCTTATGCGTCATTAACCAATTAAAAACAAGACTGTAGCAATGAGTTTTCTGCGCAAAGCTATAGCCAATACATTATCACTGCATATTGGCTTTACTTGAATTGCCCATTGTTGGTTCGGGCCATTTAGAAAATATATATTTCAAAATGTGATGAAGGCTACATGATCACACCGGTAATAGATCCATATTGTATTACTTGTGAAGCACAGCTGAGTGAGCATACATTTAAATAATGTGCTTTTTATTATTATCTTACTGGGCTGATGGTGCCTGCATTTGATGGTCTGTCTCAGCGAAGGGAGAGCGCAGCAGACTGAGGGTCCACCTCTCAACATCCCTCCGCTCTCCCTTTCCTGCACACTGACCAAAAAGGGACAGCTGATGCATTATTTCTGCCTAATGCACAAATTCATGCAGTTACTCCTATGAACAGAGAAAGTAAAATATTCCTAATAATAACAACAACGCAAGGCTATAGATACACTTTCCTGCCTATTCATTACTGCTGCACTGCTTGTTGTAGCGCTAAATGGAAATAGGAAAAAAAGCACATTTTATGGGCTAATAAAAGAGTTGAATACAAAGTGTTGACAGCGCTGAGTATCAACTTAAACGTAAACTCAATCATAAAAACAGCAGCTATTTTCTGTTTTTGTTTACAGTGTCTCTCTAGTCATGGTTTTAAACTTTTTGAAATCTCAAGGTATCAGTTTTGCTATAGCATTTAAGCCAGCTGTTACCTCGTATATGGTAATCTGAGACATCCAACTGGCCTGCGGCA